>NW_023270709.1:13512816-13621540 GCF_011800145.1 Mirounga leonina
AATAAAATAAAATAAAATAAAATAAAATAAAATAAAATAAAATAAAAAAACCCCAAAAAACAAAAGTGCATGGAGTTGATAGGCAGATCAAGAGTTAATTTGTCTGGCTAGGAGAAGGTGGAGGGACCTCCTCCTTCAGGGTGGAGGTGTGATGCCTTAAGGCCACAAAGTCAGAAGGGTGATTATCTGAATATCTTAGAAAAACCCAGGAGAAGGGGTTTGTCTATTCAAGATCTCATCTTTCTCCCACCCGCCCCAGGATATTTATCTCTAGGGCAGGAAATGTCAACAGAGAAACAAATCTAGGAGAGATAAGAGAGCTATGTTGTTCTATAGGCAGTTGGATGGCTAGCCTCAGGAGGGTGGCAGTTAGAAATGCAACTAGAGCTTGGCAGAGCGCCAGAACAGTTGGGGCACAGAAGTTGAAAGCCAGAGGAACTTCAATTACTCCAGCTCCTTTACCTTACAAATGAGAAAAAATGAGGCTCGAGGAGTTAATGATTTGCCAAGCCACCTGGCAAGAAGGTCACAGAGCTGGGGCAAGAATTCGGGGTCTCCAGCTCCAGAATTGGGACAATATTCAACAAAGTTAAATGCATGTGCTACCAAAGCTGTGGTTCTAGTTAGGATTGGAAATCAGCATTTAGAGTTATAAATTCTCTTTGAGGGAACCCTAACTCTAGTAGCCTCTAGCATTGATCCCCCCACCCCAGTCTTTCTTGAAGTTCTCTTTTGGCTTCCATGATTCCACCTCTGGTTTCTTCTCTTCTTTCTATTCTCATGACCACTCATCTACCTTCTTCTTCACAGACTAATCATGTTCCAAAGGGATCCCTCTGTTCTTTGCTCGTCTTTACATGCGCAGTCTCTAGAGGAAATCTTATCCCTACCAATGGCATCTAAACACACCAGATAACAGATCCATGGCTCCAGCCTAGAAATTTCTTCCGCACTCTGGTCCCATATCTCCGACTGGCTAATGGGTATCTTCACCGCTAACTCAACAAGTGTAAAAACCCCTTTCTCCTGCTTTATCTCTCTTCACAGCACGCATGAAGATAGGAGGCTCAGAGGTTTGCTGAATATCTTCACAATCTGGAACCCAATCAGCTTGGCCCCCATCTTCCTCCTCACTGCCTCTCCTAGTTCAGGCCTTTAACAACCTTGTATTGGGAGTCCAGCAATTGCTTCTCAACTGGTTTTCCTGCATTTACTTTCTCCCACCTCAAAATCTATCTTCTGCCTTCCCCAGAAGAGTTATCTTTCCAAACATATCTGCCGGTTTCCTTTCCAGTTCTTTGTAATAGTATTTCTCTCAGTATGACTTGTAATATCCCATTCAAGACCGTGAACTCCTGAAGTTCAGGGAGACTGGCCTATTCCTTTGGCGTTTCCAGAACTTGAGCCCAGTGTCTGAAGCAAAATGTACCTCACTAAATGTTTGCTAACTTAAAATGGATTCTGGACTCTGATTTCCTGGTTCTCTACAGAGAAGGTGAAATTGTTTTCTAGAGACGTCAGCAAGATACTTGGCAAAACTTTTCAGATGGACATAGGAAGATGAACTAACAGAACCAGAAAGATGAATGGCATGTCCAGACCTCACAGCCAGAGAATGTGGGAGATGTTAAGCAGGAAAGTGCCCCCCCACACCATTAAACAGGATGATGACGTAGATGGGAGCTTGAATCTAGTGTCCACAACCACTGAGCAAACAGGAAGGCCAGGAGGAGCTGACCATCCCAGCCAGATTAAATATAGTCATCTTTGGAAGAGCTTTTTCTCCCTCCAGTACAGCGACCTCCATCTGGCAGCAGGTGACTGGGCACCATTCATGCTTTGCCAGGATGTTGGGTTCTGCTGTTCCTGGTTCAGCTGTGCCTGAGGAGTGGGAATAAAATACCATACAACTAGCCAGAACACCGGGTACAGAGAGCTCTAGGTCATATGACAGTTTCCACACCATCCCCCACTCTTCCCTGCCTTTTTTGTTGTTGTTGTTGTTGCTATCAAAATGTCAAGAAAGCTTATTATTACTCCCACTGCCAGGGAAACTATCTGCTTTCCCAAATACAGAGAGGTGTGACTTATAATTTCCATGACCATTCATGCTGTTCTTTGAAGAGAAATGAGACACAATGGCCGATGTGTCACCCCATTAGGACTGATAGCATCATCAATGGCCTGACTTCCTCTTATTATTTTTACTTCATTCTATATTTATCATGTAGGAGCTCCTGCCAAGACCTTGGGGCTGCCACATTCTCAACCACATGACTTTCCTGTACCCAACTTCCCAGACTTTCGGCCTGGACTCTGGTGGGGTGCGTGTGCATGCACGGGCGTGCACACCGCATACACACAGTGGACAGATCCTGAGAAACAGGCACAGTAAGGAAGGAAATGGCCATTGTCAAGGAAATCAGTCCTAAAGGAAGTAACTCAGGAATGAGCATCATCGAGGTTAGTCTCAGGACACACTGGGGAAGAGAAAGAAAGGCTTAGACAAAAATCAGCTTCGGTCTGAGGGCGATCAAACCACTTTGGCTTCCCCCCACCATCATCTTTGGGTTATAGGGAAATGTGGAATTTCCCCAAAGAAGGTAACAGTCAGAAAACGTGGATATCTACAAGTGTCTGGATTTCGATTCTTGGAATACTTGGTTTACACCTGGGTTTTTTCACTGGATGATCTGGGCTGTTGAATTTTTGGAGCTGAATCCTCTGGAGGTTGTTAAATAGCAGACGTGAGACTTTCAAGAAAGTTCAGGAGTTAGAAGATAGGATATATATCACTTGCAGATTTTTTTCTCAGCGATATATGTCAACTGTAGTCTGACATGGTGTTCATTATGTGATCTGAACTAGCCATGGGAAGGCACCAGGAGAATTTCCCTAGTCATATTTCTGATACCCTGTGAGGGGCATCCAACATGTGCTGTGAAGATTTCTCTGGCTCCGAGGCCACATTTCAGCCAATGATTTTCATTTTCTGGAAAGTGCTTCTCAACTCCTATGGTGGTCACAAAGCTTACATGAGTATCTCGGACCTTCTGAATATTCACGTCATTTACTCTGCCCCAAATCCTCACATTTTCTTAGATTTTCTAGCCTTGTGAACTTTACCCATAGCATTCTCTTTTGAGCATTTCTGAGTGGAAAATGCTTTAAGAAATCTGGCATTAGACACTTGTCTTCCAAAGGTACTCTTTGACACACAGCAGTCCTGACGGCCACTGTGGGGCTGCATCCTGTGTGTGGTCAAGACCCAAGGCACCCATATTTGGGAATCTTAACATCTCTTCCATTATTGGCCCATTCCTGTTTGATGAGGTATCATTTAGAACCCTGCATTATTTTGGGGGTTCATGTACCAAAGTGACACTACCTCTTGAGAGTCAGTGAGAAGATCTGAGGCTCTTGGCCAGTTTTGATATGTGGACCTCAGAAAGAATTTTCCATCTGATCAGATTTGGTCACATCATATGGACAGTATAGATGTGAGATTAAATAAGTGTTCCTTCAAATGCTGGTTTTCCTTCCTTCTTTGCACAATGCCACCTATTCTCCCTTGATTGAAGCTTGATGCAGGACAAAAACAACATATGATGGGATTTGTTTACCATGAAACCAACAAAAGCCTGGAGCAAATCCTTTGTTTCATCTAAAAAAAAAATTACAAATGGGTTGTTAGGGAGGCCTGCGTGCGTGTGTGTGTGTGTGTGTGTGTGTGTGACTTCATAGTCACCTTCTATTATTTCTTGGCCAGTTGTGGAGGATGAATTTGAATCCTGACCAGAGTGAGAAAGTAGCATTTCCTCACAAGTCTGATGATCAGAAACAATACACATGTCTTCAGGAGCTCAGTTTTCCATTCCTCTATGGTCTTGGAGATTTTTTTTAAGCAACTCCTGAGGGTCTTAAAGAAGGTGGAAGGACACCGTGGTTTCTATGTGTTAGAACCAAAAGTCACCCATAGCTTGACCAGAACCAATTAGGCTAGAATTTTAGGCCAAGAAGGGATTCTAGAGATCATTCAAACCCGATCTTGTTTTACAGCCCAGAGAGTCATCTATTAGATTAGCAGCAGAGCCAGAACTAGCATCTGGTTCCCCTCTTAATCTAGGATTTTTTCCACTGGACCAGGATGTGCTTCCTGAGAACCTCTCCATCTTAGAATTTAGTACTGTTGTTATTAAGCCTTGGAATTTATAAGCATTTGTCCCAGGTTGCCTGGTTTTGAGAGATTTAAGTATAGTATATTGGCAAAGGATCAAAAACATGGGGCAGGCACAAAATCTTTTCAGGGTTCTGTCCCTAGATAAATCTGACGGGCGCCATATAATGATGAAGGCCTGACACCCACTCACCCAAAAGATAGGTTTTTATTAACAATAAAACAACCAGCTGGATTTCAGCCAATATTACAGTGTTGGCACTGGACCACATCTATCTGCCTGTCTAGACAAATCCCTCCAATCTCCAGGTACTTGGGGAAGTGAAATGAGAATTAAGTTATAAAGGAGTAGGAGACGCCAGTCCACTATATTATGGTTTATTTCCAAAAACCAGTATCATTTCTCAAAAGGCAAAGCACGAAAGTTACAACATCTAATCAAGTATTTGAAAGAAGGGAAAGATCTTATTTTTTCCATTCCCACGTATCTTATCTTCCTACACCAAGGTATGCAGCTCTCAGGGTCTGAAGTAATATCTAAATCTACCAACACCAGTACACACACACTAGCAACCCTGGCCTGCCTCCCAGCCAGGCCCAGTCGACATACCTTGGATGCCCCCCCGCAACTCTTTAAGATGTCCCCTTACCTAGGTTCACTGCCTGATTGCTATTATCCCACTTCACTTGCAAGGTCCTCAAAGAGTTTTTAAAAATGGACCGGTATACATGGCTGAAAGGGTGTCTACAACCATAGGCTGTCAGCCTTGCACCTGCAGAGACGTCTCAAGGAAGAACCTTCAGGTGCTGTCACTTCTCAGCTAGAAGAGGGAGAAAATATGGCAAGAGCACATGGAATGGAAGAAAACCTCTAAATGAAATGGTTCAGCAGCTAGGTATATAGTCAAGCTCCTACATGTATGTATTATATACCAGTTTATAAGAATAAAATGGCTTTCTTCAAGGTTCTGTTCTAAATGCGTGTCCCATTATTTTATATACATCAATATAAAATTGTATATATCCATTACGCATGCACACACATGTATGTGTACACGCACACACGACAGAGGAAGGCTTCTGAGAACTAAGGTTGCCTTAGAGACAGTCTGATGGTTTTACATGTGGTCTGAGTGAGACCTCATGCTTCTTAGTATTTTGTGGTATTCACTTGAACACACCAGGGCCACGTATGTAAGAGGAAGTTTCCACTTGCTGAGGACCTGTGACATGAAGCTCAACCTCAGTGATGGTACAACTATAGCGAATGGTTCTGTGCTTGTATTTTTGTGCTTCTGTCACATAGAACCAGTAAGGCAATTTTTTTTTTAAGCAGAAAGAAGTAGGGGAGATGAGACCAGTGATTCTTAACTAGGGGGGATTTGGGGATTTGGTGATGTTTGGAGACATTTTTAGTTGTCACCATGCATGTGTGTTGCTGGTGGCCAGTGGGTAGAGGACATCCTGCAATGCACAGGACAGTCTCCCATCACAAAAAATGATCGAGCTCTAAAAGTTAGCAGCTCTGAGTGGAGAACCCTGCATAGAGGAACAGACACTCACTGAATTAACAGGATCTAATCTCAGTCCTCAGACTGTAAGAGTAATGGCCAAGAAATCACACGTTCTTTCCAATATTATGAGAAATCATGAAATTATATATGCGGAACACTCTGATTTCTTCAGAAGAAAGGGTCTCTATAAAATCAAAGCACAGTTATTATTACTGCACTATTATGAGCTCATGAAATTGTGCCTTAAGAACTGTATTCCTCCCCCTTGGAAAAAAAAAAATTCCTCCAGGAAAAGAAAACAAACCAGAAATGATCTCATGGTGATTACACCTGCCACACCAAAAAACAGACACAGTTCAGAGAAACTAAATTCTTTCCCTGCAGCAATGAAGTAAGCTGCGTCTGTAATTAAGATCTTCATAAGGGAGGCAGGAGGCTTGATGCAGTCGCTGCAGGCCATGAGGTGCAGAGCTGCCCCGCTGGGTCGAAAGCAAGAACAATTGAAATAACAACCTCCCTCACTGCTTCTGGCTCTCACGTGTTCTCTGCACAGGTCCATATTTCAAAAAGGGCCTTTCCTTCATTTCTAGAGATGCCTATTTCTGCAAGGGAGAAGAAAAGAACCAACTAATTATTTACCAGTAAAGTGTATTGATGACTCTATGTGAAAAATTCACCTGAATTCACTTAAAACAAGAGCGCCTCTTAGATAATTTCCTGTCAAAAGGCTGACATAAGGGAAAAGGGATAATGCCTTCAGCAGCTGATCTTTGGATCGATTCACGTTGGCTGTCTAGGGTGGCCGTGTGCTCCCGAACTTTCCAAGACAGTCCCAGTTTCAAGTGTCTTTCCCATTGTCAGACCGTATGTCCCATCGTTGGGTTGTGAAACGTGGATGCATATCCACAGAAGTTATATATATTTTAAGCTAAAAATAAAAGATAGGCATGCAAGTATGTATCTTTCTAATGGGTCTGCCTTGGTGGAATTTAGGATTTGGGAGAAAAAAAGGATAGGTATTGATGAGAGTGTTTGATTCAGTCAATGGACATGTTCTCCAATTGACAAGTTGATCTTTATAAGGAAATGAGATATATTTTAAGGCCATCTGGGCCTCTGTGAGATCATCGAGAAGTCTTGGCTTCCCAGGGAATGGGGTTAAGATAAAGAATGCTGTTGGGGCGCCTGGGTGGCTCAGTTGGTTAAGTGACTGCCTTCGGCTCAGGTCATGATCCTGGAGTCCCGGGATCGAGTCCCGCATCGGGCTCCCTGCTCGGCAGGGAGTCTGCTTCTCCCTCTGACCCTCCTCCCTCTCATGCTCTCTGTCTCTCATTCTCTGTCTCAAATAAATAAATAAAATCTTTAAAAAAAAAAAAAAAGAGAAAGAATGCTGTTGAGCTCACTGCATTCTTATTGCTCCCTTCCCTTCCCCCATCCAAAGGTACGCTCAACACACTTAGCTCCAAGTGGAGGAGGCTGGAGAATCGGAGAATAACATGAAGTTCTATCCCAGAGGAGCATTCCAGGAAAATAGGTCTTCAAAATTTTGCTTATGCCAATGCCGTGGTAGGGCAATACTGCAGGTCCACTAACCCACTTCCTGCCAAACTCGGACTCACACCACAAGTGTCTGGTAACCAACAAACAAACAAACAGAAGAATTCATCGACAGATTACTGACATGTCCTGATAGACACTAAAGACTCAACACCGAGAAGCCTGGAGCATCTACAAGTCTACTTTACTAGCTTCCTGGTGGGCTGGTTTTGCTTGTTAGGGTTATTGGGGGTGGGGTGAATTCTAGCTCATTCTTTTAGGAGAGCACAGGGCCGGGTGACAGAGAAGCCTACATGAGTCCATTAGCCACATCCCCTGTGGGAGTGAGGTGCTAAGTTAGCAATAACAAACTCACTACTACAAATCAATGAGATTAAGGCTAATTCATAGAGGAGCATAAGGTTTCCACATAACTAAAAAAATATATATATATATAAGAAAAAATATTAAGGGCACATCATTTTGTCTAAATACATATTGGTTTAATAAATAGGAAAGATCTGGTTTAAATCTTAACCTTATATACTTTTTGCTGCAACTTTCTATCGAGCTTCCCAAATAATTCCCCCCGAAACGCACTCAAACACACACACCTACACATACACACAAAGAGTAAAGAAGGAATTAAATTTCAACTCCAAAGATCCTATCAGACATTTTTGTGCAATGCTTGCACCTTTACATAGTCATGGTTGCTCAATCTTTATTTCTGGTAATCGTAAGTATCAACATTCCACTAAGAAACATTTCTGGTAACGTTTCTATTACCTTGACATATTAGAAATATAAGGAGGAATTCTCATTTGCAACATATACACCATGATTTACAAAGAGATAAGACACCTCCAAAGTGATGGGCCCAGCCTTGGAATAAGGTTCCTGAACCACCTAAACACCATTTAGCACCATTAATGGTTGGGGAGGAGGTTGGGGGGAGAAAGACTAGCTCTTTTTAAAGAATAAACTGGTATTTAGTAGTCCATGATGGGGCCCAGGCATATGTATTTGAGAGCACTTGACTGGCAAGTTAATATCTCCATGATCAGCTGCCCCAGCCCCACTCCAGGCATGAAAACATGACTGTCAGAACTCATGCATGTTTTATGGGGTGCCTGTTCCATCTTCCTCTAAGTATATGCCTCAATTCACCTAGATCTCATTGTCAACTAAAAACTACCTTCTCAAAGAATCACTCTTTCCAGGGGACGGTGGCAGGGATCACCACCAAGGCCATTTCTCTTAAAATGAAGATTCTTCAGGAAAACAGACTTTTGCAGCCAAGCTGTAATGTTCCCCAGGCATGCATCGTCCTCATTAACCAGTACGAATGACCACAGGGAGATGACTGGAATGCTCTAAGTAAATAAGATGGAGGGGGTGCCATTGATGGAGTATGGACAGGGTTTTTTTTGGGGGGGGGGATGTCCCCTTCCATGCGCACATTCTTTGCAATCATCCATCACCTAGGAGACCAGCAGCTATTCTCTGCACTTTAAGTTGGAAATACAGCATTTCTTCCCAGTGGTCCTTCTTGTTTATCTTGGCAATGAAGCTCGGTAATTAAATCTATATGTTACTGCAGAGTAATGCCATGGGCCCAGTGGCTGGCATCTCAAACCAATTTGTTTAGGTTTCTTTCTAACCCTAAAACGATCTAAAGATAGATCACCAAGACCTCTTACTTTACATCTCCTGTAGTAGGATAATATATAGTTTCCCCTGAGCTTCCATACCCCCAAATCACCTCCTTCGCATTTTACCTTCAATTTTGTACATTGATAACTTTCTCTTGTCCTCACTAATATATTTGTTATGGATAAGTGATTCTAGCAAATGCTTCCTCTTAAATTTTTATCTGTATAATGCTTCTATATCTATATATTATATATGTCTTATAATGCATCCTATAATAGCTGCCATTTTACATGCCTATGTGCTAAAAATAGATGATTTTCATATAGTATATCCTTGCCACTATCTGATAAGATCAGTATTCTTACTCCCTTTTTATAAATGAGGACACAGAGGCCTGAAGTAGCAAAAGTGGGATTTGCAACAAAACCCAGGTCCTTTCCACTATGCCATACAGCACTAAGACTCTTTTTAGTGGCAAAAAACCAAACCAAACAAAACACCTACCTCTTTTTGATAGCTATTTATGAAAGTATTTTACGTCCTTCAACATTCAATTCAGTATCCGTTGAGTGTTGACTACGAGCAAGGTCCTGTAGTTTTAGATATATCAAATCTTGTTAATAATGATGGAGATCCTAAGTCATTCATATATTAGCAAAGGGGCACATCAGTGTGCTGGTAAACCCCTGTTGTCTGGCATCTGTATTTCCACACTACACATCCAGGCCCATGGCACACTAAACAATACTCAACCATCTTTAACTAGTTAACTGGGATTTTGACAGAATCCTGTCACCAAGTCTTGATCCATACTATCCTCTCAACACCTATCAACGCAGAGAGCCAAGGCTGACTAGCATTGTCTATTTTACTATATGCCAGGAGCCGTGGTGGAGCCGTGGTAAAGCCGTGGTTCTTTACATCCATCCTTAGAACAATAGTCTGACACAGGTATTATCCCTATTTTACAGATAAGAAAATTGAGGCTCAGAGAGCTTGCCTTGCCTGAAGCTGTCGAGCCGTAAGTCACAAGAAACAGAAATGCCTTTCTCCAAAGCCGCTACTCTATCCACAAGAACATGTAAGATCAAGGCCGTGCCCCCTCCAGGCTGTAACAGATCCTAGATCACACTTTTTCTTCAAGGACTTGTCTAACAATCTGCCTCTACCCCCAAATAAGGGGTGGGGGCTCTCATTTTCAGTGGGGCTTCCTTCAAACTGGACGGCCCCCCGGGGCACCCAACGGCAGTTACAGGTATCCTTCCCATAGTGACTCCTTGGAAGGGGTTAATAAGTAAGGGAGTGCTAACAGAGTAGGACAGAAATGGAAAACATAAAGCCTGTTGTAGGGATTACAGGTCAGTCGAGGAGACAAACGTGTAGGCTTTTGATGGTTTTATAGAGTGGATGGATGAGGAGACCTGGCCGGTGGGAGGTGACAGGATAACCCAGTAGGGTAGACACAGAGACAGAGAGCCGGGGCCAGTGAACGGGAGCAGCGAGAGACCAAGCTTTCCCACAGCAGAGTCAAAAGAGAGGAGAGAGGTAGTGGGTACGGGGTGGGTTGTCAGGGCACCGTGTCTACGTGGGTGGAGGAGGCGAGCTGCACGCAAGTCTGCTAGCAGAGCCGCATAAGGACTGCTTGAATGAAAAAATGAGAGAGGATAAGGTCATAAGGGCACACAAGGGGGAGGGAATTTGCAAAGGGGAAAAAGTGGAGAGGAAGTTTTTTAGAAGTCTGGGGGTGTGAGGGGGGGAGGGTAGGAGCAGCAGACAGGAAGCCACTGATGATTCTGAGAAAAGAAGTGATGTATATTACAGTAAGGAAAGGATGCTAAAGGAATCCTTGGTATGTCCCGCGCTGCGCAGCTTGCTAAATTTGGTATCGTCAGAGTACCTCCAGCTCTCCAAAGACTTTCATCTCTACGTGGGTAAGTCCTGTAGCTCTCACAGTGGGTTTGCTCAATAAACACATCCATCCATAAACAATTCAGTTACTCGTGAAACATCTTTCGGTGCCTTTAAAATTCCTAGATCTCACCTAAGATTTAAAAAGGAGCGTGGGGGACCGGAGTCTCTCTTTCGGAGGGAGCGCAACGAATCACTGACAAGAGAATACGTAATTCAAAGCCGAAATGTCAGAGCAAGGAAAGGGCGGGGAATTATCGAAGTCATAAAAGTCGCCTGAAGACCCTCGATCATTTTTTCTCAGTGTAACTCTAGAAAATAAAAGGAGTTTCAAAGTCCCCCTCAAAAGCGTTCCACAGTACACACGTTGTTTGCCCACAGCCAACCAGAACACAGCGATCTGCGTTCCAGAATCCAGTTTTCTCATTTCTATTATAAGCTCCACCTGTACTTTTTCTTGGCTCAAAACGTTGAAGAGTGAATTTGTTGTCGACCATACTTCAGTGGGAAAAAAAAAAATTGTGGAATGGTAGACTAGATAACATAATTTAGAATTTTAGGGTAGGCACCCAGGGTTCCGAAATTTGGCAGTCACAGAGGCTGCTCAGCTATTAGAGATCAGACAGGCAGTGCAGGCTGAGCTCTAACCAGGCCTGGGCCCTGCACAAAGTGGGCGGGGTCTCGGGCGTCCGCTCAAACACAGCTGTGCACGCATGCTTCAGTCCCCCTCCTGGCGGACAGCAGAAACGATCTGCTTCCAGACCCTCAGAAGGGGAGCCTTCCCTGGACGAGCCACCACCACCACCGACCCACCGTGCCCTCCCCCCCGTTTCAGGACATGCTTTGCATATTCAGAAGCTCTCAACAAACGCAGGCCCTGCGATTTACAGTCTACTATCACAGAACCTCACAGTGAAGCCTTTTAAGACAGATGGCCCCTAAAGTCCATATGAAACTGCAGCCTCCCCATGAACACCACCACCACCACCAAGAACCATAAAATGGAAGCAAGCTAGGCTGGATGTGTGCTAACCAGAACCGATGTGTTCACCAGTAATAGCTTACATTCCACAGTTCTCAAGATTATTCTAAATACAGAGCCCCGCCGGCCTGAGGCTGCGGAAAAGTGCAGAATGAGTGGGGGTTTGGTTGCCCTCTAGTTATGATTCCTGAAGTAGCCAAACCAGATAATCTAGTTAAAAAAAAAAAAAAAACTTATAGTGGCTGAATTAGAAATCTCTACAGTGAACAGAAGTCTGACTGTGCTACATTTATAGCGTGTAGAGCGACACAGGGTTTCAAAGATAATTCCTGACTCCAGGATTTTGCAATCGAATAATAATCTGGTTTTACTACCGAAGTGGCTCAGATTAAACAAATAACTGCCAAACGTGTGTTATACTTTGCTTTGTCGAGTTATAGCTAAAAAAAAAAAAAAAAAAAAAAAAAAAAAAAAATCTATCCTGCAGGAATACTGGAGATGAAATAGTCTTAAACTCCCTGGGGGACAAAAACAGTCACACAGGACGTTTCAGGGAGGTCACAGATGATTCTTTCTTTAATAGTGGTTTAAACTCACAAGTTTTGGAGCCAGATCGCTTTGGTTCAATTAACAGCTCCGCGACTTTTAAAGCTGTGTGGCTTTGGATAAATCACTTGGCCTTTCTGTGCCACAATTTCCACATTTGGAAATAGCACCCACCTCATAGAGTTTTTGGAAGGGTTAAATATGACAATCCTGTATTATCATGGTAACTCTTAATACCATTTATCATCCCTCTACCTTGGCGTCATCTCCTCGACTTAAAATGACAAAATCGTCTCCTGAAATAGAGTTGTCCATTACTAGAGAGAAGACAGGCTTTATAAGACAGGGACAGTAGATTTCTTCAGGTACTGCTTTATTTTATAGTCACCCCAAGGTGTCAATTTGGCATTTAGCCGATAAGAGAAATCAATGTTTTTTTCTGGTGAAAAAAGCTAATAACATGAGCTAATGACAACCATATATTTACACCAGGCAGGGTGTTCAACACTGGTAAGACCCGGCAAAGAGAAGGGTTTTTTTCATGAGTGCCAATCACAATTTATTCCATCAGTTGCCATGATGTTTTCTCTCCATAAGAATAAAATGAAACACGATGAGGTCACTGAATAAAAGTGACTTTAGACTTTGTCGCTTTTGTCACTTTCTAGATTGAGGTATTCAGCATTGATTTCAGCCACTTGTACTTTCCAGTCATAAATGTATGAACAAGAAATAATGGAATAATAATAATAATAATAATAATAATGGAAAGCTAATAGTACAATGATAACTGATACATGTGCCTTCACACATGTAACCTTTCCAAGGACAACCATAACTCATGCATTATAATGAAGACTTTTGGCATCTTGATTTAGAGCTTTTGAACGAGATTTATAGCTTTTGAATAAAAGATTTATCACTGAGGTTAACCAGTGGCTATTAGCCAGAACCGAGTATTTACAACCTCACATTAAAAAAGGATGGGCCAGAAGCTACATAATTCAGAAAGGAAGCAAAGTAGCTCCCAGCTAGCACAAACCTGAAGGTCAGACAGGTAATACAAATTGTCAATCCAAAAGCATAGCCACCTTGCCAACCGTCATTTTAATAATAGCACGTTTGTTTAAAAGCATTAGGTCTCATGTCTATTCTAGAAGTCACACCCAATTCTCTGCAATGTACTTCGAAGTGCAGTGTCTCTGGGAGCTGCTTGCCTGGTTAGACGGGGGTGCCTTAAATAAAATAGGGATATTCCAAGCAAGTTATAATCCTTTTGCCAAGAATACACAAAAACAATGGAGCAAAATGCATGGGAAAATAATGTATCATGACATTCTGTAAGCTACAGGGACAATAAGCTGGCTGGACACTCCAGACCCTCAGCCCATTCAAACACCAGTAAAAGTATTTTCAAGAAACGGCAGATCCTCATCTGTTCTTACATCCAGTATCATTTTAGGGTGTCAGAATTCTCCACCATCCGCTGTGTAACAGTACCTGGGGCTTTTAATTTCTCCCACCCAAGGTACATAAGGCAAACTGCTTCTCTTATCAAATGCTTAAAGCAAAGGCTGAAAACTGCTTTGAGAGCCAGTCTCAGAGACTCAGCAATTCTGATTCCTCTCTCATTACAGCTCGGGTACAGTGGAGGCCAGGCCTGGGGGGAGCCTCGCGGAGACTTGAACTCCTCTTCAAGTTAGACACCCTCCGAATTCCCCGGCTCCCGCAGCGGCTCTAAGACGAATTCCCAAAACTTTCAGGGGAGATGGACCAGGGTGTGCTGTGAACTCCCGGAGTGGGTCTCAGAGACTGGGTCTCTGCCTGCCGGATGCCAACCTCGGTGACTGAGACCCATCTCTCCCAGGCCCCTTCGGGGTCCCTGGAGAGGAGTTGTCACAGTGGGCAACACACACACACGGACGCACACGCGGAAACCTCAAGGAAAAGGCACCCGCTTACCTTATACTTCATCTCGGCGGCGGGGAGAGTTGAGCCGTTTTCCTACACTAGTGAGACTGCATCAAGCCCTGGCGAGTCCGCCCCTCCATGGAGTGCAGAGCTAAATGAAAGTGAGAACGGTCCGGGCCTGGGCGGGTTTGCCAGTCGCAGCGCGCAGAACTCCCTCACGCACAGCTCTGAGCTCACTGTTTTGATCGAGGCTGGCCGAGCACCGACTACATTTGCATACCGCCCGCCATTGGCTGGCGGACCAAGGTAGCGCGGGGCCCCGCCCACCTCTTAACTTCGCAAAACTGACAAAGAACTTGTAATGTGGTCATTTCTTCTTCTATTAGCAGAAAGGGTGGAAAATAGAACGATGTGGGGAACCCTCTCGAACTTTACTCCCCATCCGCCAACCCCCCCCAAAAAAAACCCGGGAAAAGGAGATTCTTTTTCAGATTAACCTAAGTTTTAAAGAAATTGAATTCGCAGAGCAGTCTGACAGTCGTGCTTCCTGTGACCTAGCAACTCCTTCATAAACCCATTTCATTTCAAAGCCATTCACCTCCCAATCTCTACATGAAACGAATTCGGGGAACAAAAGGTTTTCTGTCTCCGGGCCCTTTTTTACTAACTACCCCTGCTGATCTCTCTCTCTCTCTTTCTCTCCTCCCCACCCCTCCCCTTTTTTGTGGCTGTTTGCTTTTTTTGTTCTTTTCAATGTTCAAAGTACTTGCAACGTCAGTCTGCAGAGGAGACAAAATACAATTCTCTCTCAGTGAAAAGGAACTCCCCTATCACAGGCACCCGGGCTTCCCTGGCCAGCTTCTCACCAGGGCCTCAGAGAGCTGTCAGCCACATTCGGCGATCTTCTCTGGCTTTGCTGAGGATAAAGGTTAGATGTGACCTCTCCGAAGAGGCTGGCCAGTGCACGCCCTATACATCATTGCTGTCCACTGAGTACTGTGTCCTTTGATGGCTGGCATTTCTAGCTCCAGCTTTGAACACTGCAGTGTTTTCCTTCTGACCTCTCTCCTGAAGATGACCCATTAACCCACCAACACTTATTATCAGACGAACAAAAAATGCCCAGTTTGATGAGCCTGGTTAAGAAAGACCAGTCTGTCCAGTGAAGCACAGAACATTTGGTTCAGCCTCCTGATTTCTACAGAGAAAGAGATCACCCAGGAGAAGACAGAAACAGTCACCTTTAGCGACTCTTTGGAAGGCTAGAGCTGATAGAGGGGAAAATTCCTTTTCACTGGGTCTCAGGGTTGAGACTGGAGTGATTGTAGACAATAGCTGTCCCTGAGTGGGATGGGCTCCAACCAGACTACACGACTTGGATGGAAAAAATCGGCTCTTATTTTTTTCCTGACCTAGTTGGATCAGAATCAGTTTGATTCCCCTCCCCCACAAATTCCCAGTGGATTAAAATTCTACTTTTATGATCCAAACAAAAAGAACAGGAGAGCAGCTGTCCTGCAAAAGTGGTTTCCAGATACAGGGCTCATAGCTTAGATCACAGTTTAATATGGCACTGATTCCCTGGACGTGACCAGCCCCCCACCCCCATCCCCCCCTTACTAGCGGTCATAATGAGGTTGACACACCCATTCGGGCCTCAGCTTGGACTTTGCTTTTCCTCATTTAGCCTTGGAGTGAAAATGAGCCTGAGTGATTTTGCAAGGTCTTTCTGAACATAGATAAAGCATGCAGCATATTGCATTGCAAAGGCTCTTCCTAATAGTCCCACAGTCTCCTGGGCGAGTCATTAGTTTGCAGGAAATTGTATTTTTGGTGTCTGCCTGGATCAGTCAAAGACCTTCTCATCTGTAAGATGAGTCTTGTGGCCTCCAGAAGATCTAGATAACATTCCTTTGGCTTCCTAAGCAGTGAAGCTGAATCCGCCTTCTGTTTAGTTTGATGAGTACCATTGAGTAGGTGAAAACTATCTCACTCCATTTCAATGCTTTCAAATGGTTTCCCAAAGCATTTGCTAGGGCTTTTTGTCATTTCCTTCTCGCCAGAAAGTTTAATTCATGCTAAGTGGTCTTCTTGCTTTCCTGTTTCTCTCCTGTTGGATAAGACACCTCAAATCTACCTGCAGTTCATTTCAGGGCAGTTTGGGTCAGCATTAGTTACCTTGGAGTCAGGTAAACTCTGTTAGAATCTCAACAAATTTTCTTAATTTCTTGATTTTGGTGCCCTGAAGTATAAATTAGGGAAAATAATACTACCTACTTGCTGGAGTTATAATGAGTATTGAATGAGATAATATGCATAGGGGCAGCTGGGTGGTTCAGTGGGTTAAGCAGCTGCCTTTGGCTCAGGTCATGATTGCAGGGTCCTGGGATCGAGTCCCGCATCAGGCTCCTTGCTCAGCGGGGAGCCTGCTTCTCCCTCTGCCCCTACTTGTGCTCTCTCTCTCTGTCTCTCTGACAAATAAATAAATAAAATCTTTAGAAAAAAATAGATCATGTGCATACCCAGTACTATCTTAATTAATGTTTGCTTATTAATTTTTATTATTAATTATTTCATCTTAAATTCATCATGTATCGTTACTATATTGTGTAACACTATTATGATATATAAATATATAAATATTTATTTAATTGTATTCATTATGACTGTTATGACTGTTAGACCGCTGTCAATATTTTAAGTGTGATAAGCATTCAGAAAAAGGTGGAAGACAGCTTTCTAATTTAACAGATATTGATTGAGCACCTCCCAGGTACTGTTCCAGGTGGGGAAGGTACAGGAGCAACCCAGACAGACAAAGTCCCCAAAGTGCTTACAGTCTCCTGGGAGTGGGGGACAATAAGTCAATGAATATGTATGTAATACAGTTTTGGAGTGATAAATGCCATGAAGAAAAATTAAGCAGGGAAAATTGCTAGAGGAAAACAGATGGGGGGGGGGTGTCTTCTTTTAGAGAGTGGTCAGGTAAGCCCTTCTAGGGAGGTAATATTGAAGCAGAAATCTGAATGGCACGAGGGATCCACTCAAAGATCTGGGCAGAGGAAAGCACCTGAGCTTGGTGTGTTTAAGAACAGCATATAAGCCCCGTGTACCTGGAGTCGGGCACCTGGGGTTCGGGTGGAGGAGACCGAGACAGGTCAGTGGTGGCAGTTGGATTTCCTCCGGAGCTCCAGAGGAAGTCACCGGAGTGATCTGAGCAGAGAATGATGTGATCTGTTTCTCTGTGTTTTTACCCTTTGTGTAAACACTCAAGGGTAGCAGGCCCTTGGTTAAAATATTGAGCTCTGGTCTTAACACAGTTTACATAATGCAGCTAGTTGTTACTGTATTCATATTTAGTGTTAAGTATATTAGTATTTAGGCACTTAGTATGTTTTTTCCTTCCCCCTTTGGGGAAACACAAATTCTCTCACTGAATCAAAAAACAGCCCCAACCCCTTCTATTGCCTGGGATTTTTGGATGCAAAAATACTGTTTAAACTATGCTATATAAACACTGTCGACCGATCTATGGGGCCACCCTCCTACTCCCGTGGGTAGCCTCCTAAAATGGGCCAGGACGCTGGGGCTCGGGCCCTACCCTATGCTCACCCACACCCTGCCGGCCCCTCAGCCTGCCACCTGCCTGCTGGTGGCCAGGGGCTCTGTCTCACCTGATGCTGATACAGACAGGAGCAAGGGATATGGCCCCGGACAACGTCCAAATGATTTTCCAGCTGCCGCTGGACACGGGCGTGGATACAGCAAGAAATCAAGAGGATGCCAGAGGGAAGAGATTCTCCTACGCACAACTTGGGAGGAACCCATGTGGCTGCTAAGAGCGAAGGGCCAGGTCAGAACATGCAAGGGCAGAAAGTGAGCTCAGGAACCTAGAGCAGCCCCTCTGAAGAGGATGAAGCTGCTCCGAGGGCCGGGTGCTCGCACGGGGTGCTACCAGGTTGGCTCATAATAGCAATCACTGTTTCAGGTCCATTCTGTCTCTCTTGTCTGATCTATTCCAGTCCTTCCTTTGTCATTTCCCCGCTTGCAGTCTCTCCCTGCTGGAAGCTATCTTCCACATCGCTACCTGTTTAATTTCTAGAGTTCAGAGCACATTGCTACTGGGATTAAAAAACCTCTAGGGACACTTCAGTGCCTTTAAAAACAAAATCTGCAGACTTTGGCACGGACTATAATTTGAGCCCCCCCCTTCCTTTCTGGCCTCATCCCCTCCCATTCCCCCACCCCACATCCCACCCTCCAGCCAAACTGGCGGGACTCACCAATTCTAAGACACACTTGTACTGTCCTGACTCCGCACAGATGGGTCCTTCTGCCTAGTGCGTCCTCCCTTCACACGTCTGCTATCAAGCCGAGCCCCAACACTAACCCTTTTGTACTTCCTCGTCAACAACCCCCACTCTGCCCACCTCCTCCTTTCAGAACTAATTCGTCCCTCCCTTCACTATGCCCCCATTGTATTTGGAACACGGCCCTATTGTAAGGCTTTTCCACATTGTACCATAATATTGGTTGATCTCTGTGGCCCCAGCTTCAAGGTGAGCTCCAGAGCTCCAGGATGGTATCCTGTTCATCTCTGTGTCCCGCGCAGGCTCATGCCTCATAGGGGCTTAAATACTTGCTGAATGAATGGATGAATAAGAGGACAGCAGTAACTTCAAAGAATGTCTATTTTCTGAGAGTTCTGTGTGACGCTCAGGAAAGGAATGGAGAAAACTTGAGTTTGAAGGCGTGGTTTACATTAATAAGAAGCGAAGCTAAGATGCAATGTTTCAGAACCTACTCAAGGCCTGTTGCCAGTTCTGGCTCTTGGACATGGTTTGGTCTGAAAACTCCAGCTTGTAGGCCTCCTGTTTTTGTGTGATCGATGAGCTAAGAATAGCTTTTATATTTTTTATATGATTGGAAAAAAAGAAAAAGAAGAATATTCCATGAGTTGTGAAAATTATGTAAAATTCACATTTCAGTGTCTATATATAAAGTTTTATTAGAACACAGGCACCCCTTCCTTTACAGGGTGCCTTTTGAGCTATAATGGCAGGCTTGGGTGGTTGTAACTTGAAGAGGTAATGGCTGCAAACCCCCTCCCCCCAAAATGTATTATTTGGCCCTCCACAGGAAACATTTGCTGACCCATGCTCTAGAATAGTGCAAGATAGATGTATCTCTGAGTTCAGACTCAAGGATAGATCCTTCCACATCCACAGGGAAACGATCTAGAAATACCCCTTCTACGGCCATGTGTTATGATTTCTAGTTTGAAAAACAAAATCTACAAAAACCAAAGTTATTTCACAAAATAATGCGAGGCAGCAATTTTTCCATTCTGTAAATCTCCAGAAATCTCCCTAAACAAAGACGAGCCACCAAGAGTTTTCCAACTGACCTCTGACATACTCAGCCTCGATCGAAACCCTCCTGGCTGCCAGGCCCTAGTGCTACATATCACAAACGTGATTACATTGAATATTTATCTGATATGACAACCCTAATCTTACATGTAACAAAATTGGAGACCCAGAGAGGTCACACAGCTTGCACAAAGTTACAGGTGGATGAGTGTGGGTCTGGTGTTGGAAGGCAGGCTCTCTGGCTCCTGAGTCTGTGGGTCCTCACCGCTGTGCCTACTGTCCCCCAGCATCCCCTGGAAGTCTTCATTATCTGAGCTCCCCACTTGTCAGTCAGTTCAATGAGGTAGCTTCTCCACCCAAGTGGGACTAAACCCAACTGAAGAGCAAATTGTCAAGTTGTGACACACCTCATCCGTGCTTTCAAGCCCTGCTTGTCTAGACTGTCCCCCTTAATCATTGTGCCTCTTTAGGTCCCATCTTTCCCCCTGCTTGCACCCTGTCTCCTTCATGAGACCTTTCCTTTCCATTGCTGATCTCTTCCCCACCCCCCTGTCTCTCCCTACCTCTGCCCTGGGTCGGTGCTTCCCAAAGATGACCCCCCTTAAAAGCAATTATGAATGCTCCGTGGGCCTGGGGAGGGGACTTGGAATCTATACATTTTAAAAAATATCCCCCAGGTGATTGTGTACACAGCTTGTCATTTAGTGCTTAGGTGTTGTCTTTACTGTTTCTCCTGGGAGGAAGAGCTTCTTCTCCGCAGTGAGATTTCAAGCAACTTGGGGAAGGGGATTTATGCAGGCAACTGAGTCTCATGGTATGTCTTCCCAAAGCCCTGTGTCTTGTCCACGCTCCCAGCCTTTGCTGACGCCAACGTGGAAAAAATAAGTCACTTTTCAGCCGGCAAAAGAAAGAACACCTCTCACTCTAGGCAATAGCCCCCCTCCCCCTTTTTTTAATCTGTTGAGCTGGTCAAGCTCTTAGAATGAATGAAAGTCTGTTACTAAAGAGATGCTCTAGATACAGTCTCTAACACCTGTTTCTTCCTGTGCTGGGGAATGGAGTGTTCATTCACTTTCTCACCACTACTATTTTGGTGAAAGAGACTCACTAAGGCTGCCCAATCCTAGCTCTTCCCACCCACCCCCTCCCTTAACAATTATTTTATTATTATTATTTTTAAAGTTTTTCTTCCTACCCACCCCCCCTTTTAACAATAGTGTCTGAAGGATAAACTCTATTTTCTGAAAGAGTTGTTAAAAACATTGTCTTACAATATTTGTTTCTGCAGATGGAGGATGTTGTTTATTAAAAAGGCTTGTTGACTCATGATCCCAAAATTACTTCTGATTTGGCGCCCTCTGACTTACTTCTTATTCTCACTCAGTGACAAGCCACCAGGGAGGGGTGGGGCTCTAAACAACAGAGAATAGAAATGATTCTTTGGGGCGCCTGGGTCGCTCAGATGGTTAAGCATCTGTCTTCAGCTCAGGTCCTGGGATCTCAGGGTCCTGGGATCGAGTCCCGCATCGGGTTCCCTGCTCAGTGCAGAGCGTGCTTCTCCCTCTCCCTCTGCCACTCCCTCTGCTTGTGCTCTTCTGTCTATCTCTCTGTCAAATAAATAAATAAAATCTTTAAAAAAAAAAAAAGATTCTTCTAGAGTTCTCTTTACTGCATGACATGGTGGATTCCCACACTGTGACGACTTTACAAGGTCTCATTGCCCCGTTTTACTGAGCCAAGTTTATAAGTGTGTCTTTGTGAACTTCCTTTAAAAAATCTACCATCCTCTTTTCCCTACCCCATTTCCCACTGCCATCTGTCACAGATTCTTTGAGGTGGCTTTTAATTTTCCAAAGGGTGAAGTGCTAAAATGGTGTGCCTTAGATCCCTATCCGTCCTTGATAAACCATGAAAGAATATATGCAATCCTGTGTCACCAACATGCTACTAAAAACCTACATAGACTCATGTAAATTGCCCTTGGTAATTATGGGCAATACCTGGACTTGATTTTTGAAAAACTCTAGTTGTGAAGTTTTTGATGTTTTACATATACATCCATCATAGTGTTATTATAACTCTGGAATCCTTAATTACTACCTTCCCCCCACACACAAAGAATAAAAAACAAAACAGATTAAATTATATGTCAAGTAAACTTGCTCAACTTTAGTAAAATATGATAAGCAATGATGAGGTTCCATTTTAGCATGTAGTATTTTCTTCCTGTGAAGGATTTGGGGAGTTAATTTAGGGGTGAAATTGTGAGCAAGACGAACGTGCGAAGGTTTGTTTACATTTCCACTCTTTAGATGTAACCAGTTGGGCACAGGAATGACGTTCAGTGGGACAAAAGGACTTTATTGGTAAAATTGTGCAGGCTGCCTGGCAAGGCTCTCTCCTGCTCTCTCTAGCCATGAGGTATTCTGTTATTGCATGCTTCAGTTTGTCCAAATAAACTATTTGTTACTCAAAACTGTCATGGAAGTCTCTTCTGCTGCTAGAAACGGCAGACTGTGGATCCTTACAAAGGTCAAGGTGATCTGCCACGACCATGTAGACAGAAATCCCATGCCTAGGTGGAGGATGGCCTGTTTTTCCGGAAGGCACTGCTGGACACAAGGACATTGCTATGTGATGTGTATCCGGTAAGAAGGGACAAATGCACCAAGCTTCCTTCTTGCTCACTTTTGTTCTTCCTTTATATATTCTTTTTTTTTTTTTCTTTATATACTCTTAAGTCTGAAGTCTTCCTGTCCTCTCCTTGCATCTGTACCTATGATGGAACATGATAACGTGACATGATGTGTGGTTCCCTCTCCACTTATGCTCCTGTCCAGGTGTAGTAAACAGAGAGGCTTAGGGACTGTGGGCCCAACATGCCTGGATGGGGCCGGATGTTCTGTGTCCAGTCTGTTCCTCCAGACACACTGGCCACTAAAATTCACCTTCCACATCCAGCATCCAGCCTACCTCCAGGTGGAGGTGGGGGGCGGAGGTGGAAGCGGAGTGGGGTGGGAAAAGATCAGGGAGCATGGCCGGGTGGGTGTTTTGAACACTGGATGACCACTTTCCTGGAGGCACAGGGTAAACCATTTCTTCAGGGATTTGGAGATGCATTCCTGCCCACCCCCCGCCGGCCCTGAAAGGGGCCAGCTAACCCAGTCCTCCAAGGAAGCCGGCCTCCTGTCCCTTGCTGCCCTCACCAGCTGGGGCCAGTGAGTGTCCAGCAGGCCTCGTCCCAGGGCACCAGGCCTGTCTGGCCAGCCCTGGCGACCGCCAGCTGGCGCTGATGAGCGAGGGGAAGGAATCTGAGTAATGCAGGGCCTTGGGGGGTGGCGGGGGGGTTGGGGGGGACAGGAGAGGAGGAATGTGGTGTGGGGACACAGCTCAGCCGGCACTGTTTGAGCCAAGCTTTTGAAGAGTTTGATTCATTTTAGAAAGCAAACAAACTGCTCCAGCTATCAGCAATCTTTTATTTTGTCTGCGAGAGGAATGCCTCTCCAGCGTGGGCCGGGCACTGGGCGGTGGTGGAGACGCGGGTGTCCACCCTTGACTTGCCATGTGGAGTGTGGACGGCGCGTTCCTTTCTGCCCACTGAAGCTGAGAAATGCAGAGCAGCTCTCTTCCTTGCAAGAAAAGCCAAGGGGGGAGCCCTGCTAATTAATGAGCAAGCCGGAGGTCTTGAGCCTCACGCGCTCACACCACGGGGACTTACAGAGGTTGAGCGTGAGTTCCCACCATTCGCTTATGTCCTGGCACCCTGTGACTTCAAACGGGGGCGGGTAGAAAAAGGGGTGTTGCAAAGGTTTTCTTGAACTCTGGGGCCTGCGGGTCTCGTGATTCATGCTCTAACCAGCCTTGGGAGCTTCTGGTCTTCCCAAGGGCGGAGAGCTGGGGGAAGAAGCAAGGCTTCTGCTCTTTCTGCCCCTAGAAGATAGGGGCCATGTGTTCCCCAGCTTCAGATATCGCCGCCTCGAAATCACTCTACATCTTCAAAAGCCATCTCCTGTGCTGTTCTATTCACCAGGAAAACAAATCTCTTTCCTCCTTGCCCAGACTAGGCTGTGTTTCTTCTTCTCTTCTAACCTCCCTTTGGGACTCAGCTTCCCGCTCCCTCTTCTCTCATTTTTACCCCGAATCTCTCATATCCTGATCTCTACGTGTACGTTCAGGTCTTCCTCATCCTAAATAGAGAGCCACAGTTCCTTGTTAAAAAACCTGGAGGCCAGAGGCATTGTGGGATTCCGAATATTTCAGATTTTAGAAGCAGACTGACCTATCCCCCAGACTACACAGTTCCCAGTGGGACCAGGGCCAGCCTCCCGTATGCAAACTCATTCATATTTCGGCAGGAAGATGTACGAAGACTCATGCCAAGTGGGGTAAATGAAGAATATGCGTTACCTTGGGCCTGTCAGGTCAGGTTTTGCTAAATGAGTTGTGAAAGAACTCGAGACTTTCAACCTTCATAACTGTGGATGAGCGAGCATGGACCACTTGTACATTCTAGTTCCTCTGGGCCTTCCCTTGGGCACTTCTCCTTCCCCCAACATCAGGCTGAGTGCTGTCTCTCTTCCACTTGCCACGACCAGAGGGCCAGAGTGAGCAGTCCAGAGCCTGGCCTCCCATCCGGGCCTCCTCTTCTCTGCCTCTGCCATCATTCAGGCCAGCGCCTCTCGGGCTCTCCAGGGGCACGTACCAGGGCTTCCCATTCCCAAATCATTTACAACACACCAGTCCATTGTGTTGTAAAATACTTAACAATATGTTACTAGAAAAATGGAGTAAAAAAACCATCTGAAATACAAGCCTTATCTTGTATTTATTATGGAATCCAACGATATAAAACGGCCACCCGTCTAATTGCCTTCGGGGCTGTGAAAGGCTCGCTCTCCACCTCACTTCTGAGGTGGACCTGGGGTGGGGGGCGTGTGGCCTGGAGGGCAGGCCTCTGCAGGTCACATTTGGAGGAGCCCTCCACTGCCCACGCCAGGGGCTCTCCTGGGCCCTTTGCCTTCCCTAGCTTCCTACGTTCTCCACTGCCACCTCTCTCAAGGTGGCTTCCTCCTCTGGCCTCCACGGCTGTGGGCTCTTTTTGCTCTCCCACAGCGCTCGCCAAGACTTCAGTCTCCTTTCCAGGCAGGATTTCCGCCAGGTTCCACCTTCAGCCTGTTTTCTTCTGTGCTTTCCCATTATGTATCCAATCCTCTCTAGCGACTTCTACTCTCATTCCTGGGTAGATGACAATCGCATCCCCTGACCTGTGTTCTGAGTCCCAAACTCTCACTTCCTACCACACCCAAATAGTCCAGAGGCACCTCACTAGTCACATATTGTGACAGTTAATTTTATATGTCAACCTGGGTAGGCCACAGTGCCGAGATATTTGGTAAAATACGAGTGTACACATTGCTGGGAAGGTATGTTGTAGATGAGAATAACAAGTAAATCAGTAGACTTTGAGTAAAGCAGATTATCCTCCACCATATGGGTGGGCCTCATCTAATCAGTTGAAGGCCCTAAGCCACAGAGGTCCCCCACAGAGGTCTATAGCCTCTCAGCCCACCCTGCAGATTTTGGACTTGTCAGCCTCCACAATCATGTGCCAATTCCCTAAAATCTCTCTCCATACAGATGCACGCATGCACTCACACACATCCTATTGGCCTCTTAGTTCTGTTTCTGTGGAGAACTCTAGCTAATATACATATGAACTTCCCACTGAAACAGTGCCCATTTCTAACTATTCTATTTATGATGCTTTTGTCTCAGATGCCTAGAATCAAAAGTTCAGACTGATCTTTTGTTTTTTCCTCCCTGCCTCTCCCCACTTCCATTGGCCATGTCAGTTCCACATCCTCAACATTTATGGCATAAATACCCTCCTTTCCCTTCATCTGCTAATGAAGATCCCCAACCACCACTCAGGCCTGATCGATCATAGAAGGCATGCCCCTGTCCATGATGATAGGCCCAAGAAACTGGCATGTGATTCACAGAGTCAACCTGAGATCTTCTTTGAGATTTTGTAAATGAAGCTTGGGAGACAGAGGACCTTTCTTTCTTTGGATCATAATCTATAAATGTATGTTTGGTAGTGAACATCTTTTCCTCATTGTACAGAGTGTCTATAGCAAGAGAGGGTGAGTCCACATGCAAAAAGAAGCAAAGGTATTTGTAGTGGAGGAATGGAGAGAACACTAATGCTGTTGTCTGTGCCTCTGGATGAAGCCATGCCTGACAACCCAATTCATAAGGCAATGAACACACTTTCCTGCCTAACCTAGTTGGAGTTGAGTTTCTTTCATTTGCAACTATAGCTCTCTGACTAACCCTCTGCCAGAAAGTATTCTCCTAAAGGGCAAAGACTGTACCTTATTCATGTGTTTCTCCTAAATGTGACACCACATTTAGGATCTTCTTGGTCTATGTGTTGCACTGAATTCCCAGTTTGTCCTTGAGACACCAGCTACATTGTGAAATTGTGTGTGACAGGAGAGGAAGAAATGACAGAAAGGAACATTTTCTGCAGCTTCTGTGATGCAGAAATAGAATAGAGACTTAGGTATGGGGAACGTCCCAGAGTGATGGCAGTTGGGGTCATGGTGGCCCAAATGAGAAGTAGATCCACCCTCTGATTTCAAATTCATTGACTGAGAGACACAGATTTAATAATGAAAGGAAAAGCGAGACAGATTTTTACTATGAAGTGTGGGGTAGCAGTGTTTTGTCTACATATAGATCCGTATAAATATTTATATTATATTGCCTTTCCAATTAACTTGTACTTGTTAATCACTGCTGAGATTTCACTCATCCGTCCACCAGTACTTACTAATTGCTCAACAGAATGCTAGGCACCATGGGAATTACAAAGATGAATAATACCCAGATGCTGCCCTTCCTTCTTAAATACCTGTTACGGTAGCAGCCAAGGGGACTTCATGAAGATAAACTTGTGTAGAAAAAAAAAAAAAATCACACCATAAAGTTATGTAAGTTTCTATTTTAAAATCATCTGGTTCTAATTTACTAAATTTAATGCTTTAGAGTCAATGCCAAAGTGCTACATTTGATTTATGGAAATACTTTAGCACATTTTTCCATCGCGCTCTTGTACAATATATTTACCGCCCTTTTGTTATGGTTAGAAAGATTATGGATCTTAAAAAAAAAAGCCCTCTTTATGAGCTTGGTGATATTTTATTATAAAATGCCATAAGATGGAATAAGAAATCTAGTAAACAATAATACTCAGGAGCATTCCACATGGTTTAGCCTTTTTTTGTGTATATATAGATATAAATTTAACAGAGAGATCTGGAAAATGGATGTTTAAAAACTTGCACTTCATGCCAAACCACTTCTTTTCAGGGCAAACAAGTACTTTAGGGTGGGGGGGGGGGCGTTACTTAAATGGCAGTCATACTATACTACAATGCTAACAAAATAATAATGTCAATACCAAAGGATACAGAATGTATAGACTCAGACTTCCGGAGGGAGCTTAACAAATATTCCAGCAAAATGGAATCTAAGAATATGGACCTAAGTACCATTGGTGTCCGTGGCTCAGGCCCCCGCACCCGCCAGCAGGGCAGGGGAGTGAGGTTTCAGGAGATGTGGGCCTGCTCAGATTACCCCCACCCTCCCTGACATGCTCACCCACTGAGGAGGCAAAGGTAGATCTGCCCAGGTCCTGTGAATGAACCACCTCTATGTGACCTTCTGGGCTCCGGGCTTGACCAGCTCATTTGACCAGCTCACTTGGTCACAGAAAAATCCAGACTTTGTGTCCATCTTTTCACTGAAGCCTCCCAGACGTGCCCACGAAGGCCACCCTGCATCTTCAAAGCAGTATTTAAAGCTTGTTTGTATTCATTTTGTTCCCGCTTTACCCTGGCTTCGCTCAGCTTAAAAAAAATGCAGGTTTTACACTTCGCACCCACATGAAATAAGATGGCTGCCTAGGAATTCCCCGTCCGCCCTGCAGCTTTGCACTTCTTTAAAACAAAGAAACCTCATTTCTCTCAAACAGAGTTTAGTCAACTCTTGTAAATGAAAAATGGCAAAGGCCTCGCCGTCGAAATGTTTCCTTTCCAGCAGGCGATCTTCACGTCGTGATATGATGAAGGATGCAGGTGATCCAATGCCTCAGAAGGAATGACAGGTGCCTGCCCAGCATGGCTCAGAGGCCTCGAACTCTGGCCTGGATCCTCCCACATCCAGACAAAGCTTGAGTAGCAAGAAGCTATCAAATATAGCTCTTCCCTGTCTGGCCAAGACTGGTTCTCCACACTCCTCTGCCCTGGAGCCAGTCTTCCCGAAGTGAAGGGAACACCATGATTTCTCACTCCTTCTGGAGTCTTCTCTGGAGTGTGTCTCCCTTTACCTCTTCAAGTGCATTTATTTCTCCCTGACCCTAGCTCAAGCCTCACCTTCTCCTTGACACGGACTCCAATCTCTACTGAGGAGTCCTTTTCCCAAATCTGCGTGATGCTCACAGCCTGGTGTGGACGCCAGCATCATGGGGCTGCTGTGTATCCCTTGTGAACCCCTCACTGTGCCTTGGTTGGGGGCGGGTGCCTCATGTCTGCATGACAGTTGACCTTGGAGGCAGGCAATCCCCTATCTGACCCAGGCAGAGGAGTGTGGAGAACCAGTCTTGGCCAGACAGGGAAGAGCTATATTTGATAGCTTCTTGCTACTCAAGCTTTGTCTGGATGTGGGAGGATCCAGGCCAGAGTTTGAGGCCTCTGAGCCATGCTGGGCAGGCACCTGTCATTCCTTCTGAGGCATTGGATCACCTGCATCCTTCATCATATCACGACGTGAAGATCGCCTGCTGAAAAGGATATATTTCGACGGCGAGGCCTTTGCCAATTCACATACATATACTTCACCATTTTAAACTGTATACTGGTTTTTGGTATACCCACAGAGTTGTACCACCATCATCACTAATTCCAGAACATTTTTATCACCTCAAAGAGAAACCCACTCCCCACCAGCGGTCTCACCATTCCTCTTCCCTCCCAATCCTAGCAATCTAATTTCTGTCTGGCAATAGCAAATTATAACTGACTTCATGCGTTTTGTTTTTTTTCCCCAGCACCATTCCAGAAGCTGGCACAAACATGAGATTGCTCATTAAAATTTCTGTATGCATTGAAAAGGATCGCTTCGGTTGTGTGAACACACATACATATTTAATACTTGCGAGGGAATGCAGAGCGATAACAACCAAAGAATGGTAATTGAATACAGAAAGGGAAAGCAAAAGTTGGGGCGGGGGGAGTGTTTGGTGAGTCAGTGGGGGTTGGGGAGTGAAGGCTTTAGAGAGAGAAGAGAAATACTGTCTTACAGGGACAGGGAGATTATTCTCTTTGTATTTACCTAGTAGGGTCTTATCATGTGCCAGATACAACTAAGCAAGCACATCCTCTGATCTCTGTACCAATCAGGCAGGAGGTAGGAATCCTACCCTCTAGATGAGGAATGACGGGAGTCAGGAGGGAAAGTGCTCTCAGCCTTGTGGTGACAGGCAGCATGCAGCACAGAGAAGCTGGAATTCACCTCTCTGATGTTCAGAGAGGTGAATGCCTTGCCCAAGACCACACAACAAGGATTTAATGAAAGCTTGCTGGTCTCAGATCCCATGCTCTTAATACTTTGTTTCTTTTGAACAATGCTGCTCCTCAGGGCTCTGAGCTTCTCCCTTTGTTTTCTCTCCCCAGGCAATGTCCCCCACTCAAACGCTCCCATAGCCACCCAGCTACATGCCAATGACTCTCCAGTTTTCACCTCTGAGATGGGTAATTTTATAGGTTAACTTGCTTGGGCCACCTTGTCCAGATATTTGGTCAAACATTATTCTGGGTGTTTCTGTGAGGGTGTTTACTTTTGTGGGTGGGGTTCATCTAAACACTTGAAGGCCTGAATACAACAGAAGGCCTACCTTCCCTGAGCAGGAGGGATTTCTGAGGACTGCCTTAGGACTTCATCTGCAGCGCTGGCTCTTCCTGCTTCCCAGCAGATTGTCTTTGAACTTGAACTCTTTCCTAAGTGTCCCCCATCCGATTTTGGTCTAGCCACCCTCCACAAACACGTGAGCCACATCCTTCAAATGAATCTCTTTCTATATCTGCACACATCCTATGGGTTCTGTTTCTGTGGTAAGGCCCTGACGAACACGGTCCCGGAGATTTAAACCCCAGTGTTCATCTGGTTACTGAACATCTTCATGGTCATGTCAAGTCATGGACCCCTGGCTCTCTTTCATCCTCTAGAGCTCCCCAGAAGAGTAGCTCCACATCCAGCTATGGTAGCAAGCCAGAAAGCTGGCATCTGCCTGACCCAGCTGACAACCTATCGCTAGTGCTCATATTTACGCTTTGCATGTATCTTTCAAACTATCCCCATCCCTTTGTACCGTCTGTCCCCAGCTGTGCAGCTCAGGCCACTCTTGTCACTCCCTGAGTGTCTGGGCTTCCACTCAGGCCTCCCACGCATTTCTCTTTTAAAATGGCCAATCCGATGTTGCTCCTTTAATGCTTAAAGGGTCACCTCCCAGTTCTCTCAAGAAAAAGTAACAACACAAAATGAAACAAAACATAAATCTCCAATGTGAGCCGTACCAGTGCTTCCCAAACTTTCCCAAACGCTGTGCACGCGTGTCTCCTGGAGCTCTTGTTAAAATGCAGCTCCGGGGGTGCTGGGTGGCTCAGTTGGTTAAGCAACCGACTCTTGATTTTGGCTCAGGTCGTGATCTCAGGGGCTCGGGATCGAGCCCTGCATTGGGCTCTGCGCTCAGCGGGGAGACTGCTTCAGGATTTTCTCTCTCTCTCCCTCTGCCCCTCCCCCTGCTCACTCTCTCTCTAAAATAAATATATCTTAAAAAAAAAAAAAAAAAACATGCATGAGCGCCTGGGTGGCTCAGTTGGTTAAGCGTCTTTCTTCTGCTCAGGTCAGGATCTTGGAGTCCTGGGATTGAGCCCCGTGTCAGGTTCCCTGCTCAGCGGGGAGTCTGCTCCTCCCTCTGCCCCTCCCCCTGCTCGACCTCTCTCTCTCACTCACTCTCTCTCTCTCTTTCAAATAAATAAATAAAATCTTAAAAATTAAAAAAAAAATGCAGCTCTGGTTCCATAGCCTGGGTGGGGCAAGGGGGATCTGAGTTCCTAGCAAGCTCCTGGGAAGGATGGAGCTGCTGGTCCACAGACCACTCTTAGAGTGTCCAGGGCTCCGAAGACACAGCATGGTGGGGCCTCTGCCTGTCTCTGTGGTTCTCTCCCTTGTGTCTCTTCTGGAACCCAGGTGCTGCAGACATTGGCCTTTTCCAGCTTCTCTGTGCTGCATGCTGCCTGTCACCACAAGGCTGAGAGCACTTTCCCTCCTGACTCTTGCTCAGCATTCAGGATTCATCCGAAATAGCACTCTGCTTACTGTGTTGGAGCTCCCTGGTTCCATTCCAGCATTGCACACTGCACTTCTCTTGCAGTTCATCACACTTATTCCTACTTGTTCAAAGTCAAGCTCTCTTACGAGGTCATAGGCATGTGAGGGCGGGAGCCACATCTGTCTTGTTACTGCTCCATTGCAGGATAGGGGATTAGAGCTGGGCACCTAGAACTGCATTCATTTGTTCATTTTTTTTTTTTTTTCACTGAATCACCAAGAGGTCAGTTGGTCACTCAGCGAATATTTATTGAGTCCTGTAGCATTAGATTTGACTGTGAGTGACAGAAAAACCCTAGGACAGGTTTAAACAAAGTAGAAGTTAATTTTCTTCTCATTTATGAAGAGTCTGGAGGCCCGCAGCCCAGGACTGGCCGAGGGCTGGATGAGGTCTGCAGGGACTCAGAATTTCTCCAGCCCACGGCAGTGCCTGACACCATGACCAGCCCCTGATGGTCTTTCCCCCAAATGGCCATTGTCCTTGGAGGTCAGAGACGGTGCCAAGTTGTAAAATTTTGCAAAATGTTGGCTCTGGATGAGAGTTAGAGCCCTATGACAAGCATTGTAGCCAAATCCTAAATTTAATTTGACACACCATGAAAAGAAGACAATTGTATGCAAGCCTTGGTGGAACCTCCACCTGCCCCCTCCATGGGTTTCCTTCTCAAGGTGGCCTCCAGCATCTCCCCTTTTCCTCAGCACAATTATGTGCGTAGGGTCATCCTGAATTACGAAAGAGATTTTTGCCGCCAGTCTTATGCTCACAAGTCCTCAGGTGCCTCTTCCCCAGCACGCTGACGTTCACCCAGTAGGGATCCCTCCTCCCCTAGGTCCCTGAGAGAGACCTGTTAGCCAAGTCCAGTGACACTTTTTAAATTTGACAATCTTTATTCCCTGGGGGTAAGTGTGTTGGGGAATGCATCGTGACTTTAGCTCTGAGATTCTAGAAGTGGACACAGCCTACCACCCCCTACTCCCATTCCTCTGAGCACTGAAGTGCCTTTCAACTTTACCATTCCTCCACGTTTCAAAGTTCTCATTGCAAATCAATTTCATAAGGCCCCAGGCTCAGCCCCCTGGTTAACAACCTTAAAACGGCACTTCTCCCTGGATTGAGGAATAAAACCACACACCTGCAAATTCCTTACTAACTTTAACTCTGATCTTTAACTGTGAGTCCGTGTGCCCTGTTCTAATTTCTCTAGGTGCTGTGTCTGGATCTCCCACCTGTGGAAATGTCTCCAGAAGTTTCCTGCTCTAAGGAGATTTAAAGAGATGATGGGTTAGGGGTGCCTGGGTGGCTCAGATGGTTAAGCGTCTGCCTTCGGCTCAGGTCATGATCCCAGGGTCCTGGGATCAAGCCCCACATCGGGCTCCTGGCTCAGTGGGGAGCCTGCTTCTCCCTCTCCCTCTGCCTCTCTCCCTGCTCATGCTCTCTCTGTGTATCTCTGTGTCTCAAATGAATAAATAAGATCTTTAAAAAAAAAAAAAAGAGAGATGATGGGTTAGATGATAGGTGTCTCCTTAATTTGGATTTTAAAGGAATAAAGGTGTTTTGTTGTTATGGTTGTTGTTTTGCTAAAATCACCTGCCTTGGCCTGCTACCCTCTGTTAATGGGATATCTATGATGGGGACATTTCAGGGAGATGAGTGTTAAAAAGATAGGGACATTGGAATCCAGAGTAGTTAAGTGAGGAGCTCAGATCAAGGCTGTAGGGGAAATAGCTACCTTCCTTGTGAAGAAGTCATTTCCAGAAGCATCTTCACCTCTCCTGGTTCTCTCTCCCCTCCCAGGCTGGTGGGACCCATATTAGGAGCCTAGTTTTGGAGGTGAAAGGGCTGAGGGCTGTTTATTTTCTGTAGAAGTGATTTGCCTGGGCAGCAGAGCCAGCTGGACCCTGACTCCAGGCTTCCCTAGTTGTGTCCAGTTCCCTACCACTCAGTAGGTTCCAGTGACGCGTGGAAAGTCTCAAGCCTCAGAGACAGGCATTCAGCCCTCCAGGGATTTAGGAGCAGAGCTACAAGGCGAAAACAAAGCAAAACTAGGAATCGACATGGTCTCATGGAAAAATATGGTCCTTTTTTTGGGTGTTTCCACAAAGAAATGACCCTTTGTATTCTAGTTGCCCAGAATCTTCCACTAATTTCTCTGTGGCTCAGTTCCAGGGGTATGTTTGCCGTGGGCTCTGTGCTGCTTCCTGCCTCAACATACGTGTGTGTGTGCATGTTCACCCCTCAACATGAGTCTGTCCTGCCTCAACATGCGTGTGTGTGTGCACGCGCGCGCATGTTCACCCCTCAACATGAGCCTGTGCACGCATGTGTGTGAGCGCATGCGTGCACATGAGCATGTTCGGGCATCTGTTTGTGCGAATATGCGTGTGTGTCTGGCGGGGGTAAAGGGCACGATTCTTCCCTTACCTCCAGCGATCAGTTCATATAATGCCTCTCCCATACTCCGCACTTCTGCTCAGCCCCTTGGTTGGACACCCTGTTATTTGATTCCTGTCAACCACAAGTTGCATTTTGCTCTCCGGCCCTGCATGGGAGCCTCATCTGCTATCGTAGTCCTGCCCCTGCTAGGTCTTCGGCTCAGGTCTGGCCTGCGAGACTTGGCAGTGGCCGTCAAGACCTCTCCAGAGACAACTGGTGTTCTCATTTTCTACCAGCCTGAGCATGTCATATACGTTCTGGCCCAGTGGCAGCTGAGAATACAGGTGAACACAAAAATAAAAAAAGGCCCTGGGAGGCTCTCGGAGGGTGCCAATCAAGTGAAGGAGCAGTAGGTTCCTTTTGAAATAATCTGAACCAGCTCGTGTCTCTACCTCGTGGTAACTCATTTATCTCTGCTTAATTGGAATGCCTCAGCAAACCTGTGCTAATATAATTCTTGAGGGTCTGAGTGGGCCAGTCTCTGCCTTTAAAGGGAGTGAGACAAATTAACACATGCACACAAGTGCTCCCTGCACACCCTCCCCCCGCCCCAGCACACACACAATCACAGACACACACTAAAACATGACTCACTGCAAATTTGTATTAAAGACCCTGGAAGTTATGGTTGACCTTTTCCCAGGCCTCCTGGAAGCACCCCCTTCCGTGGTCAAAGAAACGCTACAGAGAAATAGACATCTTACGTGAAGTTCCACGTCACTTACACTGTTTAATTATGCAGAACCTTCTACACATGCAAAGCATTATTATCTTAATATGCAAAGTTGAAAGTGACAAATATTGAAGAGAAACTCATTCCTAGCCTGGCCAAGTTCTGTTTTCCAAGAAAAAGCTCTGTCTCTCAAATATATGGTTTGTTTTTGTGTGTAAATTGGTTTTGTACTCTGGGTCAACATATCCCCAAAAGAGAGACACAGAGAGAGAGGGAGGCAGGCAGGAAGGAAAAAAGAAAAACTAGAGACAGAGATGATAGGAATACATCCCCCCCGACCCCCTCAATTTCAACACAGAGATCATTCTTTTGGAAAACTAGGCTTTGAACTAGATGTTTTTAATGCTTACTGATGGTCACCTAGGAACATTATCTTCTGGGGAAACAGTAGAAACACAGTAATGTTTACGTTTGTCTTAATGATCTAAGATCCTTGCAAACAGCTGAGTCCCAAGGAAGCCAGGACATGTTCTTTCAAGAACTTGTAGACAAGGATCAGGTTATGGGCAAAGGAAATGCTCCAGCTTTAGTCCTAATAAGTTCCCATTTAGTTTCTTGTCCAGCCAATGTCCTATTTTGGTTTTGTCACATTCACACATGTGTGTGGTCACTCACTCACAAAAACTTGTCACATCAAACTGAGTTTTAAGTCTTGTTAATAATGATAAAAAAAAAATCTCACTTTGCAGGATTGTAAGGGAGGAAAAGATGTAATGAAATCAAACAAAACCTCCCCAGTTACAAGAATCTGGCCTCCTCCACTGAGGTTGCGGGGAGTAAGTTCTCTGTAGCAGTTGTGATTTCTGAAGGACAAATTTGATCAGGGTGGATGGCTCATTCTTCACTTTTATGTCCTCCTCCCTGAAAAGTCCTGGGTCTCCAGGAAAATTGCTGGAGAATATATGCTTTTTCCTTTCCATGCACAACCCCACACTCTGGGACAAACACATATGATGCTGAGTTACATCGTGAATGTTCATGGTATCACCAAAGTCTATTTCTTCTTCTTGAACATAATAGGCAGTGACACGAGTATGCTTTGAGTACACATGTAAATGCACCATCATCCTAAGGATTGTATGCAAAGAATAAAATAGATCCATCACTCTCCCTTTCAGAAAATGATGATTCAGGAAGTGATATGGTGCCATATTGAATAAACATTGAGGAAGAATTAGATTCATCTGATTATTTTGTATTGGTATTCATTTTTTCGTGGATTGTCATTTGGAACCACCAGTTAATATCATGGCATCTTCAACCATATGTTAAAAGCATGTGGTTCAAATCGCCAAACTATGGAAAGAGCCCAGATGTCCATCAACAGATGAATGCATAAGAAGATGTGCTATATATATATACAATGGAATATTACACAGCCATAAAAAATGAAATTTTGCCATTTGCAATGACGTGGATGGATCTAGAGGGTATTATGCTAAGCGAAATAAGTCAATCAGAGAAAGACAATTATCATATGATCTCACTGATATGTGGAATTTAAGAAAAAAGGCAGAGGATCATAGGGGAAGAGAGCAAAAAAAGAAACAAGATGAAACCAGAGAGGGAGACAAGCCATTAGAGACTCTTAATCATAGGAAACAAACTGAGGGTTGTTGGAGGGGAGGGGGGTGGGGGGATGGACATTGGGGATGGTATGTGTTGTAATGAGCATGGGTATTATATAAGATTGATGAATCACAGACAAATATCCCTGAAACAATACATTATATGTTAATACATTGAATTTAAATAAAAAACAAAACAAAAAAAATATAAAGGCATGTGGTTCAGGTTGTTAGATAAAATACAGGATGGCCAATTACAGTTGAATTTCTGATAAATTACGAGCATTTTTTTTTAGCATAAATACATCCCATTTAATTTGGGGGACATGTTTATACAAGAAAATATTTGTTGTTTATCTGAAATTCAATGTACCTGCGAGTCCTGTATTTTTATTTACTAACCCTGACAACCTTACATGCAGAGAACCAGTGCTACACACAGGAGAGCCGTCTGAAACAAGAGGAGAAATCCCACTGGGCCTCAAAGATGACAGTAACTTCCTGATTGAAGTCTCGCACAACATACTAGTTTTTCTTCCCCCACCGAGACAGAACTTCTTCCCATCTCTATTCCATATCCTCTCTGAGAAGCTGAGTGGGTGGAACATCACCGGCATTAGTGTTATCTTAGAGGTGCTACTTGAGATTATTCCTATCACCAGAGCTTTAACAAGTGGCATTTTGGTTTAATGGATGTTTATTGAGCACATACAACTTTGCAGAACAGTGTGCTAGGCTGAGTCTCTTTTCTCAAGGAGTTTAGAATCCAAAAATGAAGAGTAATATGTTGACAACTGATGCTGATTCAAAGCAATGTGTGAGAAGATCCAAATAACCTACTACAGGGATGAATAAATTCTGCGAGGGGTGGGAGATGAGAGAAGAGTTCATGGAGGAGAGTGGGTGAACTGGGCTGGCAGGGAAGGAGGATTCTTGATGGGCAGATATAAGCCAACAGTTTCCCATGCTGTGAAGATGGAACCATCAAAGTGACAGAAATAGGAATATATGTTCAGAGCCCCTGTTCTACCCCAGGAGGGAATAAGTCATTCGTTTGTTTGTTGAATAGATCTTTATTAAACACCAACGCATACATTGTTGTAAAATTGTAATTGTGTAAAGAGCAATGAAGAAGAGACACATAGTCCCAAGAAGGGTAGTATACAAGGAATGACCTAGTGAAGGCGGTTGGACATGGCATTTGTGAGGGAGGCAGTGGTTGAGTTGAGCTCAGAAAGGAGAATAGAATTAACCAGGTGACAAGGGGTGGGGGTGGGCCTGGGCGGAAGAGGATATAAGACAGATAACATAATATGTGCAAAGGCCCAATGGCAGAAGGAATCAGGGGGCATTCAAAGAACTGAAAGAAAGCTGGTATGTCTGGAGCATAGACAGCATGGTGGGATATTATGCTTGAGAGGCAGTAGATAGCAGTTGGATCCACGCAAGGCATTTTGGAATTCTTTAGGGAATTCTATCATAACACCCTGAGCCCTATGGATCCATTCTATGCATTTAAGTAGGAATGTAACATAATTGACATTGAGTGTGAAAGAATCATTGGCTATACTGGTGAGAAGAGACTGGAGGGGAACCAGATAGCTGTGAGGAGACCAGTTAGGAGGCTACTTCAGGAATGTGGGCAAGAGTTGAGAGAAACCCATATTCCCCATCCTTCCTGATGACCTATTCTGCTACATTTTCAGAGGAATCCAAGAGGAGCAGCCCTAGGTCTCCGATCAGCATGCCCATGGAGCATCCGGGTCTTGATGGCCCAGCAAGGTGGGCCACATGTCACCATGTGTTGATATTGCTAGAGGTAGAGCTGACCAGTGACAGTTCAGGAGAGTCCCGAATGGATATTTCAGGCCTTGGAGGAGTAGGGAAATGCAGGCCAACTCAAAGCCAACTAGCCTTGGCTGTCCGAACCACCTTTCCTATGCCAAACACCTGACAAGGTAGAGTCCCAGCTGCTCCAGCTGGAGTCTTCCTGTTGAGACGTTCAGAGTCCTAGCACTTTTCTTCTCTCATTGGTTCCTTTCTTCCCAGGGGTGCCTATGACAGGAGAGTGGAATGGTTCTATGATTCCTGGAACCTCTCCAGCCAGTTCTAAAATCATCGGGGCACCTCCACTGTAGTTGGTCTTATTCACCCAACAATTACCAAGAAGTGTAGGTGGCATCTCTTCCATCGTATTCTTTGATATTTAATTCTTGCATTATATGCTTGTTACAAACTCTGTGAATTCAAAAGAGCCCCTTGAAGTATCCTTTTAATATCAACAAGTATGAATTGATGTAGGTGACATCATATATCTGTACATTCAGAGCAGCCCTCCACGTGGGTGGCATATTTGCTGACTGGCCACTTTTATGCATCTTCCAATTTTACCACAGGCCAAACCTCTCTTTGAGTAGCATTGGTCAACGTCTGAGTATGTTGGACAGATGCTCATGAATGCTAGGAAAGAAGGCAAAATTTACAAGTATAATGGCTCAACATTGGCTCTTTGGCCCTCGGAAAAAATGCAAAGTATGGCCATTGGACTCCTGGTTCCAAACCAGTGCTATGTTGGGGGTTCCATCAACCATGTGGATCTCGTTAGAGGTTAATAGACCCTTCAAATGGTGTAGCCCAGATTTTTTCAACTTTGGCATTCTAGGCGGGATAACTCTTTGTTAGGGGCTGTCCTGTGCATTGTAGGGTCTTTAGCAGCATCCCTGGCCTTCCCCCCACCCCCCGTTTTGACAACCAAAGATGTCTTTAGACATTGGCAAATATCTGGTGAGGGCAGAATTGCCCCCAGTTGAGAACCCCAGTGTACTCTACACCCCTCATTTATCTAATGAGAAAATCAGGACCTGGAGAGGGAAGAATGCCTTTGGAGGGTCCACAATTCTATAGAAACAACCCTAGAAGGAGCCCTCGGGCCTCTGGAATCCTAGTCTGGGTCTGTCTCCACAGCCCCCCAAAACAGACTATTTTTCTGATCAATGTCGCTTCTTTCTCTCCATGTCCCCCTCTAGACACTGCTCCTTATCCTTTCCCTTTTGTTCTAATGTCTTCTTTCTTGCATCCTCTTGCTCCTGAGGTCTGCCTGGAAGCACTAAGACATTTGCTCAGTCGAATTTCAACCCAACAGAAGAGCAGGTCCCAAGCAAAACTCTAAACAAGATGAGAACCGAAGCTTTTCATGTCTGCCTTGCCAGTAACCCAGCAGAGCATTGGGCACAACATAGATGCCTTGCGCTTGCATGTGTATATGTTTATGAAAGAGAGAGTGTGTGTTTTAACTGAGTAGCAAAAAAAGTTATTTTTTTTATTCCTTGTCTCCTATTCTAGTGAGTAATATCTTGCTCATGGACAAGCGTCCTTCTCCCCATCTTTTGCTTTTAAAACTGATTCACATAGCCTTTATTCACACCAAAGTATAAATGGTAATAACCGCAGATGATAATTTTCTACAGAGTTGGCATATCCTGAAAGAGGAAACACACACTTCCTGTAGCACACAACTCTGGACCTTTTTCTAAATGAATCGTGTAATAACAAAGTCCAAAGTGAACACAGAGAAACTCCGATTTCATCGCAGCCTCCCATAGCATGTACAACCCTCCATTTCTTGGGGTCACGGCATATTCACAGGATTCAGAGCACTGGGCGGTGGAGTGCCCCGGAGGGGGGGGGGGGCTTACCCTGGCCAGGCTGCCTGCATGCTAGCATTTTCCTCACAGGACAACAACGTGAGAGCTGGGCCCCAGGACCGCAGATGGGCCCTTCCGTAGAAGGTGTGAATATTCTTCTCTGAATTTTACCTACAGCAAGGCTCACTTAATAATCTAACGTGTTTGCTATCAAGAATTTGAAGGGAAGTGGTTTTGTGGGTTTTAATGCATTCTTTATGTTGAAGTTTTGTGTCCCTCAGTTATTGATGGGAAGAGGTGTTTCTGGTATCTGACCTGCTTTGGAAGCCAGTTCGCTGTCTGGGTTCTGCTCCTGGAATCTGGACGAAAGGTTGTAGGTTCTGAACCACCTGCAGCCGTGAAAGGGATGATGCCCCCTTGGGGACTGTGCCCACACTTCCCTCCCGGAGTGAGCGTGAAGCTGAGTGAGGTCATTAAGCTCTCAGAAGGGGTGATGTCTACTCACATCAGAGGACACGGAGTCATAAAGCTTTCAGGGCTAATGGTGCCTCAGAGCAGTGTAAAGCTGGTGAACGTCTGGGGGAGAGGTTGGTGACTTATTACTTCATCGGCTTCCGGCATTGCAGATGTTATTTCTGCCGTGAGACGAGCTAGAAGAGCTGCATTATGAAACCAGAAAACGCACACCTCATTTCTCTCTGTTGGCTCTTGGTGCTGCTGGTGGTTTTTGGGGGGGTCCAGTGGAGTGTCATGGTGTGGGATGGAGGGAGACCTGGAAACATGACCCAGATCTGAGCAGTGTGTGTGGAGGAGCCCGACATGGGAAGGAGGTGAGGAGGGAAACGTGCTTGGCTTTTGTGCTACGCCAGGTGGGGTGTCCCTCCTCACCCAGTGACCCTGGGGTGAGCTGAGCAGCCTTACAAAATAGAACTCTCTGGCAGCATGAAGGCTGCTTCTGTCAGTTTTGCTCTGAGAGCCTTGCAGGGAGTGCTGTTTCTACAAGGAAGGTATTTCTGGAAGGCACTGGTGACCTGGAACCTGGTTACTCAGAAGTATTTCCCAGTTAACCTAAGTTTAATGACCTTTCACCCCCCGAAGGCCAACTTAGAAGAGGAGCAGAAATGATTAGTCCCAAGTTTTTTAAAAGGCAAATTATTTATTCAGATTCTGGGGAATTAAGTATCTGATCATATCCTTGAGACCAACAGGAGCCCATGAAAGCTTGATGTGATAGGGTGGACTTTGAAGGTGGGTTTTAGTCCTGTCCCCCCAACCCCAGACTTACAAAGGAGTGCCTCTGTGAATAATGTTATGAGTACATATAGTAATTTAATCTTAGAGCTCTAGGCATGCATTATTATTAGCAAAATCAACTGTATATACACTGGAATTTTGTATGCTCTTACTCAAAGCAAAAAAAAAGAAAAGATACCCTACAAAAGGAACACACAGACGTGTGGTCTGAGACACATTCCCTCACCTTCCCTGGGGTTAGAAAAACAAGCCATAATTTTAGGAATAATCAACATAATTTCTGATTTGCCGAATAATAGAGGTAGATACTGTTTTAAGATAGACTGAACAAGTATTTATATTAACCAGCCATTTTTACATCTAGGATGAGGACATTGAAAACAATACTGACGCGTCAAACCTTTGAGAGATCAGGTTGGGTGGCCCCTAAATGGTGTGTTGGTAGGTGTGCAATTGCAGTGATTGGCCCTTTAAAACACACTAACAAAAACGAACAAATAACCCCATAGAAACAAAGCTTCCTCCCTATCTGCTTGCCTCAGTGGCAGAAATGGCACCATTAGGAACTCGTTCATTTAGCTTTCCTTTGAAAACCCTATAAAAGGGCATTAAATCATCAGTAGTCACTTACATTATGGAAATATTGAGTTCTTTGTATTTCTCTAGGCCTAGCTTAGTCAACCATGTGTATGGAAGAAGTTTTTTGTTTTTTGCTTAAGATTTTATTTAATTATTTGAGACAGAGAGAGAGAGAGAGAGCATGCACACGGGGGTGGGGAGAGGCAAAGGGAGAAGCAGACTCTCTGCTGAGCGGGGAGCCCAACGTGGGGCTCAATCCCAGGACCCTGGGATCATGACCTGAGCCGAAGGCAGAAGCTTAACTGACTGAGCCACCCAGGTGCCCCTGTGAAAGAGTTTAATAGGAGGATTAATAGTAATGAACAGAGTGGAAGATGTACATGGAGGAGCTCCCAAAGCACCTTCTTCCTCCTTGCAAATCTCTCCCCTAGCACAACAACACTGTCCTGTGATAAAAACACTTGGGAAGGCAGTCATAGAGTGAGGTGGACTTAGAATCAGCTGGAATAGGTTTCAAATCCAGACTCCGTGACTTCCACTTGGAAGCTGTGTGCCTTTGGGTAAATTACTTAGTCATTCTAATTCTCAGGTTGCCTATCTATAAAATGGGGTCAATAATATTTATTTCACAGTGTTGTCAAGATTAGAATTGAGGATGAAGGGGCGCCTGGGTGGCTCAGTTGGTTAAGCAACTGCCTTCGGCTGGGGTCATGATCCCAGGGTCCTGGGATCGAGACCCGCATCGGGCTCCCTGCTCGGCGGGAAGCCTGCTTCTCCCTCTCCCACTCCCCCTGCTTGTGTTCCCTCTCTCGCTGTGTCTCTCTCTGTCAAATAAATAAATAAAATCTTAAAAAAAAATTGAGAATGAATGTGGGGTGCAAGGGTGGCTCAGTCAGTTAAGCATTCGGCTCTTGATTTGGGCTCAGGTCATAATCTCAGGGTCTTGAGATCGAGCCCTCCACACTGAGCATGGAGCCTGCTTAAGATTCTCTCTTCTTCTCCCTCTGCCCCTCCTCCCACTCATGTGTGCTCTATCTCTTTCTCAAAAAAAAAAAGTGTTAAAAAAAATTGATGATGAATGTAAAGCCACGCGGTAACTGTTCAATACATGATGAAGATTGCAGAGATGGAGAAGATGATGATTTCTTTCCCCACTCATTGCCAACCCAACTGTGACCTTTGAACAAAAGGCCAACTGGCAGGAGCAGTACAAATGTAGGAACTATGTTTGGCAGGTCCTAGATACCTTGAGGATCCTGGGCATCTGGAGGTGGGGACGGTGTTAAGAGGAAGAGGATACAGTTTGTGAGTCACGGAAGACAAACTATTTGTTAATTTTTCTGGGGGTGGGTCTTCTTCATCCCTTACATCAGACATTCTCAGTGCTGAAGAATATGTGGTATTTGTGCATACACACACACCTATTGTGTGTGTTTGTATGTTGCTGACGAATTCTTCCTGGGGTTGGTGCTAGATAATTTCCAGAATTTGATTGTGCCCTCGTTGGCTCACTATGGGCACAAAGCATGCACTGTTAGAGTAATTTTTTAATTATTATAAAAACTAAGCCAATTTAAAAAGTAAGCTCAAATTAGCATGAGATTTTTTCCGGCTACTAGCAATTTTCTTTTTGGCCAGATTTGAGATGCCTGAGCAACCTAGAGTACTAGAACAGTGATAATTAATGACAATCATGATAAATAATGATAAAAATCTTTAAAAATTAGGTTAAAAAATTTACATTTGCATTCATCTTTTCAGGTCTCCTAGCATTTTCACATTCAATGTCTTAGTTGGTCTGTATAACAACTCTGTAACATAAGCTAAGTAGAGGAAGTTAGTAGCTCCATTTTATAGATGGGAAAACTGAGTCTTTAGAAGGCTTAGTAACTTTCTCAATAGTGCTTTTCAGAGCTAGGATTAGACCCTGGATCTCTGGATGCTTAGTTAATGCTAAAAGCCAGTAATAGAGGTAAAATAGCTTATCCATTTTTGAATTCCACGTATATACAGCCCTTTTTATTTTCCATATGTCATATAGGGCATTATAAATACAAAGATAAATGTGTCACAAACATTGTCCTCAAAGAACAGTTCAATTGTAGCCTTTCTTTTATAAACTGTACCTAGTTTATAATTTTAATCTTCCTAATTAAAGTGGAGACAAGCTACCTGGCAAGTATGAACTATTTTTATGGGAACCACTGGAAAGATTATATGAACACAGGTCATGGGAAATCCCGGTGGTTGTTGATAACTTATGACTTGTTTTTACCTAATTTTCTCTCTTTCCCCTTATTGTTGCTTCGCTAAAATCCCCAAACAGGTGAAGTCTGGGCAGTGAAAGATCACCCTGGCTCAGGGGGGAAGCTTGCAGGCCACCACACCATCATTGCTGTGATATGTTAGATTCTTGTCTCACCCTAAGGATGTCAAATTTGGCGCTCATCTCTTTGGAAGAAAACTCCATCTTAACCGCCTCCCAAATTCCTCAACTTAATCTGACTTTGAAGCATTTCTTATAAAGAAATAGACAATCAAAAACCTTACGTGTTCCTGAGAATTCCCCAACATGGAAATTTAGCAGCGAATGTGTGCCTAGATCAGATTTGCCAAGGGCTGTGGTTTAATGAGGCCCTTTGCCTTGCAGCTGGCTGGCCCAGGTTCTATGTGCCATGAGTCGATGGTGCATAAGGTCTGGCTCTCAGATGACCAGGGAAGGGCAAGAGGAAATTAAGGAGAAACTTCCCAAAAGAAAGAACCAAAGAGGCGTTGCTTTAAAAATCTACTTTTTCTGCACCTTCAGCCACATTTCTGGTGGCTGTATTGCTGACAGATTTGTGGCAACATTCTTCTGGCCTGGCAGGTAAACGTTCGCTCTGTTTTTTTCTTTCCACATTGTGCATTCAAGAGCATATGGGTCTTGATTCCCTCCCTGCCCTTAGGTGGAAACATGCAATCTACCCTTTTGAGTGTAGAAGAAGGAAAACATAGACTTTGTTCACTCCCCAGATTCTCTGCTTGAAGCAAGTTTAGGAATTTATGTGTGGTTGGAATGGGGAATTGAGACTATTCTGGAACCTGGCTACCACACTGCATTTCCAATTTGGCTTCAATTGTTATCTCAGGATAGAGAAAAGCATTTCCATCCACACAGCCCAGAAAACCAAAATAGAAAACTCTTGAGTTGAACGCAATATAGATTTGTTAAAAGAATAAAATAATTTAAAGCCTCACAAATACATAGAAAATAGGTTTGCGGAGGAGCAAGCAAGAGCAATAGGCCTCAACTTCAGATTGATGTGGGTTTGTAGATCATGACATCTGCTTTATATGAAGGTCACAAATAAAATCAGGTGACGTTTTAACATACAGAATCATCCACTAAAGTGTAAACTCTGTGCCAAATTCTCACCCAATAAAATTAGATGGACATGGTCCTATAGAAAAGAAGTTATTCCATTTTCCCCCCCACAGTATTCCTGATGGTGAAAATCTAGGGTAACTAATAGTTGAGCAGGGAATCTAAAGGAAATGAACGATCAGCCCTTGGCTAATTTTTAATTCTCATGATTTCACGATATGCATAGCAATTGCATTTTTGGTTTTGAGGCCGTTTTCAAATGATTAAACATATGCTCAACGTGGGGTATGTATTCCAGATAAACTATTATTTCAATATTTAAAATCATTGAAGTCAGATAATCAGACAGGATTTTGAAGCTTTTGTGTGTGTGGGGGGGGTTGGTGCTGGTGGTTCTGATTAAATGTAAAACAATTCAAAGGAGTTCAAGAGTCTGGTCTGCATGATTAATAGTCTGCAGTGGATATTAGAAATCCAGACAGACTAAAGGCAAAATGCCTTCGTCTTGTAGACAGACTGTATTCTAACCTCCAAGGACTCTGCACATTTAGTCACTCTCTCAATTCAACGGCCTTTGCCAGCCCAGGCTTCACTGGATTAGAGAGTAGTGGAAAAAACCCCTCCCAGGAGTGATCGTATCAAATTCCCCGAGTGTTTAATCTGTCTGGCACATGGATGGCCCTCTTGGGCTGTGGAGAGTGCTCAGCAGAGAGAGCCGTCTTGGGCTGGCGTGCTGGTGCTTGGAAAGTGAAAGCAGGCTGTTATATTCTCCTCCCCAGCTCGCATTCCTGGCCTTCGACATCATGAGGCCATTGTTTGGTTGCAATGGAAGAGTGTGTGTTAAGGTCCCACATGGATAGGTGCATTTCTGTCTGGGACAGCCTCTAACCTCTCATGGTAGTTGGAGGCTATCATTTTCACAGAAAAGAGGCTTGTTAGTTCTCACCAAAATTTGAATTTATGGTTCCTTAAGCCTATACCCTTGCAAACCTTAGTCAAGGGGAAAAGCAGCCCATTTCCCTCAAAATAATCCATGTGGAGCATCTCCTACTCTTCCCGGGTTCAAGGCCAGACTTTGCCATTTATTAGCTCTGACTGTGGGCAAATTCCTCACTTTTTCTATTTCTCAGCTTCCTCAGCTTTAAGACAGGGACAATAACAGTACCTCTGTCCTAGGGTTGTTGTAAAGATTGACCAAAACCACTTATGCCTACAACTTAAAGCAGTTGCCATGTACATGAGAACCACTCAGTTAATATTTATAATAATAGTAATATTATTAAAGTTCTATAACCTGATCGTTCACTTACTTTTTGGTATTCCTTTATATATCCTTTCTTTCCTGAGCCCTGGAACATGTTAATAGAATTCTCAATATATCCCCTTTATCAACAAATATTTACTGAATACCATTATGGGTGGGGTGTTCTGTTGAGAGGCTATTTTTTTTTTAAAGATTTTATCTATTTATTTGAGAGAGAAAGAGAGAGAACGAGCAGGGGGAGGAGAGAGAGAGAGGAACAAACAGACTCTCCGCTGAGTGCAGAGCCCCACACGGGGCTCAATCCCAGGACCCCAAGACTATGATCTGAGCCAAGGGTAGATGCGTAACCCACTGAGCCACCCAGGTCCCCCTGGAGAGACTTTTTGACACAATCTAACAAAATAACTATTGTTTTCCATGTGCTCAGATGTGTCTAGTAGACTGAAAGTACAGTCAAAATTTGGGGGGAGGGTGACAGGAGGCAAGAATATACTGGATGACACTTGAAGAAGTTGGGGTTATCTGCCTTGAGAATAAGAGCTTAATACCAGAACGTCAGTTTGGAATCATGGGATAAGTAATCCTCGGTTATTTCATATATCCATTTTTGGAATGAGTGGCGATATTAAGAGTATACAAGGAGGCCTTTTTGGTACCCATTAGAGTAGCAAGGTGCGCCCAAAGGGCAGAAGTCAATGGCAGATCCTGAGTCGGGAAATTTAGCGGAAAGAAGACTGGAAGAGACAGAAATGGTGGCTTATTCAGGGAAAGGGGAGGAAGATCCCAGGGGAAGAGACTGGGAAGAAGGGAAAGAGTGGCCACCAGAGTTCCCTGGAGATGGACGAAGGCAGTGGGAGAGGTACAAGGGTCTGCTTCTGCTGTCATTTTGAGAGATGAAGAGGTGGCTATGCTCCCAGCATGGCGTAGAGGGGTGAGAGGAGACTGGCCCCAGAGCTAGCAGGCTGCCTCAGGAGCAGGTGTGGCCTCGTGAGTGGCTCCCTGAGAGAAAGGACCAGGGAGCTGGGCGGAGCCATATGCCCCAGCATCCAGCGCGGGCTCAGATGTTGCTGCAGTGGGAACCAGCCATCTCCTCCAGCAACCATCCTGGAGCAGCGTCTGTAAAGCTTGAGGGCAAGAAATGATCAGCCAAGAATTGAATCTCTGGCCAAGTTGTCCTTTGAGTATGAAAGCAGCAGGCAGATATCATCAAGGGTTGAAAAAGCTCAAGAAATACAGCATCTGTGGATCCTTTTTGCAAATAAAAACTGTCTTGGAAACAAATCCAGCCAAATGAAAAATGAATCAAAATAAAGAATTCAGGAACTGAGAGGCCGTGGATTCATTTAAAATAGAACTGATACCAAACAACCATAGGAAGTATGGCTAAAGAATAGAATTTAAAGGTCACATGTAAATATTGTAACTAATCCAATTGGGGATGGGAGGGACAGGGGTGGGAAAAAAAATTCCTTCCTCATCTTCTCTGTTAGGGAATCAGTAGATACTCCCTAATGTTGAAAGGGACAGTTTCATAATAATTTCAGCTCTTAAAATTTGGCATAAACATTTTTCTTAATTCAGGGAGATCTTTTAAGAATCAGTATCTCTAGTGGTGAAGGAACATTTGTCTGAAATTCATCAGTTTCTTCAGTTTTTAGTTCTGCATCTGAAAATCCAATTGAATTCTTTTAATTTAAAATTGCATGAGGATAATCTTGTTTTTGTAAATGTCAGTGTGGAATCATGGGATAATTTATCCTGGATTATTCAGTCAAGGAACTTTCGTGTATCCATCAGGCTTTATCCCTGTAGAAGTACATGGAGAGGTGTCTGGAAGAATGCCTGCCAAATATTAGTAATGGTTCTATTTCTGCGTGGTGGGATTTGGGGTGATTTTTAGGTGTTACTAAAAATTTTTCTGATATTACTTGAATTTTTCAAGAGTATTTGCTGGGCTTTAACTTATTTCATTCTTTCAATAAATCTCTGCTTAGAGCTTTCAATTTTAGTTTTCCAGGATGTGTGGTTGGAAACACTTTTCTCTAAGAACTGTATCCTGGGATAACAATTTGAATTAATTCATGTGTTGTCCTTGTGCCCAGTAATGTTGGTGGACAAGTTGTTTAAACTAAAGCCGGTCATCTTTTTACAGAACAAGAGGTCATTCTTTTGGCGGGCTTGGGAGTAAGGAACTGGGGGAGAGGCATCATTGGTACAGATGAAATGAATTTATTAAACAATGCCCTAAACCAGTGGTTCTCAACTGGGTGTGATTTTGCAAACTTTCCCCTCCAGGGGATATTTCATATTGTCACAATTGCAGTGGGGGGGAGTGGCATTGAGTAGATGGGGTCCAAGGACACTGCTAAACATAAATGCACAGGACAGCCCGCACCACAAAGAACTATCTGGTCCCAAATGTTAATAGTACCAGTGTAGAGAAACCTGCTCTAAAGTCTTGGAGAAGAAACCATTATATAGACAATTGATTCCCTCACAGGAGTGAGCCCAGAGACAGAGGATCCTATTTTGGAGATGAAATCTCTTTAAGAAGCTACGTTTATTCTTTCTGGCCACTAGAATTCTTAGCCGAATACATTCATTAAAAACAACTTCTCTGCTTTTTATTGGGCTCTAATTAGTTTTCCACTACAGTATCAATTTTTTTGTCACCGAGGGGTGAGAAGCTGTAATTGTAATCAGGAGCGTGAGTCTAACGACGGGTCGACGTAGTTTTCAGTGGTACCTTCACTACCAACCTGGCTGAGCCGGTCTCTGATCTTAATCCTTACTAGCTCAGCAAGCCCAGCCAGGTGATTTGAAGTCTGTGAAACCAGTGGATGGTTTGGATAAGTTGCATGAAGCAGGAAGTTAATGCTGGAAGACTGGACCCATCTTGGTGTACAAGCATGTAGGGAATGAACTATTCTCTCCTCATTCACCGTAAGGACCATCCATCAGTGGATGGGAACAGGGTTGGCTTCAGTCAAGGAGGCATTTTGCTCTCAGCCCAACAGCTTTTTTGGCACCCATGCCAATGAAAATCTGCACATGCTGGAATTACCTGTCTGGCTCGTGACTATAAACAGCCTTCATATACAAAACTCTCAGCATCTCTGGCAGCTGTTTTCAGGACCTCTTAAGTCAGAATTCCTGGATGTCAGTGACTTTATTTTAGCCACAGTCATTTCTCTCTTGCCAGTGCTTCCTGCAAATGTGTCTTTTCAAGAGACTCAACCTGGAAATGGCTTGTGACATACCATCTGACTTTATTGTGCGAAGAACAAATGACTCTCATGCTCATTAGACGCCGGATGAACTGATGAACCGAATTTTTGGTCTGAAGCTTTGATAAGGTCAGCCTTTTTTGCAAAAATAAAAAGCTACTACTTCCTTGGCTTCAGGGATGTAGTTTTCAAGTACCTTTTCATAATGCCTTAACACTTGTACTTTGACTTACCTCTATCGTATATAGCTTATGAAATGTAGAATTGGTTTTATTGTGAGATAGAGTCCTTTTAGACTGGGGAGCAAGGTGGGCATCCAGGGCTGTTAGAGGCATTGGCTTTCAGCTAAATATGCCAATTACTATGTATATTATCAATTTATGACATAGGTCCTAGGGGGTAAGAGCATGGGGGGTGTGTTAATATAGCACTGACGAGCTAGTAAGACAAGAAAAAACATGCACCTGTTATCCATGATTATTGAGATATGGGTCTTGTCTGGGGGAGACAAATTGCCTTTCTTCAACTATTTTCCATAAGCTAATTATATCTGAATATTTTATCTCAGGCTTATAATAAAGCTTATTTCTAAGCATATGCCATAACCATAGGCTGCATTTAAGTAGAGAAATGTAAAAGGGGGACCCCACCCTGGAGGCTTTGCCTTATAGTAGTCAGTATCCTCGACCACAGGAGTGGGCCTCAGCTCTGCAGGCTCTGGAACCAGACATTCTCCGTTCCTCCTGAGTTGATGAGGCTCAGAAGACAGAATGAAAATTAATTTAGAGTGAGAAATATTACTGCAGAATAAGTCTGCAGTAATGTTTCTGCTGTCATTTTGAGAGATGAAGAGGTGGCTATGTTCCCAGCATGGCGTAGAGAGGAGACTGGCCCCAGAGCCAGCAGGCCACCTTAGGAGAATACTAATGTTATCATGGATTCCATATGAGCTACAAGCACATCACATCTGGAGATGGAAGAGTGTTTCACATCTGTGCTCTGCTCGTTCATGGATATGTGTTGCTGCATTTATTTCAAAACATTATTATATTTGGGTTGTTTTTTTTTTTTACTAGAATTTTTTCACAAGCAAAGGATCCTAAAAGTATATTTTGATTAGGCTTTACTATTCTATATTGTATTTTGGCACTCCTAAATGGCCTTTCAAACACTCAGCGTAGACACTAACCCACTAGTAGATTTCAGGCTACTGCAGGATGATGTTGCCTACAGTTAGCTGTTGTGTTTTTGTGTTCTCATCTTTGTGCACTGATACTTGTGCAATTATTTGACTTTTTTTTTCAGTTTCAATCTGACTCTTTTATAAAAGGAAGCAGAAAACGAAGCGATACATGAAATGTTCAAACTAATAACCAGAGACATAGCTGTCATTTACCTAATGCAATTGAGTCTTTAGACAAAATGGCGAATCTTAAGTTTCCAGTAGATGCTTGTCATGAGAAAGAACGAAATTAAAGAACATGTGTGAAATGTTGAAAATACATTGTCAACTATAGTGCTGAAGCATTTTGATAGTAAACTTCAGCTCCTTGAGAACAACTTGTCGCTTATAAGACACAAATCTCAGGTAAGGAATTTTGCATACAATTTTTAGGAATATAGTATATTACCTATAGGGGAATCTTAGAACTTTCTTAGATCTAAAAGAAACCCCTTCTCCCCAAAAGTTTTCTCCATACTTGAAAGATCTGAAAACCACTGGGCTAGTATTCTCCAGTCATATTTCAGAGCAGAATCTTAAGAAAAATTCTTAGGGCATCCTTTTCCCTCCCAGTACACTCCCTTGCTCCCATGAGCGGACATGGGCACATTTTCCTCTCCCTGCATCCAGACCCCATGGAGTCTGCCACTCTTTGGCACACTAGCCTTTCCCCAGGCAAGATACAATGTAATTGCCTATAATTGCAGAATGATACTTCCTCCACAGACTTTCTTAAGTCTCCCTTAGCACACATTTACAACCCCCCTCAAAGACAGTTACTCCAGGTCATGGATAAGTCCAAGCATTTTGTGTTGGTTTTCACTAGATTATCTAAGAAGATCACCTTTCCTGATTTTATCCTGAATTTGGACTCATTTATCATCATCCTCTCTGGCCTGACTAGCCCTCAAAGAAATGTTAGTTTCATACTAAAGACGGAAAGCGTTTGTAATAGTTTGAACCTCAGGTCTTTCATATTATCACTAATAAAGACTTCAGCTATCACTCATTGTGTTACAATTGGATATCGCTCTATTGTTTATGAATCATTTTCACAGCCGGGCCTGCCCGCTCTCTGATTTTGTATCGGGGTACAGGGAAATGGGGAAGGAGGCAGAACAATCCTGCCATTCCCTCCATCAGCCCTGGTGTTTGTCCCGGCAACTGCTCCTGCCCTCAGGTTAGGCAGACACCCCTCAGCCCCATTCTAGCTCCTCTCCCGGCAGTTGGGGGCAAGGCAATCTTACACGGCATCTTTGAGCTATTCTGGTGAGTCTTTGGAGAACACAGAACATACTAAACATACTTCCACATGTTCTGTACCTTATATATTGATCTTCTAGTTTTCTCAGGTGGAAACCTTATTTTTCCAATTTTCCAGTTAATCTAGGGCACCTTCCAGGAGATCCTACATACTCAAGACATAAGCCAATATGTCAGTTTGCTAATTTACCATGTGTTTATTCCTTCTCAGTGACTTGTCTATTATTTGAGGCGCTCCCTTTTGAGAGGGGGGTACGTGGGTGGAAGAATCAGTATCAGGGCTATCTGTGGGATTGGGAAAAACAGACTTGATTTTAGGCTCAGTGAGTTATTTGGCCCAAGTCTTTGAACAATTTAGTGGGAAACTCTTGAGCTGACAACATACCTTTCCAACGCAAAGGCACCTGGAAGAGAACGGTTCAGAGGCCCCCGTGAAGGAGGTTGATTAGTCTTTGAGAAGTAGAAGGACAATCAGGAGCGTGATCCCATGGAAGTGCCCACTGTCTAGGGGAAGGGGGAACAAGTGGGAACTCGGACACTTTTCAACTGCAGAGAAATCTATAATATAGGAACAGCTGATGAGAAGAGTATAGTCATTAGACTCTATTTTCACCATTGTTGGTAAAATTATTCCTGTTATCAGACGGATGCCTTGGGCTGTTTTGACTCAATTCTGCCAATGTTCTATTGAATTAAGCCTCTGGTTCTGATTCCCAGGACACCCAGCCCCTTCTGGTTAATACTTGGCTTTTCCCTGTAAGTTTTCAGGTAGGGATGATGTGAAAGGCCAGCATTTTGTTTCTTATGACAACAGTTTCTCAAGATGAACCAATAAATTGGCTCCTGGTTATGGCAGAGCTTCCCAAAGAGCCTGAGTACAGGAGAGAATCACATGCATATGATTGCTTATTCTAGCCCATTGTATTTTTTAAAGATTTTATTTATTTATTTGAGAGAGAAAGAGAGCATGAGCGGGGTGGGGTGGGGGGGAGTGCAGCAAAGGGAGAAGGAGAAGCAGACTCCCTGCTGAGCAGGGAGCCGGATGCAGGGTTCAATCTCAGGATCTGGAGATCATGACCTGAACCCAAGGCAGAAGCTTCACCGACTAAGCCACCCAGGTGCCCCCTCATCCGTTGTATTTTGAATAAATTTGTCATTCTAGATGATACCTTAAGCACATCTGCATTTTGGTTGCTGTCACCCATGGATACAGATAAGAGCAAATTTCTGGGATTTCAAAGCAGAGCACTAGCTCCTTCTAGAAGTACCAACCATCCTGGGTTCTACCTGACTTTCCAAATACTCTTATTTTTCACCTGATTTCTACAGGTGGTGCATCAATCTCTTATCCATTTGGTTAATCTGAGTAAATTCTTGAGCATCAGATTTGTCCTGGAACAGAGATCAGATTTATTTGTTTTTTGACTCATAGGAGCCTATTGCGGAATGTAGTGACTACACCTGGGGACTTGGCAGGCGGCTGGTCTGTCTGGCTCCACTCCCCTCATAAGCATCTCCATTTCCTTGGCCTCTAACTGAAACATGTGGCAAAGGAAAAAAAAAATGAGAGGACATATTTTCCGGAACGAACATGACAATGGAAATTGTTGTTTTGTTTGCTGAAACATGGTAGAAAATTAAAATAGAACTTCAATTGATTTACATTGAATTATGTTCTGATTTATAAATTGGTAGCAGTTTTAGTACTGGATGTCTGTCAATCAAGGTAAACTGTAGCAAATGCACATATGAAAGGCATCCTATTGCTAACACAAGAGGGATAAAAGAGCATACATATGAAATAAGACTGAGTTAAAGTTGTTGCCTTTTAATGGCAATAAAGAATTTTCCAGTATTCCAGTAAGGGGACTACATTTGTATTTATTTTAGCTGACTGAAATGGGAACACTATGTTGTATCTTAGTTCCTTAACCTAGTTTCCTTTAAATCTACTTGAAATTAGGAAAAGAAATTTTACTTGTTTATAACAAAATTCAGTAAAGTTGAAAACTGAAATTAGAATTTGCAAACTTAAAGACAAGGCTCAAATGCCTGAAATTCTTTATCACACAGAAGTGCTGTTCTCTTCTAGCTTTCAAATATTTCATGCAAGCCTGGGCATCCCAATTTAACTGTAATTCAGCAAATCTAACCTGTTCATTACTAAGGAGTGTCCATTGAAGATTTTGGGCTGGGGATGGGGGTGTAGAGAGGTGGGGGATGGAGGGGAAGTTAGTGATGATATTGCAGGGTAGACCTTCTGGTCTCTAAATAACCTTCGGTGGAACCTCCACTCCTGCAGCTCTGTCTGGTTAGGTCATGGGCATTCTTCTTGCTGATGGGAACAGTTTGAATGGTTAGTGTCTGACCTCTGATGTCTTAGACTTTTTAGAGAGCTGGTGAGACCTTTGGGAAGAGGCTCCAGAGCACTGTAGCTGTTCCACTTGTTTTTGTCTTTTTTTTTTTTAAGACTTTATTTATTTATCTGAGAGAGCAAGTGAGTGAGAGCATGAGCAGGTGGAGGAAAGGCCAGAGGGAGAGGGAGAAGCAGGCTCCCTGCTGAGCAGGGAGCCCGATGTGGGGCTCAATCCCAGGACCCCGGGATCATGACCTGAGCCAAAGGCAGACACTTAACCATCTGAGCCACTCAGGTGCTCCTGTTTGAGTCTGTTTTTATTCCCAGGGATACATTCAGGTTATGATGGCAAAATGGATCACTTGTTACCTCAAGAACAAATAATCCAATCAAGAAATGGGCAGAAGACATGAACAGACATTTCTCCAAAGAAGACATCCAAATGGCCAACAGACACATGAAAAAATGCTCAACATCGCTCGGCATCAGGGAAATACAAATCAAAACCACAATGAGATACCACCTCACACCCATCAGAATGGCTAAAATTAACAAGTCAGGAAATGGCAGATGCTGGCGAGGATGCAGAGAAAGGGAACCCTCCTACACTGTTGGTGGGAATGCAAGCTGGTGCAGTCACTCTGGAAAACAGTATGGAGGTTCCTCAAAAAGTTGAAAATAGAGCTACCATATGATCCAGCAATTGCACTACTGGGTATTTACCCCAAAGATACAAATGTAGGGATCCGAAGGGGTACATGCACCCCGATGTTTATAGCAGCAATGTCCACAATAGCCAAACTATGGAAAGAGCCTAGATGTCCATTAACAGATGACTGGATAAAGAAGATGTGGTCCATATATACAATGGAATATTATGCCGCCATCAAAAAAATGAAATCTTGCCATTTGCAGTGATGTGGATGGAACTGGAGGGTAGTATGCTAAGCAAACTAAGTAAATCAGAGAAAGACAATTATCATATGATCTCACTGATATGAGGAATTTGAGAAACAAGACAGAGGATCATAGGGGAAGGGAGGGAAAAATGAAACAAAATGAAACCAGAGAGGGAGACAAACCATAAGAGACTCTTAATCTCAGGAAACAAACTGAGGGTTGCTGAAGGGGAGGGGGTAAGGCAGATGGGGTAATGGACATTGGGGAGGGTATGTGCTGTAATGAGCACTGGGTGTTATATAAAACTGATGAATCACAGACCTGTACCCCTGAAACAAATAGTACATTATATGTTAATTAAAAAATGGATCACTTACTAATTGGTTTGTGCCAGGCTAAGTACTGAAATCATACGATAAATAAATGGAACTTTACCCCAAGGATTTTCCTGAGAATATTTTCTTTACTTCCTCTGTTTTAAACCTAGGATAAGCCATTAAGATATGAACAAACACTCCCTTATTGATAAACAAAGAGGAAATACTCCCCTGATGTTAGGGGCATACCATGAGGCTCTTTCTAGCATTCTGTCAACTTCAATTACCAAGCAAAGCTACAGTGTTCATTACTCTTAGGTTACAAAATGGAAAGTGATTATTAACTTCTCTTAAGGGGAACTGTAATTACTGTATCACCAAATGCAGAGCAGACTATGTTGCTTCTCCCTCTCCCTCCCTTTAATGTTCCAGGGGTTCCAACATATCCTCACACTGTTCTAATTTAAAGAGGAGTTTCCAGCGATCCCCAGCATCCCCGGCATTTCCTACCCTCCCAGGAATAACAGCAGCACTTACCTACCTAAAATAAGCAAGCAGACACTCTCAGGACAGCAGGTGAATGCTCTTGGCCATGGCTTAGTCTTTAGAGATGCAGTGGCAAAGCCAGGGAACTCGTGGGCACTTAACTTTATCCTGAATAGCAACAGTGTCACGTCTGCATTCATGAGCTCAAAGGGTCCTAGAGACTCCACGAGGTTAAGCAATCTGACGAATAAGGTGACTGGCAAGGGCTCGTTCACCCTTACTGCGGTTAGCCTCAGTATTCGTTTTGTGCAAGGGAGAGACTGGTGTCTGTCTAATTGTGAAACCAAGCACAACCAGAATGCATCGGGCCCCTCTCAGCATCTCTGCATTTTGTGGTCCCTCTTAACCAAAAAGGTATAGTGTGTTTCTCTGCTGAATATTCCAATTAAACTCAGGTAGTGAAATAAATGGATTTGGAGTCCCCCAAATACTCCTGTGTAACACCAACTTAACAGCCTACCAGACTCTCAAAAGTAGGGGAATATAACCTGAGACCTGTGTGGTCTTTGGTGCTCTCCGTCTTTTAGGGGATCCAGTGGGATTTAGTACAGGACTGAGGCTTTATAATAGCGTATGATATATATAATGGTATATAATATATATATGACATGAACATGTATCCTACCATTCATCCAAAGGGGATGCTACTGACACGCTATGAGTGGGACCAAACACATAGACTTTCCAATAGTAAACTGAGGTTACAGTGATCCTTCTATTGCTCTGTCTTCCCTCCCGAATGCTGTACGTATTTTGTGGGGCACCTGGCTTGGGCCCACTGTCCACTTGGCAGCTCTTGGACTAACTTATGGATGAATTAAAACTTTGCCCTTGCTGGTCTCATCAGTGTAGTGAAATGGCTACAGATGCATATTAATGTTAATCATCTCTTCATTAGCTGAGCGCCTACCGTGGTGACTAGTTTGGGAGACACAAAGATGGAAAGAACATCGCTCCTGCTTCCAAAGGGTTTTCTGTTTAGTTGAACAGACAAACGCGAAGAGATACTGGGGAATCCAAAGAGGGAAGTCAATGAAAGAGGACTGCTTGAGGATTTTAGGGAAGGCTTCTTGGAGGAGGCAGTACCTTAGCTGAATGTTGGAGAAAAAAGAAGACTTAGAACAGAGGGGAATTGGGGCGGATGGGGAGGGGGTAAGAGAAGTCATCTCAAGCCAAGGTGATGGTAGGAGCAAAGGCAAGCTATTGAGAAACAGCAAGGGACTCGTGCTCTTGCTTGACCTGATTTTAAGAGCCCAGAATCCTTCACTGAACCGTTTTGCCTGCTTTAGCAGCCTTTTGCAGGGCAGAAAGACCTGCTCAGGCAGTGTGGGCCTGTCCCAGGTTGCAGAGGGATTTGGTAGCATAGCTGGATCTGGGTCTTAACAGTTAGCAGGTGCAATTCGAGCTCTTACACTTCTTGAGTCAAGAGCGGAGTTAATAGATGCATTCTAAGCAATTACAAGTTTGCACCTGCAAAAAGAAAACAAGGACCTCATGTGGAGAGGGGCCAAATACAGAACTTCAAGGAATCCGGGTAAAAAAAAGTCCTGAGCTCCATCTGCTTTATTTTCACAGTCCTGGTTTATGTCCTCCCTTACTTCTGTGTTTGGAAGAAAAAATGCAGTCATGACACTTTGACACCAATGACATATGACTGTATCTAGAGCTTCATTATCAAGGAAGTTGTAGGCTGTCCGTTCTGGTGTTTTGATTCCCCTCCATCTCCCTTCCCTCCTCCCCAATCCCATTTAGCCATTTTCTCCAGCTGTTGTTGGTAAGGAAATGATAAACATGCACATAGCTTAAGTATGACAATATTATACAGAGCTACATTTCTGCTGTTGCTATATAAACTCGGCTCATGTATTGTAAAACCACAATGAGCAACAAAACACATCCCTTCCCTGAAAACATATTTCCGTCTGGGTCTGGTTCTTGTATTGAGATATTTCCCCCTGCGCTTCCTAGGTGGCCCCACCACAGAAGGCAGGTGTCATATCAAAGGACGGCCTAATGGAAACTGGCATGCCAAATCAGGAGACTGCCTCCCTCTGTTTTCTTCTACTGGCCCTGAGCCCGGGACTCAGTTTACCCTTCTCTCCGGAAGCTGAAGACGAAGGATCTCCACAGCTCACGGATTGCTCAATTTGTGCACAACACAAATCGGATCTAGTCACTCTGTCCACCCTCAAGTCTTTCTTCATTGATCACAAGCTGTGGCTCCTCCCTTCCACCAAAGCCCAGAGGGAGGAAAGCGAGGCTGTTATAAGGTGTCCTAGCAATATGCAGCACTTAACAGAAGATATGATTGCTTTTGAAATTTAAACAAAACGATCACCTCCTATTTTTAAGGTTTTTTGCTATATGCACAATTGAAGGCAGGTTGATCTAGATTTGCCTTCTTACTTTGCCTATCATTGCAATATTAGGATGTGCAAGCATGGGACAAAAAGGAGAACACCATTGCCCAAGGGATTTACTTTCAAGATGGTTGACTGGGCAAATTCCATTTTTCACTAATGGCAGAAGGTGTGTTTCTCATTCATCCCTCTCCCAGGTGGCTCCTATTCTTGCAATGGCCTTGGCTTCCACAGACCCTGGAGGTGGGTGACCCAGGTGCAGAGCCCAAGGAACGAGGCTGCGGAGGGGCCTGCAAGTTAGGGAGAGAAAAGCGGGTCTGTGGGAACGGCAGGGGAGGGTACCATTTCTTTATTTCTGGCTCCCCCTATTCACACTTGATTGCACATTCCACAGTGTGCAAAGGGGGAGCATTGTTTATCCATACAGATATTGGATTGTTGTTCTTCTTATCTGGTCTTCATAACTGTCTACTTGATTTTCATTTCTCTTCCTCCTGGTTTGATTAATTGCTTCTCTCTTGACCCTGAAACCATTGGCCTGTTCATGCCAAAATGCTGACTCCCACAGCACTGGGGCCTGGTGAATGAATAGATCTGCCACACAGTGCTCCTTGTTTTCTAGTCTTTGTTAGTAACCGATCATCAGAGGGACTGTTGGCTTTGTGCTGTGGTCTGAAGAAAAGACATCCCTATTGCTTAATTGTTGTCTCATTTAACTCAGTCAAGGAAGCAGTTTCTTCGGGGTAGGCGAGGTGAAGTTTTATGGAAAGGAGTGTCCCAGATTATGACATTGTAAATTAAGTAGGCACTTAATTACCTATCTACCTTTCTTTATAGGAGCGTACTTTATCATAGATGGATTCTCGAAAATGCGTATTTTCATTGAAATTTTAAAAAATTATTATAACAGTGCAGAGGTGCTCTTTAGGACTGGTTACATGAAAAAAAATAGTTTACAAATGAATAATCCCTCTTTAATTTAGTTTCTGCAAAAACAAGTATACTAAAGGTTGAATTTGCTTAAAGCAAAGGCAAACCTGAATCGTGACATGGGTCACTCCATGCCACCGAAGCCGAGGCGTGAATACCCCGTGGCCTGCTTGCTTATCTGCATCTGCTTACTTGGGCTGCCTTGTACACGGCCGCCAATTGGTGTCAACCAGGCTACTCCTGTCTGCTGTCAGTGACTCAGTATGACTTCATTTATTTGAGGTATTGAGTAAATATTGTCAAGGCTCAAATGGCTGTAGGCATTGTTCATGCGACTGGAGGAGAATTGACACCCCATGACCTACAGAACACCTGTGAGTAGTTCTTAGCACATAGTTCAATAGGGGATTGTTCTCTTCCATCTAGACAACCTGATCTTCATGGATTGGACTCTGATGTCTGATGGGGGAGAAGTGCTGTGTGTGGGGCAGGGACACTGAAGTACTCTGACTGCTCATGTTGGATGGCTTCCTTCTTCATTAGCATTTTGCCAGGTTGAGCCAAGGGAGGAGGCTGACAACATTAGTGACACTTCACTATCTAAAGGTGCCTTTTCCCCTTTCTCAGGATGGGATTTAGCCACAGGCTCCAATTAAATCACAAAACACTACAGGGCTTATTGTCTTTGACAATTTTCTTGAAATGTGTTCCAGGCAAAATCCAAATGTCCTTTAAAAAAAAAAAAGATTTTATTTATTTGTCAGAGAGAGAGCACAAGCAGGGGAAGCTACAGGCAGAGGGAGAAGCAGGCTCCGCACTGAGCAAGGAGCCCAACATGGGACTTGATCCCAGGACCCTGGGATCATGACCCGAGTCGATGGCAGACGCCCAGGCATCCCTCCAAATGTCCTTTTGAGACTAAATTCTTCATCTCTTCCTACATCAAACCTGAGAACTAGGTTAGAATTGGAGTAACGATTTGTTAGGAACTTTTTGAACGTACCCTAGTTTATACATAACCTGGTCTTCCAGTTTTATGGGAGTAATAATAGAGTATTTTACTCTAGGGGTTAAGTAAGCTGGTCCTAGTCTAAGTTGTCCCATCATCTGGGACGGTCTGTGCCATGTGTTCAGAAGGGTAACTAAGATCCTTCCCCAGACCAGGAAGAGACACCCCAACCACTAGCTCAGTCATCAGCCCTCAGAGCAAATGGGGCTACACTCTGGGATGTGATTTTGCCAGGGAAGGTGATTGACCCCGTAGACAATGCTTCCTTTCTCCGAATGACTTGTCAGCCCATTCCTGCTCTCCAGGAGTATTAATGCCTATGAGTTCCCACTTTCCATTCATTGGTTATTCAATCAATTCATTCACCCCCATTTTCCTGGGCCTGCTGCGCATAAAGCACCGTGCTCCATGTTGGAAATGCCAAGCTGAACAAGACCCACTGCATGTTTTCCAGGAGTGCACAGTCTAGCGAGATGAGGCCTCCATGTACATAGGCAGCAAGCACAGCTGCTTTGAGAAGTGCCGTGATCGAAATATGGACAGAGCATCAAAGCAGACAGGGCAGGTGTCGACGTCCTTGTAATGCCGTCCTTGTAATGACAGAATAACATGCGATGTTATTAAATCATAGTGTAATAACACTATGAGCTAAAAGCTGAGACATGGGCACTTGGGTGGCTCAGTCGGTTAAGCGACTGCCTTTGGCTCAGGTCATGATCCTGGAGTCCCGGGATCGAGTCCCGCATCCGGCTCCCTGTTCGGCAGGGAGTCTGCTTCTCCCTCTGACCCTCCCCCATCTCATGTGCTCTCTCTCATTCTCTCTCTCTCAAATGAATAAAATCTTTAAAAAAATAAATAAATAAAAGCTCAGACGTTCTTCAAAATCACTCATTGCTCAGTATTGGACTTTGTCTTTTCTTTGCTAGCGATATGTGTGGGCAAATGTGTGTTTTGGTGGTGGGGGGCGGGGGGCGTGTTCTTGGAGGTATTGGCTTTGTTATAGTGCCCATCCTGAAAAAAATGAGAACTGAAGATATAAAGCATACACTTCAACACCCAAATGGGGAGTTATTTTTAGATAATTTCTACTTCAAAAGCATTTACCTCTTAAGACATCATGTTAAGACATGTCTTTAGATATGGATGGATAAATCGTTAGTAAATTTGTGGATGTGTCATGAATTCAAAATGTCAAACAGCACATTGGATGTGGAAGTGGGAGAAATTTTTCAGCCACCAAATTTATGCATATGGAAACAGAGGCGGATTAAGAAATACAATAAAAATCCCACCAATACCAACTGAAATGGAAATTACCTGGGTTGATAATGAGTCTTGATTAAGGGAAATGCCTGCTTTACAGATTTTTAAAATGCATCTCAATTATTATTATTTATGTACTACTTAATTGGCACTCATCCTTTGCTAGCCTGCATTATTAGGAATAGGAGTATGCCGTATACGTGCTCGCGCACGTGCGTCTTTGTGCTATGCATGTGCGCACACACTGTGTCCTTTCTCCTTATCTAAAATGCAAGCTCCTTTGTAAGGAATACAATCAGTGATATTGTAACAGTGATGTAATGGGACAGATAGTAGCTACACTCATGAACACAGCATAAGGTCTAAACGTGTCAAATCACTAAGTTGTACACCTGAAACTAACGTAACATTGTGTGTCGATTATATTAAAAAAAAAAAGTGCAGACCATACCAAAAATAAATAAATAAAAATAAAATGTAAGCTCCTTGAGGGCAGGGATTTATGGAATCCCTAAGGCCCATGTGTTCCGTGAACGCTACTATTTCTGCTGCTGCTTTTGCCCAGGCTGAACCCAAATCCATGGTTCAAATCCTGCCAATTCAGACCCAAGCAGGTATCTCTTCTTAACTTCAATCCCCAGCTCTTTCTGGGGGCATTAGCACATCATTATGATGCTTTTGCTTAAGGGCTCCTAAGTTCTGGGAGGGAAGGAGTTAGTGGGAGCAGAGTTCTCTCTTTCCTCAGAAAAGCCAGTAAAACATCTGCCAGGCTTGTGAAGGGGAACAGAGCTGAATGATGGCTGTTAGGATAGCACAATGTGTACGTGATGGAAAGCATGAATCCAGAGGAATTTGGAATGCACATAATGGAGTAATAAGGATGAATAGTTCAATTAAATCTGGTAAAGGAACATCTAGTCATAGGATCTGGAAAAAGCTTGATGATGTAAATGAAGATAGGGTCACAGCAGGGCTCCCAGCGCAACAAAAAGGTTGCCAAGACACCCGGGCATGAATCTAAAAGTTGATCATTTTCATTTGCAATATGGTGTCGTGACAAAACACGGGGAGGAAACGTCACACACATAGATGTCTATGGAGAAAGCCACCAGTCACCTCGAGCACTGTCTTTTAACCCTCACACTTATAATGGAAATTGCTGGAAGACAGGGGCTTCTGCTTCCACTTTATGATACTCAGTACTTGACAGGTAGTGAGACTCCAAGGACGGTTTTGTAGGGCAAATGCAAACACAGCCAAGAAGGGCCCCTTGAAGAGAAAGTGGGAGGTCAGAAGACTGAAGTCTTTATTGGACAAAAGGTCAACATTCATGAGTGAGAGGAAAGAGGAGGTGTTTGGGGGCGGGCAAGGGATGGAGGAAGAAATTCCAAAGCAGGCTGCAAATTAGGCTCAGGAATGTGTTTCAATGAGCAGAGGAAGTGAACTCAGAGCTGTTTCGGATACATTCAGGCAGGGGTGGGAGGGAAGCCGAGGAGAGCAAGTGAGGTTCAGAGGGGAGCATGGGCTGGTCCATAGAGATGAGGGGCTCTGCAAACCCTGAAATCCCCGACAAGCTCAGACCTGTGTTCTCATTGGACTTTGCCCAGAGCCATGTTGAACCACCCAGTTGGGTGATAACCGCCTGTGGTGATGGCACCTTTCTTTCAGGATGAGTGGGGCTGGAGGGGGCAATTCTCCGGATTCTACAGCTGATGCTCTCGGGCAACAAGGACTTTCTATGCTGACTTCCCAGCTCATACAATAATTAGTAACTTCTAACTGTGCTGGTTATTCTCTATTTACTTCCCCGCCCACCCCGATTCATTCTCCTCCCTTTCCTGCCTAGCTCTGTGTTCTGGGATGTTGACCCCCCGACCCTGGATGGCTGCTCTCCTTCTACTCCCAGGCTTCTCCCGAGGGCTCAGCCAGTGGGAAGCAGCAGAAGGAGATCAGAGGTTGGAAGGAGAGAGAGATCGGGGTATTTCTTCCCTGTCCTCTCCCTGCTTCTTCACCTCATCTTTGGCCGTTGCTCGGTGTCTCTACCCCAGCCTTGGCTTTCACCAGATTCTGGTAACACTACTAACCCTATCCCTTCCAGCCTGGGCTGGTGATAGCTTCCTACCATTGCAGTCTCTGGGATTGTGCCAGGCTCTAGTGCCAGGTACTAGGCTCGCTCCTCTGTGTGCACTAACCCACTTAGTCCTTCCAACACTTTATTGATGAGGTCCAGCCACAGAAATATTAAGCCACTTGCCCAAGGTCACACAGTAAATGGCAGAGTCAAGGTTTGATCCTACTACGCAGTTGAGCTTGAGATGCCGAACACTCGCCGCTGATACATCCTACCTCTTTCCCTCCTTAAATCACTTCCCTGGAGCACAGCTAAGAATGAGAACACAAGACCCAAAGAGCACCAAAATACATGCTAGGAAGGTTCACAACAGACTTACCTGGGAGAGTTTTAAACTATCCCCATGCCCAGGCCAGGCCCCAGACTAATGAAATCACAACTTTGGAGATGAGACCCAGACATAGATAATTTTTTAAACTCCCAGGAAATCTCCATGTGCTGCCAAAAAAAAAAAAAAAATTTTGAGAACCACTGTCTTAGCACTCAGTGGCAGTTGCTAGAAAGCAAGGATTATGGGTGAACAAGCCTAATGCTGTATGTAAAGAGTAACAGCTAACAGATAGACAAAGGGGGGAGAAAGAGAAGCTATGGGAGTTTGCACAAGAACCAAATAGGGGAAAAAAGGCATGATCTGGGTTCATTTAATGCCCAAGTGAAGTGATCCAAGGTCTGGGGACATCTTATTTTCTTATTATTACATTATAACAATTGCCCTGAGTCACTTTAAAAGATAGAATTATTGTCCATATACTTTGTTTATTGAAACAAAGAAAGCGTTTGCCATTTAGAAAGCTTTTTATCCCCGAATATTCCACCAGTAAAAGTTATTCTTAAATAGGGTAACTTCAGGTATCTGGAAGACTCACTTAAAATACAGTATTTTTGATTCATCTCTAAATTTGCCATCTATAGTGAGTGAGGAACAGAGGTATGACAGCAAATGTCTATCCAAATACACCTGCTGACCTTCAGCAGAAAGCTAAGTTTACCTGCTCCTAATTTGTGGTCACAGGTAACATTTTTACATGTTTTGGTCCTAGCGTGGGTGATTGCACAGACAGGAGGGCTCATCGGGCCGTGGTAAGAACACAGGGCTGGGCCAGCAGCTGGTCCCTTTGGAAATGGTCCCGGCACGAGGAAAATGCAGGCTTCGTCTATTTAAACGTCGGACATGGTCTCCTAATTGTTATTGTTGGTTGTTCCTTTGGGACTGGGGTTAGAATATTCCAACAATCTGTTCCTGACAGCAGACCAAACAACTTTCTTTCTTTCTTATGTTCTCGTGGCTGCCTTGTTTACATGCTTGCCTGCAAAGAGCGGGTGTTGGGGTGTGATATGGCTCGCACGCAGCCCTGCAGCTGGCGTGGGTCCACTGTGGCTGCGGGATCATGCTCCCCACTATTAGCCATTAGACTGAGGGGAATTAAACAAGGGCCATTCCCCAGTGAGCACAGAGCCTTGACCCACTAGATGCCGGGAGCACCTCCTCCCTGAAGTTGTGATAATGAGAAATATCTCCAGACATCGCTAATATCTCCCAAAGGGCAAAATTGCCCCTGGTTGAGAACCACTGTGCTAGGAAAAGATACGTGGAGACCCTAACCTTCAATCTCCAGTGGACACTGGGGTCAGGGACTAAATTAATCTTAAGGACTTTTGCCCTGACACCTGGCTATGAGGTGCAGGGGCTGTTGTCCTGTCTAAACTGTTGTCATGGGGGAATTAGGCCTGTTCTATACAGGACCCCTCTCCCCCGCCCCCACCCCCGGTTGACTGGGATCTTTCCAGAAGTCAGTTATCCCAAGGTGAAATGAGTGGCACTGGAGTAGCTGATCTTCCCCATGGGGCAGGCTGGTTAGCTTCTATTTGTTCTTCCAGAACCTTCTCCACTCTTCTCTGCTGTGTGCCTGAGTCTCACCTCTGTTTTCTAGTTGGAGGGGGAAAGGAGGTGAGGTCAGAGCATTTATTTGTTAGCATTCCTCATCTTGCAACATCACTGTGGGCTGGCTGGCTGTGCCCCTGGACCAAAGGTCTCAGCTCCTGTTGGGTGTGGTGAGGGAGGCCTCTCTCATACTAGCCTGGACTGCTGCACTACCCCGTGGTTTTGCTATGTTCTGCCCTCACTCATGGCTGGTGCTGGCATCAAATCCTCTGAGTTCCTGTTAAGTTAGGATAATTCGAGCAGGTCCTATATTTCTCACTGGAACCTTGTCTAATGCACAAAGTCATGAGGATTTGATATTGAGAAAACATGGACTTTCAAGGTCTCTTCTACCCCCCAGATTCTATGATGCTCTGGTAGGCACAGGTGTGCGCCTCCCTGCTAAGATTAGCTTAGGCATGAGTCTGTGACCCATTCTGGTTTAGTTGAAAAGGGAATTCTGCAGGGAGCCTACTGGTAAAGTTTCCTCTTAAAAAAGAGACAATAAATGTTATTCCTTTTATCCCACCTAAGGGTGTGACATCTGGAGTGGCAGCAGCCATCTTGCTGTTATGAGAATAGCAAAGTCCAAAGATGAAGGGGTCTTGATCCTCAATGACATCTTTCAGCCAATGAACTAACCAAATTCAGAACTATCTTCTTCCAGAATTATGTTACGTTGTAAATGTTCTTATTGTCAAGCTAATTTTATTTGAGGTTTCTGGTACTTGGCCTGCAGCCCAAAGAACCCTTAATACACTGTTCTAGGTGCTCATCTCATTTAGTTCACTAATAAATTGGAATCTTCTGTTTGGATCCTCCTTTTCTTGTTGGAATTCTTCTCTTTTCTAGCAAGAGTCACCACCCAGGTAATCCTACCTGGTGCCATAAATTCCATTACCATGTGGACACTCATGACTCCAGATGTAAATCTCCAGCCCTGACTGTCCAGCCCTGTGTATGCAACTTCCCACTCGACCTGCCTCTGGCACAGCCAATGGACAACCCTAACTTAACATGTCCCAAACAAACTGTTGGTGTGCCCTCTCAAAACCTTCTTTCTCTCCAGCCTTCTGTATCTCAGTTAATGACATCCTCTTCTTGTACAGGCCAAAATATTGGAGTCAGCCTTTACTCTTTTTCTTATTCCGTGGCATGAAACTCTTACCCTACATCTAATTTTTAATGTTATGTTCCAAATATTTGTTTCTTACCTCTTTCACCTCTCCCACTCTAGTCTAAGCCATGAATATCTATCTCCTTACGGGAGCAGCATCTCTTCCTGGCTCCTCCTGCTTCCTCTCTGGCCACTCAACAGTCTGTCCTGAGCACATCAGCCCAAGTGAGCATTCTAAAAGAAGTCAGACCTTGTGAATCCCCTGCACAAAACCTTGTAGTGGTTTCCTGTGTCACTTAGAACACATACACTCCAAAGTCATTACGCTGGCCTCCAATGCCCCATATGTATTGGTCCCTAGACTGCTCCCTAGACTGCTCTCCAACTAACTCTTTACTGCGACCATATGGGATTCTTATGATATATCAGGGAGCTGAAGTAGAATCTTAGGTTACAGAGAAGGAAGAAGGGCTGTTAGGATTAGAACACAAACCTTGACTCTTCTGGTCTGGGGCTCTTTCTATTACTTTATACTGTCACCTATATACGTGAATAAGCTCATGATTATTTTTTCTTCAAAAGTAATTTGCAATTTTATAGGGAGCAAAGCCATCAAGTATAGAAATGGGTCTCCAGTTAGGCAACGTGTGTGAGCAAGCTTGAAGGGAGATTGTGTGTGTGTGTGTGTGTGTGTGTGTGTGTGTGTACAGGTATGGAAGGTAGTGCTGGGAGGTGGGTTTGGAAATCATATCACACCATAAAACCAGTCAATATGTACCCTGGACACTTCTTTGCCCTATAGCAAGAGCCATGGGTCGAGTAGATGCCTCTTCATGAGGGAGTCAGCTTTCTAAGGATTTGGCAAGCAATAAGAGAAAGTGATTCATATAACTTCTTCCAGACTTTTAGATCTCAAAGTGGGTAGAAGAGATATTAAGGAAGCCAATAGTAAACCTAACTGTGGGAGATTTGCCTATCATGTTGAGATCTTGCATGGATGTGTCTGATGCAGACTCTCAAATATGACATCCAAAGAGTAGAATGGGGAGTTGTGTTTAGTATCAGGGTCAGGTCTTTTAAGAACAAACCTCCTACCAGCAAATTCAGGTCAGCCTGTGATATTCAAATCAGATGAGAAGCATATGTGAAGGTGTTAACCAAGTAGCCTAGTTTGTTATATAAGCTAATAATTAAATCTACCCTTTATCAGTTGCAGATGCCATGCTAAGTGCCACTAATGATAAAACCAATACCCACTGCTAACATTTATTTGTTGCTTATCACGTGACAAGAATATTTCTAAGTGTTTAACAAGCTCATTTGACCCCCATGAGGACCCTGGTGAGGGAGGCACTAGTATTTTCTACATTTTGCTGATCAAAAAGCTGAATTCTAGAGATTGTGAATTCACTAAGATTGCTCAGCTGTAAGTGGTGGAGCTGGGATTTGAACTCAGGCATTCTGAATGATAGCCTGTGCTATATTAAATCGAATACTGTGCTCTCTCATTTAATGCTTGAAGTTCTAGGAAATAGGTACTATCATCCCCTCTTTATAGTTCCTGCATTGTATTACTGTAAAACAATACTGGGGTTTAATCCTCTGGTGCCTTTAGTTTGTCAGTCTTGAATAAACTGGTCATCCTCCTTGATGGTTTGTGACTGAGAAATGCTTACAGTTCTTACAGAAAACTATAAAACATTGCTGAAGAAAATGAAAGAAGGTCTAAATAAGTGGGGAGATAGAATGTGTTCATGAATCAGAACACTCAATATTGGTAAGATGTCAGTTCTCCCCAGATTGATTTATAGATTGAGCACCATCCCAATCAAAATCTCAGTAAGCTTTTTTGTAGAAATTGACAAATTGATTCTAAACTTCATATGGAAACACAAAGGACCTAAAATAGCAAAGGCAAAACAAAACAAAATTAAGAAAGAGAAAAAACTCTTATAAAAGAAGAATAAAATTTGAAGACCTGATTTCAATACTTACTAGAAAGCTATGCAAATCAAGACAGTGTGGTATTGGCTTAAAGATAGATCAAGGGAACAGAAATAACATATGTGGACAACTGATTTTTGACAAAGGTGCAAGGAAAATTTAGTGCGGAAACATGTTCCCTCCAACAAATGGTGTTGGTGCAATTGGATATCCATATATAAAATAATGAACTTTAATCCATACCTTCTATCATATAATATTAACTCAAAATGGGTCAGAGATTAATGTAAAACCTAAAACTGTAAAATTTTTAGAAGAAAATATAGGAGAAAATGTGACCTTGGATTAGGCAAAGATTTCTTAGCTATCACACTGAAAAGCATGATCCATAAAAGAAAAAATTAATAAATAGGACTACACTAAAATTAAAAATGTCTGCTCTTCCAAAGACCATGTTATTAGAATGAAAAGACAAGCTAGAGACTGGAAGAAAATATTCACAGTACATACATCTGACAAAGTAACTGTATCTAGAAAAGATAAGAAACTCCCAACACTCAATAATAAGAAAACAACCCAATAAAAGAATGGACAAAATATACAAATAGTCATTTTATTAAAGAAGACTTACAGATGTCGAATAAGCACATGAAAAGATGCTAGATAAAGCCATGGGAAGATATCACTGTCCACCTATTTAGATGGCTAAAATTAATAGAAAAATCCAACCATACTTAGTGCTGGCAGGGATGTGGAGGAACTGGAATGCTCATGTACTACTGATGGACACATAAAATGGTACAACCACTTTGGAAAACAGTTTGTCAGTTTCTTAGAAAGTTAGGCATACATCTACCATATGACCTACTCATCCATCCTAGGAATTTATCCAAGAGAAAAGAAAGCAGATGTCTGTACTAAAACTTTTATGCAAATGTTCATAGAACTTTATTTCTAATTGCTCCAAACCCAGAAAAACCCAAGTAACTATCAACAGGTGAATGGATAAACACACTGTAGTCCATTAATACAAAGGCATACTACTCAGCAACAGTGACAAGGGATGAACTATTGATACACACCACAACATGGATGAATATCAAAATAATTATGCTGGGTAAAAGAAGCCAGGAGAAAAAAAAGGGTACATACTGTATGTTTCATTTACATACATTTCTAGGAACTGAAAACTAACATATAATGGCAGAAAGCAGATTGATGGTTTCCTGGGGATGGGATGGGAGTTGGAAGGGGCAAAAGGTGGGATTATAAAGGAGCATGAGAAAACTTTTGGGAATCGTGGATATATTCGTTATCTTGGTTGTGGTGATGGTTTTATAGGTTTATATGTATGTCAACATTATCTGAACTCACACTTTAAATATGTGTAGTTTATTGTACACCAATTATACTCAATAAAGTTAGTTAATGTCCATGAACATAGGATTATATGTGTATGACAAGCCGGTGTGAGGGCACAAGAGTATACAAACCCTTCCCTAGGTAACCAGGGAGACAGACAGACACACACACACACACATGCACACACACTAATCGAAAAACTTGTAGAGACTAGGGATAATGCTCTCAAGTTCTTAAGCCATATTCTTTATTCCCTTCATCCCCGCCCTCTATGTGCAGTTTTATATATTCCTGAGGTTTTGTAGTAAAGCTTTCTGAGTTTATTTTCACTTCAAAAGGCTTTGTGTGAAATCTAATGCCTTGAGTGCATAGGATTCCAGACAGAATTGTAGGGTGGGGAGTGGAGAAGGGACAGGGGTAAGATGCTAACCTATCACCCAGCAGGTGAGAGGTACCACCTAACATTTCAGCTTCTGGAAGCTGAATTTTGTAATGAGCTGTCACTGTATTTATCACCTAACAATTACTGCAATTGGATAAGGTGTGAAAAAACCTGGAAAACATTACTCTGTCAACTACTTGTTATCTTTGATGAATCTGTCTGTGGCGGGGTCCCAGATACAATTGAAAATCAGCACACAGCCTGTTAAAACAGTTTAGGGTCTTTCCATCCCTTTATTCTGCAGGCTGCTCCTGGCTTACAGTATGGCGATTGTTTTTCAGATCACTAAAGGCAGTAATATGATTAGAACATCCTGATCTTGATTTTATATATGGTTCAGTCAAAATTGCATGGGGCCGGTTCAACTACAGTTCAAGAAGTGCAGAGTGAAGCCTAAGCTGTTGCTAGGTAACAGTACTGAGCCTAGGTGCACTCCATAAGGTGGTCTTTACCTTGAAGAAGAGATCACAGTCTAAGGTCTGTCAAGTTAATAAAAGTGATTTTGTTGGCATGCTTAAGGTGGAACCAGCTCACAGCATCAGATACAATTACAGTAATTTAAAATAGTAAATACAACTGGCAGATAGACTGGAAAGCATTGAGGCAGCTCTGTCATGAGGAGCCACATTATCTCAGGGTTGCTCGATGTCTACAGAATCAGAAAAAAAGGCTTGGATTTCATCATTCTAAGATCAAATTCTAGACCATTTGATCTTAGAATGTTACTGTCAATGTCTTGAGGATTGTTGCTCATAACAGAGATTGTCTCATCAAGGAAACCATCATGCTTTGGCCAACAGTGCCAAGATCATGTCTTCTTTAGATTCTTCCATGCTGATGGACTGTACCATCCAGAGGGCCTCTATGACCCTCTGGTTCTTTTAACTGATTTTTTGGCCAACCAGCTCCTTCATTCACATAGTCTTCCTCCAAACGGGCATAATGCAGCCACTTAGTTTTCTGCTTACTAACTTATAATCACATGTACACCCTCCTCATTACTGTACCCCCAGATCAGTGGGGCTTAGGTTTGAGATGCTTTCACACACTTTTATTTTATATATAGATGGATGTTTTCTTGGATTCCTTCTAAAACTGGCTAATTATATCCATTCTGTTTTACTAGTTTGTATGCATTTTACTAGTTTAACTCTGAGAATGGCCTTATTTCCAAGTTTTTTGGAGATACCTAACCGGCCTGCCTCCGTCTCTCTTGCTTACCATGCTGACCATTGATTTGAGTCCAAGATTTGCCATAAACTAGCATGTGATTCAGCAAATCCATTCGTCTCAGGTCTTCAATATGACTGTTAATAACTTGGGCACAATATATTCCCCAACTCACAAAGATAAAAATTTTTTTTTAAAGGAGGAGCACTGAGCATGAAAAACTGAGAATGAGGTAGAAAGATTGAAAACTAAAGGCACATGTAATTACCTTTTGCACTATTTTTAATACCTGATCTGTAAATCTAGGAAATGCCATTGTGTTTTGGTTGAATGAATAATATAATTTGGCACTCACTCTAAAAATCTAATTCTATTATTATTTTTAAGATTTATTTATTTGTTTGAAAGAGAAAGAGAAAAGAGAGCATGTGAACAGGGGAGGGGCACAGGGAGAGGAAGAGAATCTCAAGCGGACTCCCTGCTGAGCACAGAGCCAGATGAGGGTCTTGATCTCACAACCTTGAGATCATGGCCTGAGCCAAAATTAAGAGGCAGATGTTTAACTGACTGAGCCACCCAGGTGCCCCAAATTCCATTATTATTATTATTGTTATTTGATTTTATGTAATAAAGAAATGTTTAGATTAAATCAGCACCTTAATTTCCAGCCAAGTGACAGATTATTATTTTTATTTCCTTTCCCTCCCTAAAACTGAGAAAACTAATATGCAGCTTTTAATGACTCAATGTCAGAGTGAAAAATTTAAAATTCAGGCAAAAAATCCAGATATATAATCTTTGTGACGGTAAAGTCAGAATTTAAAAAAAAATAGGTATGTAACTGCGTTTTCAATAGACAAATGGTCAAATGTGTGGCAAAGATTCATCCAGATTCCCACACAGTTTTTTCCACTAGTGTTCTCAACCTGTCAAGGAGACCATCCTTGCCTGCACCCATTTCCTTATTCTTATTTTCTGGAAGTCTCTGTTTCTTCTCACATTTGAACTCAACTGTGAAGAGGACAATCTTTCAAGACGTATTTTCCATGAGCCAATGTGATGGTTGCAACCAGGCTGACACCATCCAGAATTTCTCTCCTTATCAACTGTCTCCACCCTATAAGCTATCTTGACAGAATCAAGCACAATATGCAAGCCTTAATAGGTGACTTTGGCCTCTGAATGAAACATTACAGGGACTTGTTTCTGGGACTTGCTCCTTGAAACATTCATCTGTCCAGCTCTCAGACTGAGAAGACTGCACTGGAATTGTGGGGTTTGGAGCAGGGTGGTCATAGTCCTCCTCACCCTGGAGTCCTGGATAGAAAGTTCTAGAAACAATGTTTCAACTGTATCTTGAGATCTTACGAGACTTTTTATACATTAATTGGAATTACTAGGAATGGGCAAGAGGCCTTTTGGCCAGCACCGAACTGAGCTGTCACTGTAGCTCCGTGTAACTGGTGTTCTCTGGGTCTCAGTTGCTTCAACTGAAAAACACTTGAAGGGACTGAAAGCAAGGGTCATCTAAGGACTCTCTGAGACAAACACTATTAGCATCTTTGTACTTGTCAACATTTCTCAGCCTTCCTTGGGTCAGTGGAATGCTGGTTGACCAATTCTCCACTTCCCTGGCTTGTTTGCTAAAATGTCCCGTACCTTCTCTCTTTTTATCTACACTGCTGGAAGTGAAGGACCCTGAGATGGTGGGGCCACATGGGGTGGAAGAAGCCCAGATGCCTGAAGAAAGCTGCCGGAGAGAGCCAATGACTGTCACAGGAGTGAGAATGAAACTGTATTGTGCTACAACGCCAATATTATAGGGCTTACTCATTGCCGCAGCTCACCGCAATGCTACCCTGACTAATGTGTTCTTCCAGCCTAAAGTTCCGTGTTTCTAAGGAATGGCAGAGTACAAGGCTGAGTCAGAAAGAGATGTGAACACAACAAAGAAGCACTAGATGTAAACCCACTGTTTAATCGGACGTCGTACTCAAAGATGCTTCTCTAAGTGGGCCAGGGGAAAGAGCAGGGGGCTCTGGGTAATACTTAAAGGTTAGGGGATGCACGGTTCCTTTAGTGTAACAATGACTGTGTGTGTTACAAGGCCCTGCTCAAACCCAGAGGAATATTTTTTAAAAGAGAATAAAGGCAATATGTGAGGAAATGAGGACAGAGACCCCCTTCATCTCTAAGAACTCAGAGTAGGTCTAAGGACAGAAAAAGCTCACCAATTCCTGTACTTGTGGTGTTAGTATGGAGACGGTGAGTACAGAGTCACCTTGGACTTCTCGGTGATTTCTTTTTTTTTAAAGATTTTATTTATCTATTTGAGAGAGAGAGAGTGAGCACGAGAGGGGGGAGCGGGAGAGGGAGAAGCAGACTCCCCACTGAGCAGGGAGCCCGTTCTCGGTGATTGTAATACTTTCATTGTGCTGCTTCTAGAATCTTTTTTTTTAAATTGTAAGGAAACTGACCAGGTCTGGATGGCTGCTGATCATTTGGGGAAAAATAGACTGTTTCTCTCATGTTCTCAGTTTAATCCTTTTTCTGAATGGATTCCCACAGATAGTGTTTTCATCTTGACTTATTTTTACTGAGTGAAAGTACCATTTTCAAGAAACCCCTAAAGCTTCATATTTTAGAATAAACGAGGCTTCTTTCTGTGGGAAAGGAAAGCCACAGAAGACCCTGGAAAACCACATGGCCCCCCGTTAGATCAGGGGAACTCTGGTAAGGATGTGAAAGCCCGTCTCTGCTCAGGGGTCACTTTCCACATTCCAGCTCCTGTTTACTTTCTGGACCTTGGTCAGGTGTCTTTTCAACAGTAACATTTCTGCAGCGCAGCTGGGCTTTGTGATCCATAATCAGACACAGAAAGCCTTCAGCAATCCCATCCAGGGGAACTCAATTTTCCTTCATTTCAATGAGAAAGTTAAATCTCTGTCCAGACGGTGCTTCTTTGCAGGCACAGCAGCTCTTACACCTGCAGGACACTTCATCTCTGGATATGCTTCCCATTTTCCAGACAAGCTCAGGGGATCTGCATCCCCCAGTAAAATTCCTGTCTGCACTAAATTGCCTTGTAGTCGTGATTTATACCTCAATAAAACTACATCTTGAAAAGGAGAATGGGTTTGATTCTATAGCTGACATAATTTATGCATGTTTTCGTGTTGGAATGCATAGTATTTATGCAACGGGAGAAGTCTATGGTATGTGTATACCTACATCCACAGAACTAATGACAATGAGGACAGCCGAAATGTCCCCAGGCATCTAAGCACTGGACCCCATTCCTATTGAGACAGCACCCACAGCCTCAAGCAGGGGGTCTCCAGATTCTCTGGATATCAGAAACCCCCATGGGGCTTGCTAAAATTATGCATTCCTGGTCTTCACCTTAGATCTCCTGATTTAGATTCACAGTGAATGGGGTCCAGGAATCTGTTTTGAGAATCTTTGCTGGTGATTCTGAACACACCAGAATATGAAAAACATTTTCCTTCAGGTTAGGAGATCATACCTCTATTTCTGGTTTGCAATTAGTTACCCCCAATTAACTATTTAAGGAAATTCGTGCTTTTTTGAACGCCTTCTTTATGTCAGGCATTGTGCCCGATCTCTTTTTTTTTTTTTTAAGATTTTATTTATTTATTTGACAGAGAGAGATATCTATCTATAGAGAGGGAACACAGGCAGGGGGAGCGGGAGAGGGAGAAGCAGGCTTCCCTCTAAGCAGGGAGCCCGATGCGGGGCTCGATCCCAGGACCTCAGGATCATGACCTGAGCCGAAGGCAGACGCTTAACGACCGAGCCACCCAGGCGCCCCTGTGCCCGACACTCTTAAGTACATATTATTTAAAATTTTCCAGTGGTCTAATAAAGTTGGCACAATTATCCTCATTTTGCAGAAGAGAAGTTGGAGGTTCAGAGACGGTAAAAAATATTAGTAAATACTGAGGCAGAGAGTTGAACCCAGATCTCTTTGGTTCCAACCAACATACATTTCCCATGAAGCCACATTCCCTGACTATTCTGCTGGGCTTTTTCTATGCACCCAGAATTGGGCCAAATGTTTTAGGGTTCATAATATGTCACCCTTTAATCTACTGAGAGATATTATGAGAATTTTTTTAATTTAATTTTATTATGTTATGTTAGTCACCATACATTACATCATTAGTTTTTGATGTAGTGTTCCATGATTCATTGTTTGTGTATAACATCCAGTGCTCCATGCAGTACGTGCCCTCCTTAATACCCATCACCGGGCTACCCCGGTAATACCCCCCATCCCCCTCCCCTCTAAAACCCTCAGTTTGTTTCTCAGAGTCCATAGTCTATTATGAGAAACTTCTTAAGGAGATGATGAATCTTTGAGGAAGAGATGAATCTTTTCATTCACTTGGGAAAACTTCTGCTCTCTTATACTGTGGACACAAAGTGCACTGACCAGAGACCCCATTTGGAACTGAGCAATCTCCGAAGACTGGGTGATGGGCCACTCTCAAATGGACCTCCTGAGATTGTCCTCAGCTGAAGAGAGCCTCTTCATGCATGTCATACCATGCCCCCACCCCACAGACACACCATGACTGGTCCAGAAAGGTGTATAAAGGCCTGGCACCCTTACTTCCATTCTAGACAACTCTCCCCATGCATAGAAGGGTACGTGGTCAGCATGGGCCTTAACTATGTACTGTACTCCAGCTCCCCTCCTGCCTCATCCTGCTGCCTTTGTTGCTTATAGGTATTCCTGAGAGCACCTTCTGTAACCCCCTGCATGCCAATCTCCATCTCTCCAGAGTCTGCTTCTCTGGGAACTTGACCTGTGATGTTGTTAAATCGAATTTTCCTTGTGGATAAATTATGGTTATGTTTGGGCGGTGTAACGGGCTTATTTGTGTCCCCCTCCAAATCCATACATTCAAGTCCTAACCCACAGTATCTCAGAATGTTAGAAGTTGGTTTGGATATAGGGCCTTTAAAAGAGCATTCAAGGTAAGATGAGGTCATGTGGGTGGGCCCTAATCCGGTATGACTGGTGTCCTAATATCAAGAAGACATTAGGATACAGACACAGAGCAAAGACCACGTGAGGACACAGTAAGAAGACAACCATCTGCAAGCCTCAGGGGAAACCATACCTGCTGACACACCTTGATCTTGACCTTCCAGCCTCTAGAACTGTGAGAAGGTAAATGCCTGTTGTTTGAGCCATCAGCCTGCAGTACCTGTCACGGCCGCCCCAGCACTCTAACAAAAGCAGCTTTAGAGGTATTCTTCATTTCAGTCCCTATTCTTTCATCCTTACTCTCTAGGAATAACCTGGAAAGCTGAACGAGTTAAATTATCCATGCAGTATATGGAGGAAAGGTAATAATACTCAGTGCATAAAGTTTTCATATTCCCTAAAATAGGTCATATTTGTTTAAGGGCTGAGAAAAGAGCATGTGAATTCCTTCACTTTGTTATATCTCCCTTTTTAGGACATCACAAACCTATGGCAGGTATAAATATACACTTTGATGACCACTTTGGACCTGCAATGAACTTGTATCTAATGGGGAAAAAAAGGACACAATTTGCAAGTCCTGTCAGTCAACACGTTTTGGCCATTTGTGAAGCAAGAGTCCGGTTGGATGTTCTTTCTTGAGATAAACCATCACAGACCATGTCCAACTGCCAGCTTCCTGCCTCAGTATAAAGGGGAGGAGGGAGGAATGCCAAAGAAAAGGTTTTTGCAGTTGAAAAGATTTTTTTTTTCAGCGTTCTTGTTTTTCTGAGCCAGCCCCATCGTCAGTGATGCATTGGGAAATTACCTACCAGCTCTCTGACAGTGAAGCCAAATGAAAAAACCCTGAATTGTCATCTGCCAATTTCTGTGGTGTAAATACCGCTACCACAGCCACTGTTGAGTTACCTACGTGAACTCACTGGGAAGGACGAGCGCAGTCAGCTCTGGGGAGCTGGAATTATCTGCCTCCAACATACCACTGATTCCTACAGAATCGCAAAGGAAGGCTGCCCACTGCCCAGCCTCTCTGCAGCTCACATGGCCCTCCGAGTGTGCGCATGGACTCTCCGCCTTCCCTCCACGTTAGTGTTTGCACAGGTAGCTTGGGGCTTGCTATCACTTGATGAGTTGTTTGGTAAAGGGCTTGCTTTTAAGTGTATTTATAAGGTTAGCAAAGGTTTCCCCAAAGGATGTTTCTGGCCATGAGCTCACGGTGTCTTCATTGTGGCTCCCCAAACCAGACAATCACAGCATCTGGGGCTCAGGAGAGCAACTCAGTCTAGCCTGACCCAGATTCCTAAAGGCTCGATCTCTCCCTCGGCATTTTCTTACACGCTGCTTCTCCCATCTTCTGCCTTGAGTGATTTCTTTGAGTTGAGTAGACTTTACTTCCTATGTGCTGTAGGACTCTGAGTGTCCCTGGAAGCCTCTATCGAGGGTTTAGAATATGCCAAAAACAATTATAAGCAATTTGCATGCTTCATCATCACAACAACCCCTGCAAAGAGGTGCTTTTCTCACCCCATTTTATAGATGAAGAAACTGAGGCACAGAGAGGTTAAATAACTTGTTCAAGGTCCTACTACTTGTGAGTGGCAGGGCCGGGATTCAAATCAGGCAGTATTGCTTCAGGTCTGGATCTTTAACCAGCACGCTGCCCCCCAAACAGCAGGAGGGATGTATCCCTAGAAACGATTGATGACAAGGACCAGTGCTCCTTTTTTGCTGTTAGGTGGTACTGATAATGGCCAGTTTTTTCCATTCTATTTAGTCTAGTATGAAGTTACACGCAAGTGTGTACGTGTGTACGTGTAATATTGACATACAGTTCAATAATGATAAAAAAAAAAAAAAGAAAAACCCAACCAGAAGTGGTGGAATTAACGATCCCAAGGACCCACATAGATGATTCTAAAGCAAATGAAAGATTTCAGGTGGTAGAATTGTCTGATTTTCAGATCCAGAATACCGAAAGTTGAGAATCAACATGTATTTGAAATACCACAGGGCTAATGTTCATTGCAGGGACTCAAATGGAATGAAATATTGGCTTGCATTCGAGAATGCTAAGGTTAGGAAAATGGACCATTTTAACCCTAACCTCCATCTCAGGCCAAGTTGACTTTCTTGCGGAACGGCTGAATGGAAAAGGAACAGTTTAATACTGATTGGCGGTTGGAGAAACAAGGCACCGGAGAACTGGCTAATCTAACCTAGGGGATCAGCTTCTGAAGAGTTCAGTGAGTGTAACTTCCAGACTTGCTTGTGCACTAATTATACTAAGGGGAATATTCTACCTTTGTCCTAGAAGATTGCTTCCCCTGAGATTGAATGGAAGAGGATTTCCTGTGAGCATCAGCGTATCCATCTCAAAAGATTCACCTACCAGAGCAAAATCGGGTGGCCCAGAATCAGCCTTTTAATTCCAAATATTAGTTACAATCCTGAGTGAGGGTTGAATGCCGTTTGATTTATTGTTTCAAAGGAATGAGTCTGGGTTGAACTGGACAAAAGGGAAGAGGATGAAATGGACGTTTTTCCCATCACTACTCACCGTTGCCCACATTTTCCCAGGTGCTTCTTTCTGTTATGCCAAGGAATGTTGGAGCTCTGGATCTTGAAAAAGACAATTCCTGTCTCAGTCTGCTGACCAGCTTCTTTCTTTTCATAACTTGGCTTAAAGAGTACACAATCTTCTCGGGCCAGTGTGTGACATTATGGAATTCACAGCTTCTTGAATCTGAAAAGAAGTTTAAAATGTGTAAGTGGGTAAACACGGACAGAAGCTGAGACACTTTTTATGACTTAAGGATGGCATCAGAGCACCTGGAAAAGCCAAATCCATAGTCCCATGAATGGAATCCATCTTTCATTCATTCATTCATTCAATCATGCCACCAAGGAAAGCATTTATGGTACTCCCACTCTGCGTTGACCTGGAATTGCAAAGATGCAGAAAATATGGTCCTGTTCTCAACGACCCCACAGTCTAACAGGACAAACCAAAAAAACACAGTCCCATAAAATATCACAGGTCCTCTGATTGAATTTGCCTTTGAGTATGAAGTGGATCTGGGGAGGTCACAGAAGGAGGGAGAAGGTAAACTGGGTGGGGTAGATATTTGCGAGGTGCTTCTTATTGGGGCAGAATGGTAGAAGTGGGCGATCCTTCATTATTTATAGTCTACAGTTTTAGTCCTGTCGTTGACTGTCATTGATTTAACTTGTTTTTCCACCCCTCCACCCGCTGCTTCTTTATCCCCCTTTTATGTTGTTGCTTTTATCACTTTAAAGCCACCAAATGTGCCTGAGTTTACCTCTCATCAATGGCCCGAGAAAGACACCCTGCAGTCAGATGCTTTTCTTGTTTCCCTAAAATGAGGAAAACTGGTGCTTTGGCAGTGTGGCTTTTAAACAGCTTAGATGCAAAGCCCAGAATTTTATTTTTCGGGACATAAAAACGGGACTGGGCTTTTGGTTGGTTAGTACATGCCAGCTTTTCACTTCCCTTTCATGATCTCACAGCTATATTCAGTTTTGGGATGGTGTGTGTGTGTGTGTGTGTGTGTGTATCCTTATGGACCATTGTTGAAATATATATTCTTAGAAAAAATCCTGATATTTAAACCACATGGGCTGCGCAGACATCTCTTCACGAACCAGGAATCTGAATCTTTGTAAAAAGAAAGTGTTTTTTCGGGGCGCCTGGGTGGCTCCAATGGTTAAGCGTCTGCCTTCGGCTCAGGTCATGATCCCAGGGTCCTGGGATCGAGCCCCACATCGGGCTCCTGGCTCAGCGAGGAGCCTGCTTCTCCCTCTGCCTCTGCCTCTCTCCCTGCTCATGCTTTCTCTCTCTCTCTCTGTATCTCTGTGTCTCAAATGAATAAAATAAAATCTTTAAAAAGAAAAAAAAGAAAGTGTTTTTCCTATCAAGAATGAGAAATCAAAACCAAACTGGTGTTTTAAAACGTGGAGCAGAAAAATAAGGATTGTGTCTGGCACATAGTAGAAGCTCAGCAAACTGTGTAATGAATTTATCCAGCTGCCCTTATGGGGAAGAGAGGTCTTCTTAGAACCGCTTTCCAGAGGGTAATTGGGAGTCGGTCTCCTTTCACTTCTGCTAGGATGGAATAGCTTCCTGTAATTTCGGTTTGATAAACACAGTATTTAAAATCTTGGTCAAGATGGGGAGAAGGGGATTTTCCTCTGAGGCACTTGCAGTGGTTATAGGCAGGAGGACACAGGCCCATGACTCATTTGCTCTGCCTGAACCCGTCCATGCTCACCCAAGTATCTGGGCCTCACATGGTGGAGAAAACCAGCAGTGAGAGTTATTGTTTCCAGAATTCAGTCCATTTCCCTATGAGGTATTCATGCCTTGAGGCATTTTAACTGCCCAAGGTGTCTGAGCTTAAAGGCAAAGCATTCAGAGCTGATTTGTCTGTGGGGATCCCATAAACGACAGTACCAGGAATGATAGATGATAGGTAGATAGAAAGATGATAGATAATAGATTTCATTAATTCTTTTTTTTTTTTTAAAGATTTTATTTATTTATTTGACAGAGAGAGACACAGTGAGAGAGGGACACAAGCAGGGGGAGTGGGAGAGGGAGAAGCAGGCCTCCCGCTGAGCAGGAAGCCCGATGCGGGGCTCGATCCCAGGACCCATGTGACCCGAGCCGAAGGCAGACGCTTAACGACTGAGCCACCCAGGCGCCCCTCATTAATTCTTTTTTTTTTAAAGATTTTATTTATTTATTTGAGAGAGAGAGAGTGAGAGACAGAGAGCATGAGAGGGAGGAGGGTCAGAGGGAGAAGCAGACTCCCCGCCGAGCAGGGAGCCCGATGCAGGACTCGATCCCAGGACTCCAGGATCATGACCTGAGCCGAAGGCAGTCGCTTAACCAACTGAGCCACCCAGGCGCCCAGCAACAAGCATTTCTTAACCATCTACTGTGAATAGGATAAAAAGAGGGTGCCATCTAGGGTTTGGTCAGACTTTAACCATGGTCCCCTTTCCTCTGATTCCTACCCTAACGGTACTGCTATCTAAGCACAAAAGTTTCCTGTAACAAAACCCCAAACCAAGCTTGCTAAAAGCAGTTTTCTTATTTCCAGATCAAGCAGCTTAATTCTGGAGACCAGCCTCCACTCTTTCATGGAATAAGGTTTGAGTACCCCAAAAGTAAATGGCAGTAAGAAAAAGTGCCTTAACCACTATGGGCGCCTGGGTGGCTCAGTTGGTTAAGCGACTGCCTTTGGCTCAGGTCATGATCCTGGAGTCCCAGGATCGAGTCCCGCATCGGGCTCCCTGCTCGGCGGGGAGTCTGCTTCATCCTCTCCTGCTCCCCCCTCTTGTGCTCTTTCTCTCTCTCACTCTCTCTCTCAAATAAATAAATAAAATATTTTTAAAAAAAGATTTTATTTATTTATTCATTAAAGACAGAGACAGAGGCAGAGGGAGAAACAGGCTCCCCACGGAGCAGGGAGCCCGATGCTGGACTTGATCCCAGGACTCTAGGATCATGATCTGAGCTGAAGGCAGATGCTTAACCTAAGACTGAGCCACCTTGGTGCCCCATTAATTCTTTATTGTGATATATAACACACATAGAAAAAACAAATGTAGAGCTGAATCAGTTGTCATAAATTGCCTTCCAGGTGAAGGCACAGCATACTACCAGGACCCCAGAAGTTTTTCAGCTGCCCTTCCAAAAACAGCCCCTTTCTTTAAAGGCAGTGCTGCCTTGAGTCCCATGCAGGGAGCCCTATGTTGGGCCTTGTGCTTGTGGGCTTCTAGATTTCCTCCACCGATGTCCCTTTCCAAGGGGAGAGGAGTCCTTGAGGCCAAGAGGCCATGTCCACCTAGAACCCATGTCTCCCTTTCTACACCATGCACCAAGTACCAGGACCTTGGGATTCCCTGTCCAGATGATTCTGAGTCCACTTCCAGATCTTCCCCGGCCTCTTCTTCAGGTCCACCTGCCCAAGGGGTGGCCTAGGAGCAGATATTTGTAGGAGGCTGTGGTTGGACACACATGGACACAAAGGCCCTTGAGGTATGGGATGGGGCAGAGGGTGGGAAGAGACGGTGGGAGTCTGGGGGCCTCCTCCTCTTGCGCCACACATTCCAGTGAGAAGCTCTAAGCAGTCCAAGAATTCTAGGGTCCAACGGTGCCTTCCAGGTTGCCATGAAGATATATTTGTCGAGGTAAGAGGATAAAACATCTTTTATTTAATATAGTGTTAATTTACTTTAAAATATTTAGGCCTATGATTATGATAAGCTGTTCTCCATTTAACCCCAGAAATGTTAGGGGTGAGCCTGCTTAAAGGCAACTATCCTGACTATTATGGTAATCCCCTCCATGCCTTTCTTTATACTTTACCCCTTACATCTGCATTCCTGTATGCTAGAGTCACTTTTCCCTGTTTTTGAACTCTGAATAAATAGATCACACAGTATATATTCTTTTATGTTAAGTTCCTCCACCCAGGATTATGCTCGTGAAATTCATCCATGTTGTTGCCAACAGCTATAGTTTACAATTTTTATTGCCATGTAGTATTCCATTGTATCGATATCTACCCATTTTAATGTCGAGTGACAAGTGAGTTGTTTCCAGGATGAGGCCATTATGAATGATCCAGGATGAGGCCATTATGAATGATCCAACAGATCTTTATCCATTTCTGTTGTTCATATACCTAAGAATGGAATTTACTGGATGATAGATACACATTTTTTCAACTTTACTGGAAAATACCAAATTGTTTTCCAAAGTGGTTGTATTAATTTATATTCTCACCAGCGGGGCATGAGACATCCCATAGCTCCTGACAATGTCTGGTATTTATTTTTAGTTTTAACCATTCTGTGCTAGGGATCTTCTAGTACACTACTCAAAAGTTTTTCTTTTTTTCTTTTTCTCCTTTTCTCCTCATGATTTGTGTCTGAAGATACCGAAGTGATTCTAGGAACTTAGGAGTTTCAAATTGACTGCCGCTAACATCAGTAGAAGTATATACTAATAATAACATTATTATTTATAATAATAGCTATAGTTTTCATTTGAAATATGGCAGCTAGGGGAAGATCTACAGTCTTGAAAGAGTCACAGTAATAAAATCCAAACCAACAGGGTTAGCCCATACAACATTTTAAAATAACACTGATTAGCAGACTGACCTGAGTGTGTGTGTGTGTGTGTGTGAATCAACACACTAGCTATGCAGTTGGTATTGACCTTTTCCTTTCATAGAGGTATGTGTGTCCCCAGGACATACTCTGACAGTTGTGGCAGCATGGGGCACAGATTGCTGAATTGCCTAGCTGGGGCCAGTCGGGGCCACCCTAGAGGAGGAAGATTAGCTTGGGGAGGCTATCAGCTTGCAGCTCATTAGCCGCCACATCTGGCAACATCTGTTTCTCCAGGAGGCAGCAATAGCCATGTGCTCTGGTCAACAGAAAGCAAGGGGCACGCACAAACCTCTTCTGCAGAAATGAGCATAACCTCCTCACTGCCCACCTTCTTCTTAGCCTACTTGGGTCCCTGAGCTTTCTCACTTCACCTTCCTCTTGCTAATATCCTCAACCTCCATGCACCTTTGTCCTTTTAATGCACCCCCCCGGACAAAGTCCAGCTCTGAATGCACTCAACTGTTTACTTTCTCTACATCAATCACCCAGCTGTGGAGCATTGCTGGAAAACCCACACACCCTGCAGATGGTGCCACTATGTACTTATGGTCACCAATGCCGTCTTGGCCCTTGTTACGGTCAGGCAGTCCCTCTCTGTTCCCCTGGTTCACTCACCCTCCTATTTCCCCATTTTTCTGTTCTAATAATAAATCCTCTCCTGTAAGGATGTATTGGTGCCTACTCTAGACACAGCTGGCTGTTGTCCAGTATGCACAGGCCGTTTCAGACTTTCTCCACTCTCCTTAAGTCCCTGGTTTTAGTGCCAACCCCTCTACTGAGCCGTACTTCCCAACTCCACTGTCAGCCCCAATAGGCAAGTCTCTCCTCTTGCTTCATGAACCAAAGCTAGAACCACCTCACAGGGACTCCCTTGACTTCCCTCCTCATCTGCAGATTCACTTAGCATCCAGACTCATCCCTTTCTCCTTCCTGCCTCCTTGTGCCAATAAAGGAAGTGTCTCCTCTTGTGCCCAAGTGTATCCCTCTACCTGGTCTCAATGCCTACTCAGGGACATCTCTCCACATTCCTCTCCTCTCTCTCCTCACTTCTTCCCAGGAGTTGTCCAATAGGCAGGCTCACGTTTCTCCCTTACGAACCTGGTATCAGGAGCATCCTTAGCTTGGCCAAGAACCTCATCCAAGCAGGACAAGAAGCAGTGGTAGGGGTTGGATTGTGTCCCCGCCCCCTCCAAGTTCTTATGTTAAAGTCCTAGCTCCCCGTATTTCAGAATGTGACCTTATTTGGAAATAGGGCCACTGAAGATGTAATCAGTTAAAATGAAGTCATACTCTCTCTGGATCTCACTTTCCTCATTTGGGACACAGGAGTCATTGGATTGTCATTTTTGGGGTAGGCAGTTCCAAAATCTGTGGGAGCAGAGGTGGCAGACGGGAGAGGGAGGTTGGGGGGGTGGTTCTGAGCTCCGCACCTCTCCTTTGACCACAGCAGGTTCCAGTTTTAAAAGGTTTACAATTTGGAACTCTTGGTAATATTTGGCTTAAAAAAATGCGTTTCACTGTTTAAAAAATAAAATACAAAACTTAAATCTCCTGTCTTAGGTGATATCTCTGATCCTTTCTAACCGCAATAGACTATGATTATAAGATTTTGTAGGTGAAAGCATATGGGTTTGATGAACATATTGCACAAATTTTTCTCAAAAAAGCCCTATTTAATAAAATTTTTTTTTCTGTGAAGATTTGATAAAAGACTAATGCAATTTAATTTTTAAGCCCTTTAAAGACGCTCCTATAAAACACTCACAAATTAGAAAAGCAGTTTTTCTTGGGGCACCATATGTTGGAATTTGGGGTTTAGAAATATGCTTACTGTCCACCTGGGGCTCTGAGACCATGTGCAAGTGAGTACTTGTACATGAATGGGGACCTTCCGATGGTGAGCTCTTGAGGAGAATCACTGTGGCTGCTCCATCTTTGTTTCTGCAGGACCTAGCTCAGTGCCTGGTACATAGCAGGTGCTCAGTAAGTCCTTACTGAATGAGACTCCCTGAAGGTCTGTGAGAATTCTTGGTGATAGGAAAGAAATAGAACTTCTTTCTAAGGGAAGGGGTAGGTGGGGTGGAATCCACAAACACAGATTAAGAGGGGGCAGTGCTCTTGAGCGAGGCGTGGATAAAATGGCACAGTTTCTGCTTGTGGGACAGTTATCTGTGGGATGGGATAAGCACAGTGGAGGAACACAGCTCTATGGCCTCCTCAGAATAGTCTGTCTAGGTTCCTGGTTTCCTGGCAAATCATTGCATTTCCTACACAGAGACCAGTGGACCACTGAGTCTACATTTTTCTTATTTCTCCCTGGATATTTCTCTAGTTGGTATCTGATCCTTATTTTTAAGGACCCCTAATGGGATCCTTGATGGGAAAGGATCTGGGTAGCTAGTAGGATAAACCAGGTTCTCCAACCTTCTCTGTCTCCCAGTCTGCCATATGCAGCTGGCAATGTTCATGGCAGGAAGTGCCCTGGAAATCAGGAGACCTGGGTCCTAGTCCCAGGTATGTGACTTGGGGCAACTCAGCCATTTCTTGGTCCCAGTTTCATCCTGTGGAAGATGAAGGGTCAGACAAAATCGTGTCCTCAATTCCATATCTCATATAGGTTATCACCTGGATATATAATTGGTGGGACACCAGTAAAGGCATTATTCACCAAAAATAGTGTCTTTCTTTCTCTGTCTCTGTCTCTCAGTCTGTCTCTGACCCTGTCACACTCAGTGATGTTTCCACTTCACTGTGACTTTGAGTTAAGGCCTTGGAGGGGATGCTGAAATTGCAGGGCTATTTAATTAAAAGGCCCAGAAGCTAAGCATTTATCTGTTGTGCACATCAGGGATGTTACACTTTCACAACCTGGGGCGTGTGTTAAGGAATGGAGCCTGACCTAGATCAGATTTATGGTCAAAGGTGTCAGAAAGACCCTCATCAGAGGCTGGGCAATACTCCCCCAGAGGAGGAGAGCAGGAGAAGGAGGGGCAAAACAGGGGTTAAAGCCAGCTGGGTGCCCCTTTATGGTTCCACGCTAAGGACAGTTCTAGGCCTGGGACGACTGCCCTCAGCGGCTCACACTGGCTGTCCCCTGTCTGGCCACCGACAGCCCCTGGAATAGAGGCCCCTTGAAACTAACGCTTACATGCTTACTAAGTTGTCTTCCTTGGGAATTGTATTTCCCTGGGCTGTGGAGCCTTGCTAAGATGTTGCTTGCCAGCCGATAGAGGCCTTCTACCACACTGGGATTTTGGTAGGTAACTAAGAAAGACAGAGTTAATTAAACCCTTCATAAAACAGTCCATCAGCCACCTGCTTGCAGAGCAAAAAGTCAAATTCCTCGCTGTGCTTTGGCAGAAGGGTTGTGTCCCTCAGCCTCCTCTTGGGCGCCATTCAGGATTCTAACCAGGTTACCTATGAAACTTCTTTTTCATTGTAGTATATATATTTTTCCATTTGTGTAAAAGCAGTAAATAAATACCATTGATCTCGTCAGGCCATGCCAAAGAAGAATTTGTAGGGGATTTAATACCCTAATGCATCAGACACACTTGAATTTGGCTAAACATTCAAATTGGGTGGTTTGGCTCAATTGAAGCAGTTTAAATGTTGTTGGGATATAGCTTTTCAAGGGACCTCGGTTCTTTCAGAATGATCCCTGGAAGGGATTAACTTTTAAGTGAGTTGGAAATTCTCAGGTATGTTTTAGAGATCTACAAAACAAGCCTTCCCTTTGTTGGAAATGGGTAGGACTCAGTAAAGAGAGTGAGATGAGCTGGGTTGTCTGTTCATCCAAGTGCACATCCAGACGTGCACCCTGGGGGCATAGGAATGAAACCATCCATGTTTTAGGATTTTCTACAAACATCAAGATATTCCAAACGACAGCCAAAACCCTGACCAAGAAAAAGGGCATGGCAATAATCATGAAATAAGCAAGGGTGGAAGTCAAAGTTGTAAGTCCTTAAAACCCTTCTGTGTTTAGGTATTGTCTTGCTGAGCTTGCGGCCCTGATTCTTTTCCTGGTCTTTGCCAGCAAATTTTCAGCAATCTCTTAGCAGAAGAGAGGACATTGTTTGCTGCACCTTCCTCTCCTGGGGAGTTCCTGGACGCTGACTGTTTACAGGGACTCTCACCTGCCTTCGTCCCCCATCTGGTATTAATTTTTATTTCTTCTTCTTTACCAGACTCTGACTCATATCCACCCAAACCTTCAGGCTTCCTGAAGGCGGGCTTCCCCAGACGTGGTGCCCCACCCAGGTAATGCAACTTGTCATGAAGAAAGAACGGTCTCTGTCCCCAGTCTCGGGGAATGTGACAGTGATTTACTCAATCATCCACGTCAGAAATGGAGAGGTTTTGCTCAGTGCTTCATTTATTCTCACTGCCCACATCTCATCGGTGATGGGGTCTTGTCCTTTTGAGCTCCTTAGCTCTCCTACTCCCCTTTTCCCCCCACCCGGCCACATCTCAGTTGCCCCCATCTTAACTCACTGTCTCACCGCTGGACCAGTGCCATTTTCATCCCACTTTATCCTCAAGGCAACGGGGAAGACTTTGAAAGGTTTTGACTGGGAAGTAACTTGATCACATTTCTTTGTCAGAAAAATCACACTGAATCTAGTGGATGAATTGGAAAGGTGCCTGCCATGGAGATGCCGAGAAATCGATTACAAAGCTGTGCCAGAATCCAGATGAGAAATGCGAGGGTCTGGATTAAGCCCATGACAGAAACGATGAAGACGAGAGCAAGTGGCTATTCAGCAAGTCGGTGGATAAAGTATAATATCCGATTGGAACTAGAAGGTGTGGGAGAGGAAGTGTTTATAATAAATGTTTTGCAGATAGAAGAGGAGAAGATTGGGTGGATGATAGTATCCTTCTGAGAAAGACAAAATTAAGAATTAAGTTGGTGAGAAAATGATGAATTTAATGTGATGTGTTAGGTTCCAGTTTCACGTGGGGAATGTCAAATGGGGAGAAAATCTGTAAGCAGTTATATATATAGTTGATGCTTGAACAACACGGGTTTTAACTGTACAGTTTCACTTATGTGCAATATTTTTTTAAGATGTATTTATTTATTTGAGAGAGAGAGAGCGTGTGCGCAAATGAGGGAAGGGGCAGAGGGAGGAGAGAGAAAATCTCAAGCAGACTCCATGCTGACTCCGCACTGAGCACTCCAAGGGGCTCGATCTCAGGACCCTGAGATTGTGACCTGAGCCAAAATCAAGAGTTGGCTGCTTAACTGACTGAACCACCCAGGCGCACCCCCTTATGTGTGGATTTCTTTTCAATAAATACAGCACAGTACGGCAGACTTTAGGACTTGCCCATCTCCATATTTATATGAGCCACTTCCATATATATATAGCATATATATATATATGCTATTACTTCTGTTTTTATGGAGGACCCTGACTAATACAGCACAGAATGAAAGAAAAGAAAAAAAAATTGGAAGGAAGGAAGGAAGGGAGAATGAAAGAAAAGTGTGGGATGAATGAGTCCACGAGAGCCTACGTGCTTTGAAAACGTAGGGAGAGTGTGGTAACTGTCTGTCTGTGATATCTGATGGCATCGATGACTCATCAACATTATGTAACTAGAATTAGCCTTCAGACTTTGCTGTCTTGGAGGTTTTGTCTCATAAAAGCAGGACTTCCTAGCTTGGCTTGTTTTCTTGTTACTTAGGAGCTGTTGCTAGCATAAGGTCATACTTAGAAAATTGAACCTTCAGTAAGATTACTCAGAGACTTGGCTGCTTTCTCCCTGGCTGTTTTATCTTTAGGTTGAAAAAAGAAACAGCTCACTTTTCTTAAGTGACATTACACATCACTTTGAAATATGCTCTATAGAGCCCTGAAATCTGGTTATGTTTGTTTGTTTGTTTGTTTGTTTGTTTGTTTGTTGATACTCTCAATTGTTTTAAAAAAATGTCAAAAAAATTTTTTTGTTTGTTTTACTCTAAAGATCTTCTTTGATAACCCAGTTTTTAGGAAACTGTTTGATGAATAGAAGCTGAGGCAGAGGTGAGAATTTGCCCAGCTCATACCCAGTTTATTTCTGACCCAGGGGTGGGATAACCTCAGAAACCACTAAGGTGATTTAAATGAGAGACTTATTGAGCATGTAGAGTGTATTTTGTTTTTGCTCTATTTTTTACAGTCTTTTCTGTTACAGTATTAAAGTGGTGGTGATAAGCCATTTTATCTGTGGTTGTAGCAGAGTCCATTTGAAACATCTCCCCAGCTCAGAAAGATGCCCTTGGTTGTCCCACTCACTGACAGCGATAGGTTCCAGATTTCAGTTTGGACAACACAGTAATGCTTTATAAAGTTCACGGCTGTCTGGACCTGGGATGAGCACCTGAACCAAGTTTAGACTCAAAGTCCTTCACACACACACACACACACACACGCTCACACACACACACTGAGCCACTCACACACCCACACACACTCATACACACACCCACACACACTCACATACACACCCACACACCCACACCCACACCCACACACTGAGTCACTCACACAGCCCCTCTCCACGTGTGAACTTGGAAGCATGGCTGCATTTCTGCCTCTGGCATTGAGCGCTAGCCTTGTCCTTAAAATGACCACCTCCCTTCCTCTCCCACTAGCCCCTGCCACCTCACACCATGCTGGAGATGACCTGTATTTTAATCCTTGCAGCCAAAAAAGTCCCCATTTATTCTGTTAAAATAAAATAAAAATATTCCCTCCTTGGGTTGTATAATACAAACTCAAGGGGTGCCTGGGTGGCTCAGGTCATGATCTCGGGGTCCTGGAATCGAGCCCCATGTCGGGCTCCCTGATCAGTGGAGAACCTGTTTCTCCCTCTCCCTCTGCCCCTTCCCCCCACTCATGATCTCTCTTTCTCTCAAATAAATAAATTAAAAAAACAAAACAAAACTGACGTTTAAGAATTTCGATGATAACAGTCATGGACAGTGCAGTGGGGGAACTCAGTGTTCTTATTAAGACCCACGCATACTCTCTCACCCCTTCCTTATCCCAGGAAAGCCTCAGCAGCTGGTGGCAACGGTGACTGCCATACCCTCTTATTGGTGGAGTGTGGTTAGTGCCATATTTATGACAGTCAACTTGTCTAAATCTGTCAGGGTTACACGGGTCTGTATCATTCCCAACAATGCCATTTGCAGGAATTTATGCTGCAGGTACACTTGTACAAAAAAATGTATACAGCTATCCTTGGATGGGTACAAAAAGACCTAGGACAAGGGTACTTGGTAAAGCATTGTCGGTAAGAGCAAAATATCTGAAACAATCCGAATTTGTGTTGATGGAGAAATGGTTGAGTAAATTATGTGAACCTATACAACTGGGGTATTATGACATAAGAAAATGAACAAGGTGTTTATGCATGATGGTAAGTGAAAAAAGCAAGGTGCAGACCAGTGGGTTTCACAGGTTATCATTTGGGGGATGATGACATCTCTTCAAATTTGCCCATGTGTGTACACATTGAAAAAAACTGTGGGAAGAGAAGGAATAAGTTAATGCCAGTGGTTTACTTGTGCGTATGTATGTGTGTGTGGAAGGGGTGCAGGGAAGTGGGCAGCTTAGATGGGAGATGGAAGTAGGAAGAACACTTTAAGTGCATACTTCTTATGAGGTTTCAAAAAATGCTATACTATGTATTGTCAACTATACAAAAGAAAGAGAGAGGAGGAGGTGGAGGAAGGAGAGAGGGAAGACAGTCAATGGCTATCAACAGAGACGAACCTTTATTTCATCAGACTCTTAGCTGGTTATTCTTACTCAGTAAAGAAAATACTTGGAACTGTTTTCCCTAGAGCAAAAAAAAAAAAAAAGAAAGAAAGAAAGAAAAAAGAAAAAGAAAGAAAGAAAGAAAAAAAAACAATCCTCTGACACTTAGGGACAGGGCCTGGCTTTGGCCATAGCATCGTGGTTTTGTGGCTTCCTTCCTCATCACTCCCCATTATCCCCCAAGGTCAAGAATCACGGCAGACCTAGAATCTCCACCATCTCTGGCTACATCCACCTTAAACAATAGCCTTTCCATTGACAGACGAGAGGAACTCAAAACTCTGAAACATTATAGGAATGAGACTGGAAATTCCTTCCCTGTGGATAAAGTCTACTATTCCTCCATGTTTGGCCAGGGAGGACAGGCTTAAAATGTCACTGTGTCTGACAGAGAAAGAGAAAACAGTGACTCAAAACACACACTGAGGTATAGAAACCTTAATTTGCTATTTCCTCTAAAATAGATGTTCATAAAGGAGTGGGTTTCTCAGCCTCATTACCTATGATGGGGCCCAAAGAAAAGAATGTACAAGTTTATTTGGGACTGCCCCAGGTAGTGTTGGCAGATAAAGTACAGGATATCTAATTAGAGTTGAATTTCAGATAAACAACAAATAATTTATATACCAAAAATATATACTACAAACTATGCTCAGAATTATTCATTGGTTACCTGAAATTCAACCTTAACTGGGTGTCCTGTGTTTTTATTTCACTAAATTCTTCAAGCTGGTCCCCGGGGACTGGCCTGCAGGAGTGGAAGCTCTGGCTTCCAAGGTTTAATGCACAGGTGGAGAAGGCCCATTTGTCCCATCATCTCAAGGAAATGACAAGCAAACACCCCTTCCTCCAAGAGCTGGTTAGATGCCCCTGACTCCAGGTTCCAAGCATGGCATCCACCTCAGGACTTTGCCACCATGTCTGTTCTTAACAGATGGATATCATCCAGTCCTACACTGCTGCCCCAGATTCCACAGATGAGACACCAGAGGATGTGTACTGCTCTGCCATCAGAAGGACTTTGGCTTCCTGTTTCTAACAGAAAACACGGATTTGTGCTGATCTTCCAAATGTTCCCATCTGGCCTGCCCACTCTCATGGCTTATACCTACAGAGGGACCTGTATTAAACTGAGTCAGGAAATCTTCTAAGAACCAGAGTGTGATTCCGGGTAGCCCCTTCCAGGTGTCAGGGTAAGCCTGGAAGGTGGTGGTCGCTCAGTGAGCATGGAGTTAGGACCAAAGGGAGAGGACCCTCATGACATTGCTTCACCTGGTTCTGCTGCTGCACAGGTGAAGCACGTCCTCCCCCAAGCAGAGACCATCTTTCCAGTGATGAGGTGGCGGGCTCAGGTGCTATGACCCCTGAGAGAGAAAGAGAGGGAGCCTATTCTCAAAGGTAAGTCAGCTTTTAAGCTGCCCTTCACAGGGCACAGATCATACTCATGGAATGCTGCTCAGGTTCCTTCCCTGTCAAAGAGGAAAACCTTGCACATGGGAAGACCACTTGGAATGTTGGCCCTCAGGTTACATGTGGTCTCCGTGTGCAGCCAGCTCTGTGATTACAATACATGCAGTGACCGATGACACAGCGACAGAAAACATGTTCCCAGCACCCCGCCTCTCAAGGACAAAGGGTGTATACACTCCACCAATAGTAGGTCTGTCTTCCCTGAACCTTGCTCCTCCTGGATATGAGCTCTTGGTGAGTTGACAGTCTGTCTTCTGAATCATCCATAGGATTGGAGGCACATGGTGAATAGGGTTTGGCTTTCTGGAAGAGCTGGGCTCATGGGAGGATAATTAAAGAAAACAGCTGTGCCAGAGTCAGGGCTACTGTGGAGGAATTGACTCTGGCTCTTTCCTGAAGCTGCAGCTCACCAAAGAAAAGCCAAAGGCACCAGCAGCAATGTTTTGAGCAGAGAAGAGTGACCACTGAAGTCATGACTCAGAGGCACCGACTTCTCCATGTCCACTGTGGGGGCATAGCTGGGTAGGTTGCATCACAGAGAGTGATTTTAAAGTACCATGAACCCAGTTGAGGTTTGTAGGGCAGACATACAATTGCTTGCAAACAAATGGCAGGCACTATGAGCAGCGTTTTATGTTTCTCTGCAGGTTTTCTTTTGGGTCTCTCCAGGGAGCTGGGAGGAATTTGAGTCTGAAACTCTAACCTTCGTCGGCCATTTTCTCCCCCCTTACACTAGATATGAACCTCAGGAGATCTTCTGGAGCATTTGCTGAATTCTAATGAAAACTGAGCCTTCCAAATATTATTCTTCTTATGGTTTGCTAACACTTTTTTCCTGGAAACACATCATACTGAGATGTCTTGTACCCTTTGTTTTCCCAGACTATTTGAAAGTTAAAGTATGCAGATATCCAACTTGGGGGCTGATCCAGGCTTTTCATGATCTAGCCAGGGTAGGCAAAGATTCCAGGGAAGGCCAAGGATTTAGACCACCTGCATTAGAATCACTGGAAACACCTGTTTAAAATCCTGATTCTTGGGGCCTGTTCTAGAGCTATCTGTTGAGTCTCTATGGGGGACGTCTGGGAACCTGCACTGTTCACAACCTCCCTCCCGCCCCCCATTCCAGGTGATTCTTGTGTACACTAAAGTTAAAAGGCATTGGTAGAAATGAAAGGGTCTTAGATTAGCAGCCAAAAAGCTGGAGTTCAAATCCATTTACTACTGGGATGGTTTTGGGCAAGTTACTTACTAACCGCCAGCCTCATTTCCCCATCTGTAAAAATGGATATGTTATTTTATAGAAGTTATATTTTTTTTCTGTTTGAGGATTAAATGAGATAAGACATATGACAAGGCTGTCAAATACTGAGCTCTTGCCTAAGAGAGAGAAAAGGCATGGTGAGCTCAAGCAATCTTTGTAGACCTTGAGATGGGTATGTTTTGCAGCAATTTTCAGAGGCTCATGTAACCCCTTTTGGATGGACTCAGAATAAGGAGATTTACCCACTAAGTGGCTTTACTACCTGGTAAGGCCCTACTAACAAACCCAGGAGTGGAGGATATCGTGCTATCAGGAAGACGAGGTGATACATAGACACTTTCAGAAAAGCAGCTACAGGCTAATATAAAAGTGGAATAAGTCAGCTAAGAGCATAGGGTGTCTTTACAGGCATGTTCCTCAGCAGGGGCCATGTGCTCTCAATCGCTGACTCACCAGGACAATTATGTCCCCCAGGGCACACAGGCCAATGTCTGCAGACATTTTTTAGATTTTTTTTTTTAATTTGAGAGAGAGAGAGAGAGAGAGCACAAGAGGGGGGAGCGGGAGAGGGAGAAGCAGACTCCCCGCCGAGCAGGGAGCCCGATGTGGGACTCGATCCCGACACTCCAGGATCATGACCTGAGCCGAATGCAGTCACTTAACCAACTGAGCCACCCAGGCGCCCTCTGCAGACATTTTTGATTGTCACAACTGGGAGATAATACTTGTATCCAGTGGGCAGAGGCCAGGGATGATGCTAACCGCCTCATGGGGCATAGGACAGTTTCTCACACAGAGAATGATCTGACTCCAAATGTTAATAGTGCCCCAGTTTAGAAACTCTGCTCTAAGTTGAAGCAGAAGACTGAGTCAAGGGTGACAGAAGGAGGCCTCCAGGCAGTTAAACACCTCCTGAGTGACAGCCTCTTGCTGCTGTCTTGCAAAGTCTTATGATGTACGATGGGACCCAGTGTCCTGCAAGCTGTCAGGTCACCATTAACCCCTTCCCATGTCTCATGTTCAACAGAGTCAGTTTCCTGCTCATTTCCACAATGAAATGACTAGGTAAAGCATTCCTAGAGCTTTGGAGAAGGAGAAGGTGTTGCTCTCTACAGGAGAGGGAGGAGACTACCTCAACTCCTGGCAGTAGTTTTGTTCCTTATCAGGAGGTTAGAGCATTGAGAAACCACTGTAAGGCCATGCTGTCCGACTGAGTTTGCCCCTGTAAGGACCCCAGTGCAGGCCCAGGAGAAGTACCCGCCAGGCTTAGAGGGATGCCATGGTGGCACTCAGCATTCAGGGATGTGATCAGATCCAAATGGCTGTTGGTTTATGCTAACCCTTTTCTAGTATCTTGCTCCCCTATGTGATCCTTGGCTTCGTTCCATGGACTTCTCCCAGTGCTTCCAGTTTAGTGTCTTGGTTAACCAGCTCTCTGGCTTTATTCCCTCCACTTGATCCCCTGTCTCTTGTGTCTCTTCTTTCCTGACATGGCTTGTGCTCTCGGGCTATAACCTCTGGGAACCAATCTCTTTGGTTGTCCTGGACTCTTCCTGCACCAGCCTGACTTCCTAGGTTTCTTTTCTCCCTGCTCCACCCATGTCTCCTGGGATTTCTTTAGCATTTTTATGAATGCTGCCTTCCTGCTTGCAGGGTCATCATCAGGACCCCAGGCTGGGCTTAAAGGCTCTGCTGTCACCATATTAAAATTATTTTTTAAAAGATTTTATTTATGGGCGCCTGGGTGGCTCAGTCGTTAAGCGTCTGCCTTCGGCTCAGGTCATGATCCCAGGATCCTGGGATCGAGTCCCACATCGGGCTCCCTGCTCTGGCGGAAGCCTTCTTCTCCCTCTCCCACTCCCCCTGCTTGTGTTCCTGCCCTCGTTGTGTCTCTCTCTGTCAAAAAAATAAATAAAATCTTAAAAAAAAGATTTTATTTTATTTTATTTTTTATTTTATTATGTTACGTTAGTCACCATACAGTACATCATTAGTTTTTGATGTAGTGTTCCATGATTCATTGTTTGCGTATAACACACAGTGCTCCATGCAATACGTGCCCTCCTTAATACCCATCACCGGACTAACACATTCCTCCACCCCCTTCCCCTCTAAAACCCTCAGTTTGTTTCTCAGAGTCCATAGTCTCTCATGGTTCGTCTACCCCTCCGATTTCCCTCCCTCCATTTTTCCCTTCCTCTTTTATTTGAAAGAGAGAGAGAGAGAGCACAAGCAGGCAGACTGACAAGCAAATGGAGAGAGAAGCAGGCTCCCACTGAGCACAGAGCCCAGTGTGGGGCTCGATCCCAGGACCATGTGATCATGACCTGAGCTGAAGGCAGATGCTTAACAAACTGAGCCAGCTTGGTGCCCCTTAAAATCCTTAATAGTTTCTTCTTTGAACTTGTATTTTGTAAATGAAATCTGATGGGACAACAGAGCATGCACAAGAGCAAAAAAAGATGCATACAATATATGCACGTCTGCCTTTTCTCACCATTCCATTCTTGTAGAGCGTTCGCCATGAAAACAGGATTCCAATGGACCCACAATGTGTGGCAGTTCGTGGGGACCCAAAGCAAATACGAAGTAAGTGTGTTTTTCTACCACTGGGTAAGCTGGGGCGGGGGAGGGACACTGATGGCCCCCAGAGACCATGCTTTCCTTCTGAACCAAAACTTGCTTCAAATACAGAAAGAAAGGGATGGCATGCTAAGAAACACCAACGACCAAGATACCCTTTGTCCTCTCTTACTCATGCTGCTTCTCTGTACTAATCAACCATTAGCTCCTTTCCTTTCCATCTTTCCTTACTCATGTTTAAGCCAAAGGTAGTACAATGTGCATGATCAAGAAATGACATAAAAGCAGCTGAGTTAGTGTTGTGCACTATTATGGTAAGAACAAAATATGCAAATTGTGTAATTTTGGTGATTAGCATATGAGTTAAATGCTCTTATATTTGCATTTAAAACCAGCACCACACAATGTAGAGATGAAAGGTAAGATTCATGCTAATAATTTAAAATTTAAATTTTCCTTTACTTAGAGTGGCATGAAATAGCAAATTAAAAAAAAACAAAAAACAAAAAAAACAAGCCATGACAAGTGAAGAGAGAGACTGTGGATGAAAGGAAAAAAGCTTTTATTTTAGTACCTCTAATGGCACCTTTCTCTTGCTTTTTAAAAAGAAGAGAGCCTATGTTTTCATTTTGCACTGATTTATGCATGTACACTCCTATTTCCTAAGGCCAGAACCAGTGTCTCTTTGTCGGTGGACCGTGTTCAGGCTGTAGGAATCCATTAGCCTGTGTGTGCAGAGAGCAGGCGGTGTCTGGGAATGGATGTTCCCTGGGAGTAGCGCTGAACCAATGGCTGACAGATTCAGAAGTATAAATACTGCAGCTCCTGTGTTACCCCTCCAGGACAGCTTTGGAAGGGGGCCTACACTGACTCCTGGCTCCCCTGTGGGTTACCAAGCTACCCACTCTACAGCTTTGGTAGCGCACCTTTGCCTGCTCCTCACCTTCATGGTCCTATTGCCTTACCACTTTTTCTTGGGGAGATTTCCGAATCAGTTTTATTCAACCTAAAGCAACTTCTCTACATCTCCTGAAACCTGGGACCTCGCCAGCTGAGACACTTTTTTTTTAAGAGGGAGAGAGAGCGAGAACATGAGCGGGGGGAGGGGCAGAGGGACAGGGGACAAGCAGACTCCCTGCTGAGCACAGAGCCCGATGCGGGGCTCTATCCCAGGACCTTGAGACCATGACCCCAGCCAAAGTCAGACACTCAACCGGCTGAGCCACCCAGGCATTTGAGTATGCTGTGGACAAGCTCACCTGTCGTTCCCAGCTCTGTGAGTATCTCTGCCAAGGCCATGGTTTTTGTGAGGTGTCAGTGGTAGCCTGTGATCAGGTTGTGGGGTAGGAAAGCCAACTATGGATATGCCCAAAGGAGTCCTCTATATATGCTGGTTTCTGAGGTTTATACCAAACTTTTGATACAAAAATCATTCCATGCTAGTCAGAGGGAATTTGGAAAGCACTTTGGAGAAATGGTCTATCACAGGCCACTCCACCACCAAGCAATGCTCTGGGCAGATCTGGCTGAGACCCAGAGGAGAGAAAACTGGATAGCTCAGACCTCAGGGAAATGTGCTCTTTTGACCAACCGAGCCTCTAAATGCCACAATGTCTCCAGCTCTTCTTGCTTCGGAAGAGAGGAGAATAAAACTTACAAACAATGGGCTTCATTTTACCTTTTTAAATTAATCATAATCTATTCTGTGAAAATCTGTCTGGAACCAAAAAAAGTTTATACAATGGGAAAAAGTCTGTTCAACAAAAGGTGTTGGGAAAAGTGGACAGCAACATGCAAAAGAATGAAACTGGACCACTTTCTTATGCCATCCACAAAAATAAACTCGAAATGGATTAAAGACCTAAATGTGATACTTGAAATCATAAAATTCCTAGAAGAAAACATAGGCAGTAATTTCTTTGACATCAGCCATAGAAACATTTTTCTAGATCTTTCTCCACTGGCAAGGGAAACAAAAGCAAAAATAAACTATTGGAACTACATCAAAATAAAAAGCTTTTGCACAGTGAAAGAGACTATACACAAAACAAAAAGGTAACCTACAGAATGGGAGAAGATATTTGCAAATGATATCTCTTAAAGTGGTTATTATCCAAAATGTATAAAGAACTTCTACAACTCAATACACCAAGAACTAATAATCTGATTAAAAACAGGCAGAGGACCTGAATAGACATTTCTCCAAAGAAGATGTACAGATGGCCAACGGACATGTGCAAAGATACTCAACATTGCTCATCATCAGGGAAATGCAAATCAAAACCACAACGAGATATCACTTCACACCTGCCAGACTGGCTAAAATCGACAACACAAGAAACAACAGGTGTTGGTGAGGATGTGGAGAAAAGGAACCCTTGTGCAAGTTTGGTCGGAATGCAAACTCTGCAGTCACTGTTGACAACAGCATGGAGGTTCTTCAAAAAATTAAAAATAGAACTACCATATCATCCAGTAATTCCACTATTTGATATTTGCCCAAGAAAATGAAAACACTAATTCATTGATAGATGCATGGATAAAGAAGAGGTGGTATATATACAATGGAATATTATTCAGCCATAAAAAATGAAACCTTGCCGTTTGCAACAACATGGATGGAGCTAGAGAGTATAATGCTAAGTGAAACAAGACAGAGAAAGACAAATATGCTATGATTTTACTCATATGTGGAATTTAAGAAACATAACAAACAAACAAAAAAGAGACAAGAAACAGACTCTTAAATACAGAAAACAAACTGATGGGTTGCCAGAGGGGAGGTGGGTGGGGGTATGGGTGAAATAGATAAAGGGGATTAAGAATACACTGGTCATGATGAGCACTGAGAAATGTATGCAACTGCTGAACCACTGTATTGTACACCTGAAACTAATATAACACTGTATGTTAATTATACTTTTTAAAAAAGTCATCATCTTTTTCTACTCATCTAGGTACATGGTTACTTGAGCAATCTTGGAATGCCTTTTCACCTTCTCTGCCTGGAAAATTTTTACCTATGCTTCAAAATTCAACACAAAAGCAAATAGTCCCAATGTAAGTATATTTACCACCCAGCACCCTTAGATTATATTGAGTCAGAATCTTTATTTTATTAATTCTTGAAGTCCCTCCACCTTGTGCAACACTTGGCACGTGATTGGTCTAAAAAGTGTTTGATTAGATAACCATAATGGCTCGTGTGAGCCCTGCGCTATGCTAAGTACTTGACATGCATTATTGTTCTCTTCACACCAACACTATTTGTAGGTATTCTCTCTTTTTATAACTGGGGAAACCGAGGCCTAGGGAGGTTGAGTCACTTGCCTGAGCTCACACAGCCTCCCTAGGAAGAGAGCGTAGTCAGACCCAGGTTTGCTAGCACCAGAGCCTGCGTTGTTCACCACGGAGTGAATGAAGTAGGTGAATAGGTATTTCCAAGGCTGTCAGGAAGAGTACTCATTAGAAAGACTTGTCTCTACAACAACCTCTTAATTAAACAGTGCAGCCATTTGAAAAGGAAGCCATTTTTACCTTCCAACTCTGTTCGGAACCGTTTTCATTTTAACTAGCTTCTCCCAAGTCCCCTGAGCTTTGTTATCAGACGGTCTTGTTGCACAAATATTTAGCTCCTGCGTAAGTTAAAGGCAAAAGAGAAACCAAACAGAGCTATAGACCCAGGCTGCTCTCAGCTCCTGGTTATAGCTTGCTGCAGGACTTCACCAAAATTTCATCATGTGTTTCCAGCACATAAGAAAATTCTTGAGAGTGGTGCTGATACACCAATTAAAGATCCTGGTATTTTTGGCCCTCTGGGGCAGACAAGGAAAAGGGATTTATTTTATTATGAGAAACACTTTCTCGATTCTACTTAACTTTTGTTATTCAAAAGGGTATTTCGAAGTATTGCCAAAGAATAGGAACACCATGTTTGAGTTATCTGAACATGCTGGACGTACGTAGTCTAATGGGTGGTGTTTTACAGTGCATTTCTTTTCAATCCAGTGTGGATTTGTTTAAAAAAAAAATCACAAAAATGCACTAGCTTCCCCGCCCTTCCCCCCACCCCTTCCAGCTTTTGTCGCTGAGTATGTGGGATCACGTGGGTAGCTGTCTATGGCTTGATCAACACTGCTGGCTTGCCTTCGGCCCAGTTGATCCTATTTCTGAGGTGTCTTGCTTCCTTGTCCATTCAGGAACCAAGAGTCCCTGAGTTCAGGCAGTCTGGACTTAAGGATGACTAGGTTGCAAGAACATAAGAAATGGAATAAGATAGGAGGAAAGGTTTATGAGAACCACAATAAAAGAGAGAAAGAGGAAGGGTTGTATAGGGGGAAAAGGAATGAATTGACGGGTAGGAGACTTGAGCTTTAGGCAGGGTGACAATCTCATTTATTATCTGAACTGGGACTTTTTTGAGAGTGAGAGGGATTACTATGGATAAGGGTCCTGGGACAACAGGCACAGATAGAGACTGTCCTGGTATGGTGTGGCCACCACGGTTCTGGGCCACTAACTATCTGTCTAACCTGCAGCAAGTCACTTAGTATCTCCGGGCCTCAATTTCTTGCAGTGCGCTCAGTGGTGGCAGAACCACCCACCAGCTGATGCGGGAAAATGAGTGTGTTAAGAAGTGGTTGGTTGTGACAGTAACCGAAGGCAGACAGCATTAGCATTCTGTGCCCCGAATCTGGGAATGCTAAATGTCCTGCTATGAGCCATGAGATCACTCGCATGAGGAAGAGTCATCCCACCCAAAGTGTTAAAAGCATCCCCACTGAGAAACACAGAATGGGCTTTGAATTCTTATATATAAAGAATTATTAGACCCTGTAAGAGGGCTCCAGTCACACCAGACAACTTTCTATGGTGCCAGACCATTGGGCAGAATTTCCAGATGCTGCAGGTTAATTTGATAGCCCCTGGATAAAAGCCAAGAGCAGAAGTCACCCCAACTCATCCTCACCCCAAGATAAAGTATATAAAGTATTTTATGGGGTGGTTTTTCTTTTATCTCAATGTCAACAGAATTGTTGAATAATTAATTGTCTTCATTTATTTGTGAGATGATTGACATTGTCCCTCAAAACAGAAAAACAACTTGAGCTAAATCTAAATTGCAAGTATGCAGCTGACATAACGGAACTTTGTCTCTGCTTTGTCTTCTATGGTAAACTTGGACTTCTCCTGAGTTGGCTTCCGTTCATTTCAGCAAGAAGTGTGTAGCAAATAAACTTTTCACCAGTCTTCCCATGGAATGGTAGATTCAGCTTTACCATGAGTTAGTGGCCCCAGGGGGAGTAGGCCAAGGGCTCCCTCTCTAGAAGATGCCTCTTAAAAGGAAAGAGGTCATTGACAACACCCAAAGGAGGCTGTGGCCATAAATATTTCAGAATTTGGCTTCCTTAGTATCTTAAATAATGAAAAACATTTGCTTGTTTAAGACCTTTAATTCCACTAATCTTTGGATTCCACCTCTAGAGTCTTGCTTCAGAATTCCATGATGAGGTACAAGCATGATGTCATGGTCAGGAGCTATGCACACCATGGACAGCCTTGCCTGGGTCAGAGAGAAGTGCTATGGTCTCAAGAGGCCCTAAGACAAATACGTACATGTGGTCTCACGCATGTCAGAGACCTGTGTGAGGGCAAACATCTTTATGATTTTGGTCCTGGGAAGAGAGACCCAGCCTGGGATTAGAATTTACAGCTGTCAAGCTGCTGATGAGGCAGTAATGGCCATTTAGTGCATGAATGGCCACTATGGGAACAGGGGGCTTAGCACACCAGGCTGAAAATCTCAGAGTGAAGCCGGGGAGCAACCCCATTCACCTTTGCTGGAATAAGTTAACTCACCCATAATCTGTCCCTTGGGCCTTTTCTCTGCCTTCCTTTGGATTTATAGCCCTCCCTGCAGTTCTTTAGGGCTTTGACACACATGACAATTTAGCATTAAGGGAATTCTCAAGACCAGGGGAAGAATATCTTTCTTGGCTATAAACGTCACTCTGACATTCTTCTCATCTATAATATTTCAAGAGCACTTGAAATGTGCATGGCCTGCCCCCTGCAGAGTCCCCACCCTCTAAGAACTCACAACTTCCTGAACCTATCTTGCTCACAAGAGTGCTTACAGATGTCTCCCCCACCCCAAAGCATCAGCCAACTTTAATGCAGTAATTCTCAACTGGGAGCAGTTCTGTCCTTTAGGGGACATTTGTCAATGTCTTGAGACATTTTTGATGGCAACAAGTGGGAGAGAGGTTTTATTAGCATGTAGGGGATAGAGGCCATCTAAATACCCTACAATGCCAGGGATGGCCCCCCATAATAAACAAGGATCCAGTCTACAATGTCAGTAGTGTCAAAGTTGAGAAATCCTGCATTAGGGCAGGAGTAGACCACCTCTGCATAGGCCAAGAGAGTAATTGTCTACACTTGCGCTATCCAGTGGAACTTTTGGGATAACAGGAATGTTTAATATCTTCACTGTCCAGTATGGTAGCCACGAGACACATGTGGTTATTTAGCACTTGAAATGTGGCCAGTGGAACTAAGGAATTGAATTTTAAATTTTATTTAATTTTAATTAATTAAATTGTAATCATCCCATAGAGTTAATGACTACTATCCTAGACAGTGCAAGTCCATAAATGGAAGCTTAGAAGCACTGAGATAGCCTGCCCTAGCCAGTTATCTACTCTGCTCATTTATAATTAAAATTCCACAGTTGGGCACTCCTTCTTTAGCTAAGACTTTGACCCATATTGATATGACATTACCCTGAAAGGAAATGACCTTTCACTTATGAAAAGACCTGATGCTGATTTAATATGACTAATGCATTTGGAAGAAGTTCTGACAGGAACCCAGAGTGCCGAGCACTCTGACCTGAAGGAAGGACACCATGAGACTGGGCAGCAGGCTTGGGGGGGATATCTAGAGTAACCTGGAGGATGTAACGTCATGGGCTAGAGGTAGCAACAGCAACCTTTGCTTACTTTAATCATCTAAATTCTGTTGTCAACAGAAGATAAATACTCACAGTTCCCATTCAGACACATGTGTGGAAACCAGAGCCACAGGGCAGCAGACAAGACAAAGTATATGACAAAGACAAGCCTGTTTCTTTCTCCTCCATGTGCCTTTAGTGCTTTGGCCAAGTCTCCAAGCACTGAAATATTATGGTGCCCCCTCCCATATGGAAGCCCAAATAAAAGCAATGAACACAAAATCGTTTTTTTCCCCTTTGATCTGATTATAAAATTCTGGATAAATCCATCAAAGCCACTTGTTCTGATTTATGCTGCTGCCCCAAGCAAGTAAGTGCCTCCTTGTTAATCTGGCAGTTTTGGGGGATGAGTTTGAAGGCCTATTTTTATATAACCCATTGAATAGCTAGCTTTTTATACAGATTTGCAAAGATAGGATATTATATACTCACTGTAAATATTTCTAGAGAAGTCACCAACCTCACTTGGTAAGTTACATCTATCCATATTTCTAGAGATCGGAGAAAAATAATAACTGGACTAAACCAAACCTTCTCTTCCTAAAGGTTCAATAGGGCTCAAACTGGAGTTCCTGGTGGCATCAACTTTGGTGATTCCCATGGCGAACAATGGTGATCGAATTGAAAGAGTAAGTCCTCCAAAATTATATCAGAGATGTGGGAATTTTGGTATAAGAAGAGCTAAAAAGCCCCTAGAATTCTTCTGTTCAGAAAGACAGAAGTTGAGAGAGATGCATGACCCAGAGAATAGATAGCTGTGAGCATTGACTTGTTCTCAGATCTCTAGTTGGTCTGAACCTAGCAGAGGTGAGAAGGGTATGGAGGGGAAAGGTAGGTAAATTTAGGACAGTGAATGGAAGTTTTTTTTATCTTAGTTCATTCAGGTTAGTATAACAAAAATACCTGGGATGCCTGGGTGGTTCAGTCGATTAGCGTCTGCCTTCAGCTCAGGTCATGATCCCAGGATGGAGATCATGGGATGGAGCCCCCTGTCGAGCTCCCTGCTCAGTGGGGAGTCTGCTTCTCCCTTTCCCCCTCCCCCTGTTCGTGTTCTCTCTCTCTCTCTCAAATATATAAATAAAATATTTTTAAAAAACAACAAAAATACCATAGACTGGGTGTTTGCAAACAATTGAAAAATTATTTCTCATACTTCTGGGAGTATGAGGTTGGGAAGTCCAAGATCAAGGTACTGACTGGCATGCAGATTTGGTGTTTGACAAGAACCTCCTTTTGATTCATAGACGTCTTCTTGCTATGTCCTCACATGAAGGAAGGGCTCTCCTTTATAAGGGCACTAATCTCATTCGTGAGGGCTTCATCCCATGACTTAACACCATTCAAAGGCTCCATCTCCAAATACCATCATACTGGGGATTAGGTTTCAATATACGAATTGGGGCAGGGTTGGGGAAGAGAGGATGCAAACATTCAGTCTTCAGCATTCTGTCCCGTCCCCCTGAAATTCATATCCTCTTGCATACAAAATGCCTTCATTTTGTGACAATAGCCCCAAAGTCTTGACTTATTCCAGCAGCAATTCAGAAGTCTAAAGTCCAAAGTATTACCTAACAATCATCTAAATCAGATATAGGTGAGACTCAAAGTATAAGTCATCGTGAGCCAGATTCCTCTCCAGCTGTGAATCTGTGAAATCAGACAAGTCATGTGCCTACAAAATACAGTGGTAGGGCAGGCATAGGACAGACTTTGCCTTTCCTAAGGAGAAAGAGCAAAGAAGAAAGTAGTGCCAGGTACTGGGCAAGCCCAAAATCTAATAGGGCAAACTACATTGAACCTTAAGCCTCAAAGATAATACTCTTTGGGTCAGTGCTCTGATTTTCAGCCCACTGGGGTGGCAACATCACCCCATGGCTCAGTGGGACAGCAGCCCCTTAGTGGCTCTTGGCTAGGGCTCCATGTCTGCCCCTTCCATAGTTCTCGGCCAAGCCCTGCTCCATCACAGTTCCCTTCCAAGTGACCCTGTCCATGCCACATTCGACTGGATGCAGCCCAAGCAGGGGACTCTCTGTGGGGACCCCCGTCACTGAAGTACTGGGTGGGGGCTTCCTGCCTCACCTGGACCAGAGAGGTGGTCTCCTCTCTGAAATCCCTCTGCCCCCCAGGCCTGTGGTAGGAGTGGGATCCCTGATGACCTCTGACTTGCCTTCAGGGTCATCCTTTCATTGTCTTAGAGAACAGACGTGGCTTCTGTTGAGATGGCTGATCTATACTAACTTCCTCAAATCGTCGCTCGGCCACTCTTCCAGTGTTCTTGTTTTTTGCAATAGAAATAGACTGAGAGTTTCCTAAATCTCTAAGTCCTATTTCCTTTTTGCTTAACAATCTCATCTTTACTTTTTTTTTTTTCTCTTCTTGAATTTTACTATAAGCAGTTGGGAGGAGCCAAGCTGCGCCTTCCACACTTTGCTTAGAAATAGCTTCTGCTGGGACACCTGGGTGGCTCAGTCAGTTAAGCGTCTGCCTTCAGCTCAGGTCATGATCCTGGGGTCCTGGGACAGAGCCCCACATCGGGGTCCCTGCTCAGCAGGAGGTCTGCTTCTCCCTCTCCCACTGCCCCTGCTTGTGTTCCCTCTCTCGCTGTCTCGCTCTTTTTCAAATAAATAAATAAAACCTTAAAAAAAAAAAAAAGAAATAGCTTTCACTAATGTTGAATTTCATCACTCCCTCATACGACCTTCCATTACACTAGAACCTGAACACAATTCAGCCAAGTCCTTCGCCAGTTTGTAACAAGGACGGCCTTTCTTCCAGTTTCCAATAACATATTCCTCATTTCCATCTGAGACCTCATCAGAATGGCCTTTACTGACCACGTTTCTGCTGACATTCTGCCCAGGGTTACTGATGTATCCTCTAAGAAGATGGAGGCCTTCTCTGCAATTCTCTTTTCTTTCTGAGCCCTGGCCAGAATCACCCTTAACGGCCCATTCATGGCAATGTTTGCTTTTTCTAGCATGCACCCCAAAACTCTTCTCCCATCTGCCCATCACCTGCTTCCAGTGCTTCCACATGTTTGGGTATTTGTTCTAGCAGCACCCCACTTCTCAGTATTAATTTCTTAGTCCATTGGGGGTAGCTATAACAAAAATGCTGTATTTCTCAGTCCTGGAGGCTGGGAAGTCCAAGATCAAGGCAGATTTGGTGTCTGGTGAGAGCCCTCTTCCTGGTTCATGGACATATTCCCACTGTGTCCTTACATGCTGTAAAGGACAGGGGAGTGCTCTGGAATCTTTTATAGGAGCACTACTTCCACTCATGAGGGCTCCACTGACATGACCCAATCACCTTCTAATGGTCCACCTCCTAATACCGCCGCATTGGGGGTTAGCCTTCATCATATGAATGGAGGGGGCACACAGACATTCATTATATGGCAATTACTTAAAATAGTATAGTAGTGGCAGTATTGGGGGGGGTGGTGATTTAAGAGTTATTCATCCCAATGCCAAATGCGGCAGAGATAAAGAGCTCAAAAGATGTTTAAATATAAAATGGCAGTTCCATAATGAATCCTTGATTAAAGAAGACTAGGATGTGTAAAGCTAATTTCTTGAGATAAGCGGACAGAGGGGCTCATCTCTTTCCCATCATGACGCCTGCGCCATTCTCCAAAATGGAACACTGGACCGATCCTGCCACAAGTCTTTGGGTTTATCTCCCATGGCCATGCTTGCTAAACCTCATGACTGAGTTTGCAATTAAACCATAGTTGACACAAGCAGGTTTTATGCATTAATGCTGGAACAGCCTGAGAAACACAACACCTCCCTGGGTAGAAGTGGGAGCTTCCCTGTGGCAGCAGCAAGCCCAGACATATGGGGCGGGGGACTGCCGTCCAAATGCACTAATAGCTGTTTTTAAACTGATCCCCTCTAAGTCTTTAGAGTGTAATGGCTGATTATTGGGTCAACAAACATGAAAAGCTTTGTCACTGGCCCACGTTTGGACCAGAAGCAACATGTCTTTCATGAGCATTTAGGATGAAAGATAGAAGATGAATACAGAAAATGTTGGTAATAGTGAGCAGCACTGAGGGTCTTTTTAATGTGTGTTTGCCCTAAGAGAAAAAGCAGAGCAACAAGATCTATGAAATGTCCTTGATCTTTGTTCATCCCAGGCTTGTAAGCCCTGAGTTACCTTTGTGTTTCTATCACCAGACCTGTGGGGTGGTATTTCTAATTAGACTTCCAGGTTTTAGCTAAGTGAGATGATGACACTTACATGGAGTGGTTCAGTGGACACTGGTTCAAGGAATACTTCACTGAGTAGGAATTTGACCATATCATCCCCCTTCTTAAAATCCTTACAGTTCATCAGTGTTCTCTATAACCTCCAGGATGGGGAGAAGGTCTCTCTGTCCACGTGTACACTCTCACCTTTGCTCCCGTCACACTTTCCCGTTCTCCAAATACTCCATGTTCTCTTATAACTTCGTGCCCTCACACATGCTGTTCCCTCAGAAATGTATGCATCTTCTCTGTGAAACCAACCTTGACAATCTTGAATTAGATTATCTTGTGCAGTCTGTGTTTAACTTCATTGTAGCACACACCATGTCTTATTGAAATTACCCCCCCAAACTTAACTGTGAGATCCTGAAGGCCAGGGGGTGGTGCTACAGTGCAATCATCCTTGCTTTCCCAATGCCTAGCCCAGTGTCAGGCACAAAGGTAGCAGGTCAATAGACGGAATGGGTGAGTTTCAGTAAATTGGAAATGATAGAGACTTTTCCAACATAAGTGCATCCCATTCCGCATTTTCTCTTCGGCAGAATAGATACTATTAAAGCAGTTAATAGGTCCCTATATTAGCCCCACATAGTTAAGGATATAGTGTAAACCCCATTGCTTCCCTTAAGACAAATGAAAAGAGAAAGTAAGAACAGAAACAATTTATACACTTGAAGGAAGGAAGGAAGGAAGGAAGGAAGGAAGGAAGGAAGGAAGGAA
>NW_023270709.1:13621550-13913385 GCF_011800145.1 Mirounga leonina
GAAGGAAGGAAGGAAGGAAGGAAGGAAGGAAGGAAGGAAGGAAGGAAGGAAGGAAGGAAGGAAGGAAAAGGGAAGGGGTAGAGGGAGAAAGGAGGGAGGGTTTTCCTTCCCAAAGTTTACCTCAAATGCAAGAGAAGAGATTATTATATTTTGTTCTGAGGCTTGGTCCATGAACAAAAAAAGAAAGAAAGAAAGTGACAGAATACATCATGTTCCATGAGATTAGAAGAGGGATGTTTTTCAGCTCCCAATCCTTCAAAAGACACAAGTTGTACTTCAACTAGAAACCTTTTCTAAAGCCGCTCAGGAGTGTAGGAGTTGCATTAGATAATGGAAAGCAAACTGAACCTAACCTGAAGTGCCTGATTAATTAGTCTGTTTATTTCCCAACACCTCCCCTTTTCATTCTTCAGGAATGAATAAGCTTTATTATTCACCTCCATTGGACTTACGGTATCTTACCTATATAAATGCCTGTCTTGGAAAGAACCACTCCTCCTCCACCTCATCTTGCTGTGGATAGCCCAAGGGAGTGCTAAGACAAACAAATGCTCCCAGGATGTGGGGAAGACATCAGGTGAGTGACAGGTGCAGAGGCCGGGCCAGGGCCACACAGCCTGGAGAGGTTTTCCCTCCTGGCAGAGAAGGCTGTCTCCACTATCTTCTCTCTAAGATTGCTCATCAAGTGCCGCTGGGATTTGGGCAGCCCGCAGCTGTGTTTAGGAATACATTTGCTTTATCTCTCACATCCTTTGAGGATTTCATTACAGGCCATTTTATCCACTTTAATGAATGCTCTGGCAGTTTCTGAACATGGGGCTGTGTCTGCATGCCCTGAGCGGTGATTATGTTCACTGTCGTTGAGATTGAATGGAACATATAGTCACATACCCTTTCACCATGTCTTTTTCAGATGACATAACCTTCATTTCGGGTCATAACGACAAGCAGATGGCCAAGGAGAGAAAGGTTTTAGCTCAAAAGTTGGGGTTGCCCAGTTTTCCTCCTTTCCCTCATACCCCATTAGCTAATCAGTCACCTCCTGCTACTATTTAGAATTCTCTAACAGTTTTTGAATCTGGCTAAATAAATATGGCATATCGATTAGAAATCAAGTTGTACAAAGTTAATGAAATAGAGACATATGATCTATAAAGTGGAAAAAGCAGGTTATAAAATAGTTTGAGTAAATGACTACATATATGTGTATATATATATATATATATATTTTTTTTTTTTTTTGAAAAGAGCCTAATTGCATATGCACCTAAAAATAATAATGCTTACTCTTGGAGTGGAATAAAGGATCATTTTATTTAATTAATTAATTTATTTTTAGGTAGGCTCTATACCCAGCATGGAGCCCAACATGGGACTTGAACTCACAACTCAGAGATCAAGACCTGAGCTGAAATCAAGAGTCGGACACTTAACTGACTGAGTCACCCCGGTGGTGCATGGATCATTTTAATTTTATTCCATGTACATTTATAATTTTTTCCAAATTATTTACATTGAGCATGTACTAATTTATAATCTGAAAAATTAATACAAAATGTTAAGAAAATGAATGAATGCGTGCAAAGAGGGGAAAGTGAGTATTCCCTATGTGTTCTATTCCTGTCGCCACTACCAGTTTATTGCTCATTTTTTTCTCACCTAGAAAATTCTCCTTGCATGGCACCCTCTCTTTAATCTCTCCCACCCTTAATTCATTCTCTCTCCTAAAGGTCTTCCTGAAAGAAAATCTGACCAAGTGGCTCCCCTAAATCCTCCAGGGTTTCCTGCAGGACAAAGGAGTCCAAAATCCTTGGGCTGAAGATTAAGACACTTCAGAAGCTTGTCTGCACCCGAGGTTCAAATCCAACTCCTGCGTCTCCATCCTGATCACCCGAAGTCTGGGCCTCTCTTGATGTGAGCACCCCATCCCCTGAGACTCTCCTCTCCCCCTGCCTTCACCCACATCATTTGCTCTCTCAACCTTCAAGAGTCAGCTCTTGTGTCACGTCTCACAGAAAGCCTTCCCTGGCATCTCTAGGTAGAGTTAGGGGTTTTCTGTCTTGTTCATATCTTCATGCTAGCATTTTCCACAGCAATGTAATTATTACATTAGGCATCTCTTTTCTCCACCTGAAGGGCAAGAGGATCTCTGTCCTCCTCTGTGATCAGCTCCCAGGGCGGCGTCACACACTACTCTTGGTGCTTAATAGACATTATGGAGTGAATATACCCTTAGCTGGTGTGGCTGGAGGAAGGGAGGAGAAGGAATCTGAGCTTATTTTCATTGATTTCCTGCTCTGACTGTGGAAGCTGTGATTCTTAGTTAACTAAGTTTAGGCTCTCTCTTTCCTCAGAGGAGTGTAATACATGCTAAAATTTTAAGGTATTTGATCATTCAGCATTTATCCACTTTCTCCATTTGGGATATGAGGACATGCATCCCATTGCAAAATACTTTCCCTCTGTAAGCAATCTAATTCTGGGTAAGTGAAATGTTACTTGGTGTTGGGGGTTGAATTGTGCCCCCACAAAATTCATATGTTGAGGTCCTAAACCCCCAGTGCCTCAGAATATGACCTTATCTGGAAATAGGGTTGTTGCAGATGTAATTAGTTAAGTTAAAGTGAGGTCATTAGGGTGGGCCCCTTAATCCATGATGACTAATCCAATACAATGTCCTGGTAATAGGGAGAGATTTAGACAAAGAGACACATAGGCACACAGGCAGAATGCCCTGTGAAGATGAAGGTGGAGATTGTGATAGGGCTTCTATAAGCCAAGAAATGCCAAGAATTGCCAGCAAACCACCAGAAGTTAGGGGAGAGGCACAGCTTCTTCCCCAGAGCTCTCAGAAGGAACCAGCCCTGTGGACATCTTGATCTCAGACTTTAAGGCTCCGGAACTGTGAGATAATAAACTTCTCTTATTAAGCCACTCACTTTGTGGTCCTTTTTTTAAAAGAGCATTTCTAGTTAACTAATATACCCAGGGACCCTGGTGACAATCAGAGAGGGGGGACCCAAATATCAGAGAGGAGGATTATATCCTAAATATCATCTCTCAAACTATCATTGTGGTAGCCAGCATCTGGCATGATTATGGCTCCTTTTGCAAATAAGAAAAGGAAGGTCCTATTCTACCTGTTTTAAAAATTAAATTGTGGGTATCATTTTCTTTTCCCCTATACTTTTTCATTTTTTTCAACTGAAGAAAACAACTTGTCTGAATTTAGGTATATATAGAACTAAAATCAAAAGACGCAGAAGGATAGACTGAAAAATAAGTCCCCTGCTTCCTATCAGTCCCCTCCACCTCGTTCCCCTCACTGGAGGAAACGTCTTTTATGTCTGTGCATATATATATATTTCACTTTTTACACAAGTGATCATATATTTTAAACATTATTCTGACTTAACTTTATCACATAATTGTGGATATGGGAGCTAATTCTTTAGTAGAATATACAAACATGCCTCATTCTTTTGATGACTGCATGGTGTTTTTTTGATAGATATTTTGTGCCTGTTCTTAATGAATTTTTAGCTGACTTTTCTCAATCAAAATAAACAGGAAGCATTCCCAAAGTTTCCTTCACAGCCCGGCTGAGCCTGCCCACTGCTCTTATCCCATTAAAGAGATGGATATTCTCTTTGCCACCAGAGGTTGGTAAATATGCTTTAAACCCTGTGAAAAGTGGACTTAAGTTTTATAAAAGTGTCTCTAAAGCAAAGCAGCTTATGTTTGGTGTGGGACTGACCCTGCTGGCCCACTAGATCTTATGTCATCAAATTTTTCTCCTCTGTGGGCTATGCTAGAAAGGCTCAATTGGATACATGTTGGGCCAGATAAAATGTGAGATCACCATGAATTAATCAAAACCTTTGAGTAATGTATCCATTACCTTCCTGTGACCCATGTGTCATCATTCATTTCCCAAATGCTACTGCACTGGGATTTTAGGACTCATCTGAGTTCTCTCTGCTTGCATTTTTTTTGAACCTTTCCTAAATTCTCACAGAGATAAATGGTAGATGCTTCTGGTTCAATAAGACTCTGCTTGCATTTGTCATCTAATTTCCCAAAATAAGTTAATAGAGTCATTCATTTGTAATGTAACTGTATCTTATTTTATGTGGTTGATTCTGAGTGTGAGCTTAAGGAGGTAATGGCCATTACTAACTCATTATTTTTCACATTGAGTCCAAGAAGCTCTTTATACATTCACCATGGCCAAAATTCGGATGAGTTTCAGAAGTCATACTTGCATGGAACATCATCCCCAGTAGGTCTGTGACTTTCAAATAGGCCAGGCAGCACATGTGTGTGATATACATTCCATTCTTTTCCAGAGTACCCATCCCATTCATCCTTCAAAGTCTTAACTGCCTCCCAGAAGTCTTCAAAGATCCCCCCAATGGAATGAATAGGTTTCCCCCTTATTTAAGAGTTGAAATGTATATCTCCACTTAGCTCTTATTTCCTTCAGTGTTGTTTTAAGATATTGTTTCCATGCTAGTTTCCTTTACTGAGCTGCAAATAGGCCTTGAGGACAAGAACTATGCCTCTCATTCATAGCAGGGAGATCAGCCAATGTCTATTTTTTTTTAAGATTTTATTTATTTGACACAGAGAGACATAGCAAGAGAGGGAACACAAGCAGGGGGAGTGGGAGAGGGAGAAGCAGGCTTCCCGCAGAGCAGGGAGCCCAATGCGGGTCTCGATCCCAGGACCCTGGGATCATGACCTGAGCCGAAAGCAGATGCTTAACGACTGAGCCACCCAGGCGCCCCTCAGCCAAATGTCTATTGTGAAGAGATGATCATCACACACTCAAATTATCAGATAGTAATAGTTTTCATGTATGGAGCACTTACTTAATACACATAAGTCATCATTGAAAGAACTGTACATGAATTATCTAATTTAATTGTCTTAATATCCTTTGTGTGATATTATCATCTCCTTATTATAGAAAGAGAGACATTTTAAGCCACTTGCCTAAAGTCATATAGCTAACTTGGCTGTAGACACTTAGGCACTAAGATGCCGAGCCCTAAAGTCTACAAAATTGATAAAAATCCAGCCATCAAACTTGTGTAGTATAGAATTTTAATTAATTTTTAAGTTTAGTCAATTGAATATTTCAATGGCCTTCCAATTACATTTCCTGCCTTTTTCCTTGTTCCCTTGTGTTTGTCCTAGGGGGTCTGTTCTCAATAGACAGTGTGATCCCGTGCTAACACAAATTAGTTCTTGGGCCCCAAGCTTCTCAATGACTTCCATTTCACAAGAGTAAAAGCCAGAATCCTCATAATGGCTTATTAGGCTAAACCAGTTCTTTTCCCACGCTGTAACCTCTCCAGCCCTATTTCTTGCTCTCTCCTTTGCTCACTGTACTCCAGTCAAGTTGCTTCCTTGCTGTTCTACTAACAAGTCAGGTGTGCCTCTGTCTCACAGCACTTCTTACTGGTTTTCCCTCTCTCTGAAACTGTCTTCTCCCAAAATATTCTTCATTTTCTTCAAATTGTTACTTAAAAGGAAATTTCTTAGGCTCCTGACCATGATCAAGTAACTGATTTCAGACTAGCTCATCTTCTATATGTAATTAGGGAACTGGACAATATATGTGAGGTAAAATCATTTTCAGACAATGGAAAAGAAACAGCACAAGATGTCAGCACCTGGAAGAAGGGAGCATGAGGTGAGCTGCCTAGAGAGCCAAATTTGAGCAAAGGACAGTAGGCAAGGATCAGAGTTCAAGGCAACTGAAATAGCTGGAATCTGTGCAGGGAGAAATCCCTGGAGCTCTATGTATATGAGTGGCAAGGCCCTTCATGGGTCCATGGCTGAGGGCTGGACTATACATGTACAAACCACCCAAGGCTTACCAAATACTGGCTACTATGGGTTTGAGATTGAGGCAAATGTAAGAAAGGTTGTGCAGTTCTGGAGGTAAATGTGTGAGTATTTAAACTTAAATTGAAGAAAATGAAATGAAATTTAAAATTCAGCTCTTTAGTCATGCTCAAGTGTTCAATAGTTGCCACCATATTGTATGGTGCAAATGCAGAACATTTCCCTCAGTGCAGAAAGTTCTACTGAACAGTGTTGATCTCCAGGATCTACAGTGTAAAATTCACAGTGTCCAGTAGTCAATCATAAATTGCTAGACATACAAAAAAATACTAATCAGGATCATGTCTTCCCCAATAAAAAATAAAAGCAGTCAAAAGAAACTGATTCTAAGATTGACCAAATGTTGGACTTAGTAGATAAAGACTTTAAAATATATATGTTAATATATATGTTTTATAACATATATTCAAAGAATTAAAAATATACCCATTAATTTTTTTGAAAAGGTCCTAATAAATGAGGAGTGAATAAATAAGGAATCTTAGCAGAGAAATGGAAACCATAAAAAGAACCACATGGAAATTTTAGAATTATGTAAGACCTAAAGTGAGTCATTCACTAAGGGGCTTGAGATGGTGGAAGAAAGACTCATTGAGGTTGGAGACAGATCAGTAGAAATTATCGAAGAGAGAAAAAAAATATTAAGGAGAAATGAACAGAGGGTCAAGAACCTGTGGAATAGTATCAAACAGTTTAACACATGTGCGATTGGTGTCCCAGAAAAAGAAAGTGAGAACAGAAAAAATATCTGAACAAATAGTGGCCAAGAACATCCCAAAAGTTTTGAAAAATGACTTACAAATCCAAGAAGCTCAAGAAAGATAAAGATAAAGAAAACCCCACACAGGTACATCATAGTCAAGCCACAGAACACTAAACATAAAGACAAAATCTTGGAAGCAGTCAGAGAAAAAAGACACAGTACATACAGGTGCACAAAGTTAAGAATTGTTGATTTTTCATCAGAAAAAATAGAGGCTAGAATACAATAAAACAACATCTTTAAAGTGTTGGATGAAAAATTCTGTATTGAAAAATTCCGGAATTCTGTATTGAACAAAAGTATTCTTCAAAATCGAAGGTCGAATAAAGACATTTTCAGATAAACAAAATCTGAGAAAATTAATTATTGGAAGATCTGAACTACAAAGGATGTCCTTTAGTCCTTAGGAAAATAATGCCAGCAGAAACTACAGAGAGAAGGAAAATTCCAGAAATAATAAATAATTGAATAAGCCAGTTGTGGCACTTTCATACAATGGACTAACACTCAGTAATAAAAAATAGTAACTATTAGTAAGTGCAATAACATGGATTAAAGTGAATCAAAGAAGCCACATACAAAAGATTGTCATGTTGTATGATTCCTGTTATATGACATTCTAAAATAGGAAAAACTAATAATATAGTGATATAAATAATATCTGTGGTATCTTGCGGTGGGGGTTTGGCATTGACTATCAAAGAGTGAGGGAACTTTCTAGGATGATGGAAATTTTCTATAGCTTAATTAGGTATTAAATGAATATATTAGTCAAAAGTCATCAGTCTGTACACTTAAAATGTGTGCATTTTATAACAGATAAATTATAGATTAATAAGGTAGGTTAAAAATTTTTTAAGTTACCTTCTCTGTGAGATTTTGCCCGAGCACCCTTTTTAAAACTGCTCCCTTTCATTAGTTTTCTCTGTAGTATGTATCACTAACACAGTAGACATATTTTTAAAATTTAAATTAAATTTAATGTTTTTATTGAATAGTTGTAAGTATAGTTTTTTTATTAACATATAACGTATTATTTGTTTCAGGGGTACAGGTCTGTGATTCATCAGTCTTACACAATTCACAGCGCTCACCATAGCACATACCCTCCCCAATGTCCATCACTCAGCCACCCCATCCCTACCACACCCATCCCCTACAGCAACCCTCAGTTTGTTTCCTCCTGAGATTAAGAGTCTCTTACGGTTTGTCTCCCTCTCTGGTTTCGTCTTCTTTCACTTTTTCCTCCCTTCCCCTATGATCCTCTGTCTTGTTTCTCAAATTCCTCATATCAGTGACATCATACGATAATTGTCTTTCTCTGATTGACTTATTTCACTCAGCATAATACCCTTTAGTTCCATCCACGTAGTTGCAAATGGCAAGATTTCATTTTTTGATGGTTGCATAATATTCAATTGTATATAGATAATACCACATCTTCTTTATCCATTCATCTGTTGATGGACATCTAGGCTCTTTCCATAGTTTGGCTATTGTGGACATTGCTGCTATAAACATTGGGGTGCACGTACCCCTTCGGATCCCTACATTTGTATCTTTGGGTAAATACCAGGTTGTAGGGTAGCTCTATTTTCAACTTTGTGAGGAACCTCCATACTGTTTTCTAGAGTGGCTGCTTTCCCACCAACAGTGTAGGAGGGTTCCCCTTTCTCCGCATCCTCGCCAACATCTGTTGTTTCCTGACTTGTTAATTTTAGCCATTCTGACTGGTGTGAGGTGTTATCTCATTTTGGTTTTGATTTGTATTTCCCTGATGCCAAGTGATGTTGAACACTTCTTCATGTGTCTGTTGGCCATTTGGATGTCTTCTTTGCAGAAATGTCTGTTCATGTAGTTGTAAGTACAGTTTTATTGTATAGTTATAAGTATAGTTTTATTGTATAGTTGTAAGTATAGTTTTATTGTATAGTTGTAAGTATAGTTGAACACTATATATTTTTTTATCTTGTTTTATCTTCCCTTTTAGAACGTGGCTGCCAGGTGGGCAACGACTTTGCTCCTTTCTTTCATTGCTGTGAACATTGCCAACAACAGTACTTGGCACATAATACCTGCCCAGTAAATGCTACATGGATGAATAATGAATACACATATGAATGAATTGACTTTCTTTACAGGTATCAAAAGTAAGACCGCGTATGTAAGCTAAAGTAATGCTACACTAGTATGTCCTGAATCTCAGGACACCAGATTTTAATCTAACTCACAACAAGAAGGCAAGAAACATGAGTGAAGAAGGTATTACATGTAGACTAAACACATGTGTAGGTAGTTGGCATGCCATGTGAGATACTTGACCTGGGCTCTCCATAAATGAACTATGGATGTTTACAACCAGTACAACCTCAGATGTTTTTCTGTACTTTACCCACTAGAAGATAGACGTGCATATAACCAAGGAATGAGGATAATAAAGGGGAGGGAAGTGGGGTTTTAATTGGCAGAGACAATTGGCAGGTGGGTGGCCTGCTGTTTATCATCCCAAGACCTGCCACCTCAAGGTTTCTTTCTGTTTTTGCTTTTGTCTTTTTCAGGGAATTAGTAGGTGTAAAGTCTCTTAAGTGTGTAGATCTTGTGACATCTGGGCCTGGCCCATCTCTGGCTACCAACAAGTGCTGATAAGCACTTAGGTTTTTGTTTTTGTTTTTTAAGATTTATTTATTTATTTGAGAGAGAGAGAGAACATGGGGGGAGGGGCAAAGGGAGAGGGAGAGTCCTAAGCAGACTCCACACTGAGCACAGAGCCTGACTCGGGGCTCATCCCAAGACCCTGAGATCACAGCCTGAGCTAAAACCAAGAGTTGGATGCTCAACCAACTGCACCACCCAGGCTCCCCACTGGTAAGCACTTGTGATGGACATAATATTGGAATATGAATTTGACCTCAGTTCCAAAGATTCAGGCACCTCAGTTAGCCTCAAATTTCAGACAAGTGAGAAAAACCCACCTAGTTCTCTTCTTATTGGAAGGTCCACTTTATTGAAGATATTTACCTTGAAGAGAGAGTTCTCCTTCAAGGTAGGGACTGTTTAGGAGGGGGTATACATAAAGTATCAAGAGCATCCTGCTCCTCTCCTGAGCATCATACCTTTCCAAAGAAAATAGCAATTTGGATTCCTAGTTTCAGGTAAGGGCATGTTTATTTCATAGTTGATAAAATAAGATTCCAACATGCAGTGCTATCTGGATGGCTCTGAGAGCCATGACCTCAGTGCCACCTCCTCCAAGGCAAACTCCAACTTCACTCTACTCTGACTTCCACAGCACTTAGATCACATAGCACACATTCCAGCACTTGACCATGGTCTGCCCTGTCATTGGCCAATATTGTACCTCCTACACCCACCCCCGCATAAGTATCAGTCTCACCAGCTCCAAAATTCAGAAAACGAGTACTTTGTCTCCTACTTTATTTTTATCATTAAACAACAGCAACACATTTCTTCTCTTCTTTTTTACATGCCCCCACCCCGGCCCAACTCCTATCCCTGCCCCCATTAGAGAGTTAGTGCTCAAAGAAACTGGAGATTGGGACTCAGGGTCTGGGAGTGGAGGGGAATATTCATACTTCTCATTCCGTGTCCCTCTGATTACTAGAATTATAAGTCCCAGCAGTCAGCCCTTTCAATGGAAAGGAGAGGAATCTGAAAGCATTCTTGGGGAAGTAGTGAAGGTATGAAAGAAGAAAGATATTTTGTAACAGATCTTCTTGTCTGAAATAGGGTGATGGGGAAGGGGGCCTGGAAAGGGGAACCAAGGTGAGGCACAATGGAAAGGGGGTGAAATCCACCTGAGGGAATATTTAAGATTTACAGGGAGTTGCTGGGAGAGGGCGGGTAGGAGGTGGAGAAGATGAGCCTATGGGTGCTTTGAACCCAAGCCAAGAAAACTGAGTAACAAGAGACCATGCATTTGTGACTATTTCGACAGTATGCAGCTTTGGACAGTGTGAGGGAATTTCAGGGTTCATGTTACTTGTGTATGGAGTTATCTTGATCCAGCATAGCAGTAGATGTGATGGAGAAGCAAGCACCAAGACAGCAGGTGTGTGTGTGTGTGTGTGTGTGCATGCTGCATTTGGAGACCTTACCGGAGGTCTTCTCTTCTCCTGCCAACTTTGGCTCTGTACATGAAGTGAGGATGTGTCTCCTCCCCTACTGTCACAGCCACAGAAGGTGATGATTTCATTTCCAGGTAAACCTCAGACCACCCTCAGAGCCATCCAGATAGCACTGCATGTTGGAATCTTATTTTATCAACTATGAAATAAACATGCCCTTACCTGAAACTAGGAATCCAAATTGCTATTTTCTTTGGAAAGGTATGATGCTTAGTCCCCTTTCCCCAACTACCAAGTTTCCAAAGAGACTTTCTGATGGCGAGATTATCTTCTTTTCAACCCCACAAACAGGTGTAGAGGATTTCTGTCTGAGTAGAAAGTACACAATGCATCATACATTGGTTGTAAATACCAGTACAATACTAAGCAAAGCAGCACTACTGAAAGCTATTTTTATCTGAGATCAAAAGGCCAAGCCACTGTGATGGATAAGGGCATAACCAATCTCCAAGCTCATCTTGTACCACTTTCCTCAGCTCAGGCCCTCCAGCCCCACTGGCCTCTTGCTGTTTCTCAAGCACAACTTCTTCATTTGTTCTCTGCCTGAAGGCTCTGACCCCAGCTCTCCAGGGTTATGGCTTCTGAGACCTCCATATCTAAAGTGTTTCTTACCCTACATCACCCACTTTCAGCTTCCTGATGGCACTCGCCACTCTTGATGTGATCTAGTATATCTATTTATTTATTTGGCTTATTTGTGTCTTTATCATTAGAATATAAGCTCCATGAGAACAAGGACCTTATCCATCTTTTCCAGCACTAAAGACACTGTCTGGCCCACAAAAAGTATTCAAAAAATGCTCATGGAATAAATAAACATGCTCATTGGTATAATATTTGTATTTTTTATGTTACATAGAAGGTATTTTTTCTGCACTGGGTACTGATTCAGCAGACTCTCCCAGGCCTACTATTCTATTCAATGATGGGGACAGTCTTTGAAAGACAAAAGAATGAGGGGACCAGTTAACTGTTAAGGACCCAGTGAAACAGCAATACTCCTTATTAAAGAATCAAATGTCTATGATTCACTTTTGTTGTGTGGTCATAAGAAGGCTCCAAGGCCCCCCCACATGAGTTCAAATCCCTTCTGTTTACTGGGTAGACTGAGTCTTATTATGATGCACACATTAGAATTTGCAGGCAGAGAGGGCTTGCTCTCTTTGACTTATCTCTGTAGTTTCTGTTTGTGGCCAGTATGACTCTCCTCAGGGGACAAGATTAAGGCTGGGAGCACTGGTGTTGCAGAGGAGATCTGGCCTGTTTGCAAACTGAGCAGCTACCACCTCTGCTTTTCAAGGCTCCTCCACTTGCTTTGATTACTTGCCCATTAGCTGCTGCAGGCAGCAGTTTGTAGATCCCAGCTTCTGGGTCCTCATGTAGAGAAGGTGTGAAAACCTTTTTTTTCTCTGTGGGAGCTCACACTCAGCCAGCTTCAGAGCCCAGAGTTATTGAATCAGGGCTGACCCAAAGCTTAATTGTGAAGGGTCAATCAATCTTTTCTATCCCTCGTCTTCACAACTGCATTTCCATGTCTCAGTCCCTTCCCTTGGCCCTTCGCAGATCTCCGTTTAGGTTAAGGGGCCCCCAGGGCATGGCTTAGCCAGCCTGCTTTGCCCAGCCCAGCCCATCTCTCCCTCCACCCCCTAGCCTCAATCCAGGGTGCACCCCCTCCACCAAAGGGTCGGGGCTGGGAGGTGCAACGTGAGGAGGGATACTGGGGGGATGAAGATGCGGATTCCTGGCCACTTCTTTTTATCTTTGTGAACAGCAGTTCTGGGCAAATCACTTCTTTCTGAGACTCAGTTTATTTCTTTGTAAATCTATGATTAAACCCTCAGTTTATCTAGCTCAGAGCATCTCTAGGTTCAAAAGAGATAACAGATGGTGTACACACTTAAACTCTTACCTGAACTTCTAAAACTGAGATCACACTAGAACTGTTTAGAAGTAAATGGTTCACGGCTCTTCAGGAGCTAGGCTGGGCAACACAGATTGATCTACAAAATAATAAACTCAGTTGATAGCTCTTAATGGCCAAAAGTGGCTTTAAGGGTTATACCATTTAGGTAATGTATTTTCATTTACATCCAATCTCTTCAAGTAAATGCAATCTTAAGGAGAAAGCATTTAAGGTGAAGATTTCAGGTGTCAGGCTGACCTCTAGAGGCAATACCTTGAGGGAGAAGGGGCAGTTAAACACTCAAGTCCTAGTTTTGATCATTGTCCTCTAAGCCCATACACAAAGCTGAGCCATGCAAAGTCTCCTGTAATTTGGACAGACCAAAGATGGTCTCAGAGGTTACCATCACCTTTACACAACTAGTTATTTTGCAACTCTTGCCTCATCAAAACAATGTTTTTCTCTTGGCTTGTTTTCTCTTTCAGGTAGCCTGACTACAAATTGCAGAGACCAGGCAGACCTGGGCAACCCCAAACAGAAGTCGTGTCATCTGGCTTTGGCAACTTCCTCTCCTCTGTGACTGTGAGAACAGAAATAGAGACTCACAGACTCTCGGAGTAGATGGGAACTTAGAGGTCAGTGGGCCTGGACTTCCTCAATGCTGCCAGTCAGTTGATATGCCTATAGAACACCTACTCTGTGCCAGGTGCTGGAATGGGTGCTGGAGGGGGTAGGACCAAGGTGCTGAACAAGACACTCTGGCTAACCCCGTGGAGGAAGGCAGGGAGGCAGATAAGAGGTTGGGATGCCCAGATAAATATAGTGAGGTTGAACGCTCATACTCATGCACGGAATGTCACCCAAGGTGGGGGAATCAGAAAAGGCTTTTCAGAAGAGGTGGAATTTTTTGTTTTGTTTTGTTTTTTAAGTAGCCTCCATGCCCAGGGCAGAGCCCAATGCAGGGCTTAAAGCCAGGACCCCAAGATCAAAACCTGAGCTGAGATCAAGAGTCAGATACTCAACTGACTGAATCACCCAGGCACCCCAGGAAAAGTGGAGTCCTGAAGGAAGAAAAGGAGTGAGCCAGAAGAAGATCAAAGGCGGGGGGGGGGGGGGGGCGGGAAGAAGTTCTAGGCACTTTATAGCATATGCAGGGCAGAGAGACCAGAAAGGAAAAGAGGTGGGAAGAAGAAAAGGAGAGAAGGAAAGGGCAAGATGAAGGAGTGGGAGGAGACTGGGTAGGATCAGGGGGATATGACTGAGCTCACTGTCCATTTAGGGAGCTGCCAGGAGCTCCCCACTGTAGTGTGAAGGTCCAGTGGGGAGCAACAGCAGGTGAGGCTGGAGCAATAAGCAGGGGCCAGATCAGAAGGAGACTTCTGGTCCTTGTGATGGAGGCAGAAAGGTAAGACTTTATCCCAAAGGTGACAAGGTGGCTCTGAAGGTCTTAAATAGCCCAGTGAATTTTAAGATTTCTAGAGTGGTTCCCCTCCGCCAGCAGACGGTTCATTCCACTCACTCGGAAATAGGTCAGCTTGTTGACAAAACGTGTGTTCAAGTGGAGTCCAAAGATGCCATCCGCAAGAACACGGGCCAGGTGCTGCCCTCCCTGGTTGGCTTGCTCTTCCACTTGCAGTGGTCTCAATATTGGAAGACTTTTTCTTATCCCACCCATGTCCCACATTTCCTCCTTTTCAGAGTTCACAAACCTAATCCCTTCTACCTCTGTTCATGGACATAGAAGAGCTCTCCTTGGAAGCAGGGGGCTTAGAAATCCCAACTTTTCCACGCTTGCCTCTCTAGGAAAGTGAGTTGTCTACACCATAGATGTTCAAACAGCCAGCTGGGCACAGATGAAGCAGATGAGTCCTCTCCTAGTGGCAATGGAGATGTTTGTACAGACACTGAGCCCAGGTTGCTTTGTCTTATAATACTCAATCTCTGGCATTGCCTCTTTGATTAGCTAGCTCTCCCACTGCCGCTGAGCTGGCCAACCACTTTCTCTTCACTCTTGCCTATTCTCCCAGGAATGGGTACTCTTTTTATGGTGCTTTGTTTGGTTAAGCTTCCCATATAACTATTCAGTTTCTTGTTACAGCTTCTTTCTCTGAAGCTAGGTACATCTTGATTGGGATGCCTTAATGCTCCCTTGGCAGCATTGCATAATGGTAAGAACAGTCTTCAGAGTCAGAAAGACCTGAGTTTGAAATTTGGCTCAGCTGATTCGTAACTGTGTGACTTACTAGGAAAGTGACCCAGCCTGTTTTCTTCATCTGTATAACTCTGAGCAATGACTACATGAGTTTGTTTAGGTAACATCCTCCATACGAAGTGGGCATAGGCTTGCAAGAACTGATGGCTATTAACAACAAAAACAGCAATGGTAATGACAATGACCATCTGGCTCCTCCACTCCCAGCTGAATGCCCTGGGTCTACTGACTTACTTGAAGCCTCAGCTTTCCCATCTCTTAGATGAGGATAACAGCAATTATTTGGTAGAGCTGGTTGAGGATCCAATGTGATAAAAATGTGCAAAGCACATGGTAGGCCCTCAAACATGGGTATGTGCTCTTTGCCCTCCAAGGGACCCTTTTCCTTTTAGCCAGCCCCTCCATCATTAGACACCCTTCCCTCCACCTTGGGTGTTCCTGTCAGGGGTCACAGGCTCTTCTGGACAAACAACCTCTGAGAAGATGAGGCTTTCCTTTCTGTTTGCCTAAAATCAGAGTCATTTTTCTGTCCCTTGTTTTTCTCGTGTTGTCTGTTTCTGGCCTGTTATGGATTGAATTGTGTGTTCCTCACCCTTTCTCAGGGTGGCAGGGGGAGGATAAAAAAGTATGTTGTGTCCCAACACCCAGCACCTGTGAATGTGACCTTATTTGGAAATAGGGTCTTTATAGATTTAAGCAAGTTAAGATGAGGTGATTAGGGTAAGTTCTTATCCAGCTTGACTGTTGTTCTGATAAGAGAAGGAGAGCACCATTTGGAGACAAAGACATAGAAGACAGTCTGTGAAGACAAAGAGACATTGGAGATTTGCCATCACAAGCCAAGGAAGCTGGGACTACAGAAACTAGAAGAGGGAAGGAAGGTCCTCCCCTAGAGGTTTGAATGAAGCATGGCCGACACCTTGATTTCAGACCTCTGGTCTCCAGAATTGAGACAGAATGCATATTTGCCATTTTCAGCCAACCGGTTTGTGGTCCTTTGTTACAGCAGTCACAGGAAACTGACACCCTGGCCCCACTGTTAGTTAGAGTCCACTTGACTGAGAGGTTTATTAACTTGTGAAATGAACATTTCTTAAAGCCCACCTTTAGAATTGACAAGTTGTTTACCCAAAGGGGGGGATATATTATGTGCTTATGTGTAGAATAAAATGGATAGAGAGGGGCAGGGTTAGTCTGATCAAGAAGGGAAAAGAACCACTTAGAAGACTTCAAAGCACCACCCTGCTAATGAATAAGACAAAGCAACTTGGAAAAGTAGGGAAGGTCTGAAGTGAGGGTCAGGGTGGGAAGAATCACAAGGCCACAATTCACAGGTTTCAGGGGGGCTGGCATTTTTGTGCTGATTTAATCTACAATTTCAGCTTATCAAGGGATAAGGTTGACAGACTAAAAATTAGCCACAGGGTACAACTTTACTCCTGGCTTAACAGAGAACTAAAGACATAAAGTCAGCTGCCGTGTCAGAACTTGCAGGGCAGTGTGAAACACTGCGGTTTGAACAAAGCCGAGTTGGCCTGAGTATGAATTACAGGAAGAAAGGAAGGAAGAAAAAGAAAGAGCTCTGGGCTATTTATTCCTTTTCTATGGAACACGTTGAAGAAAAGATTTGTCACAGACCCAGCTGGAGGACGTGGGGCCAAACAGGGCACAAGGGGCATGAGTCACAGCTCCCAACTTTCAGAAGCTCCATATGTGGGAGCCCAGCAAAAGGCTCACCACTATTCTGATGGAGTCCCTTTGGTTTGGGGGCTGCACAAGCTTCAGCCAAATGTTGTGCAGGTCTTAGAACTTAGAACCAGTTATGATGGCCTTGGACTCATGCAGCACGGTGTTTTAGGTAAAATAGTACTTAGCTATCAGCTGGGTGGAGATGGAGGAAACTGGTTGACACTCTGTTGATGGGGTGATCAGATCTGATGGGGATGGGGTGGCTCTTGGCTCAGTTTAAGACTACAGTGGACTTTCAGTTGCCTAGCATGTGTTCCTGCCATGTTCTGATGTTCCTTTGGAGACTCAACCTTTCTCTCTTCTCAGTTCCTGCTGCTAGGAGCAGGTGCATGGCCATGCTACAGCCAAGCAGCATATTCCATTGTCCTGGCCCCACAGTAATTGGTTTAGGAATGGGCACATGTCAGCCCCAAGAGTCAATCCTAGGGATTTTTACAAAAACTATTGAGGACAAGATGCAGTTAGTTGGGTTGCTGAGAGAAGAGGATGTGCACCGGAAGCTGCTGGGGGCCATCTTGGTACCATGTTGGAAGAGCCAGTCTAAGTGAGCCCAGGAATGGAGAGAGAGGGAGAGTCCTGATGAGACTGAGCCCTTACATCTAGTGGTGCCTAAAGCTCTTTTTTGTTACATGAATCAATACATTCTAGCCTTTTATTTTTTTAGGCCACTAGAAGTTAGGTTTCTTGGAAACCTAGAGTTCTAATACACAGACCTCAGCAAGGCAAAATAGGACCACAGAAAATGCCACCAAAATATATAGAAGACAGAATATACGAGATATAATGTGTGGCACGTTGCACCGGCTGGCTTGTAAGGTAAAGATATGATCGTAGGAATAGCTTTGAGAGCATTTTAGAGTACTTAAGAGTATTTCCAAACATAAAATGATAGTATTACTCTTTTAAATCCTTCTGGGATTAGGGAATAAACAAAGTAAAAAAAAACAGTAATCTGAATTCTTCTTGTAGTAATATGGCATCATCATCATCATAAAAAGACGATCCTAAAGGCAAGAGGTGTGGGTTTCATCTGGGCTCTGATCTAGGGCTACCAACTTGTCCTGGTTTGCCCAGTGGGACTGCCCCTGTTTTATAATGGAGAGTCCCCTGTTCCCAGAACCACCTCAGTCCCTGGCAAACCTGGGTGGTCTGTCATGCTGTATCTTTGGGAAGCTCCAGGTTTTCATAAAGGGCCGCAGTGCTCACTGCAAAAGGGGAAGGGGTGTCAAGTGACCGACCTCTTCTGCTTTAGAGCAATTTCTCTTCTATATTTTTATTTTTTTTATTTTTTATTTTTTAAAAGATTTTATTTATTTATTTGACAGAGAGAGAGAGACAGCGAGAAAGGGAACACAAGCAGGGGGAGTGGAGGAGGGAGAAGCAGGCTTCCCACGGAGCAGGGAGCTCGACACGGGGCTTGATCCCAGGACCCCGGGATCATGACCTGAGCTGAAGGCAGATGCTTAATGACTGAGCCACCCAGGCGCCCCTCTTCCATATTTTTAAAAAATCAGAGTCTGCCTAAGATTTTTTGGGGGGATAGGGAAATATGCTCTTTGAGGGACCTCCCTTTAGAATTCCATGATTTAATTTTCTTTGTTATGAGGCAAATGGCTCTTACAGGCCAGTGTTTTCTGCACCTGGCTGATCATAGCAGTCACCTGGGGAACTTTAAAACGGCATACATTCCTGGCTACCACACCTGGAGATTCCAACTCAGCCAGAATCAAGTGGAGTCAGAGCTCTATATTTTTAAAAATCTTTGCAGGTGACATACATATAAATTATTCACAAATGCTGGTATGTTAACTATCATTAATAATAAATCACTTTCCACACACCTCACAAATGGCCAAGACACACCATTGTTTGAGGTACTGTTTCCATTACACCTTAAACTTTCCATGCATCAGGAAGGCTTGTTCAAACAGCTAGATGGACCCCACCTGCAGGGTTTCTGTTTCAAGGAGGGCTGGGGCAGGACAGGGAATTTGCATTTCTGCGATGCTCACTCCTCGGTAGGCATCATCATTGTAGACCATAATAAGCTTAGTTGAGTGTCTTGTCTGGTCTCTTTCATCTTTGTAATTATTGTAAAATGTCCCTCTCACCTCCCCCTAGCATAGTCCTAAGTAAATTATTGATGAGACAATGTGTGGATAAATGTTTTATTGGCCTCAATGATGGTGACCTTTCCACCAACTTTCTAAAGAATATTGTGACCTATATCCCTTAGCATGTAAGAAAGGTTTCTGTTGGTTATCTAAGGAATACTGTCTCCTGGGACCTCCACTGAGGACAGGGTGGGAACAACAGGATTTCCTGCTCTGGGCTTCAGGGGCTTTGTGCTGAATACAATGAAGTAACTGCCACATTCTGTCCTGGGGCCTCCAGACAAGCACACTGGACTCTCCCCAAGACTCCATTTTGCTTGTTTGTCACTTTCTAAGGCTGGCAGATTTGCTTTTCACCCACCAATTCCTTTCTGTCTTTCTTTATCTTGTCATTATATTTAAATTGTTGAATTGATTTGCCGGGACATTACCTAAACATATTCTGGTTGCTGTAACTCTTTATTTCTGTGGATAAACTTGTTATTATCCCTCTGGAAGCCCAAGAAGGATTACTCCAATCCCTACTTAGGCTGTGCAGGGTCCCCTCATCAGGCCTGCATCCTTTGGCTTGTGTCTGTTCTCTGTTGGTGCTGGAACAGCTGTGGGCACCTTGGCACTGTTTTCCCACCCATCTTCACTAGTGCAAGAAATGTTTCTTGTACTAAAGAGACCTACACATGGCCACAATCTTGACCTCAACCAGACACACCCCAAACAAAGTTAGAAAAAAAAAAAAAAGCCACTGACTGTTATTAGCTGCTAAATACAGGAGTACATTGTCCAAGTTCTGCAGGAACATTCAGATGGTGTTTAAGTGGCTTTGAAACTTGTACATAACGTTGAAATAAGAAACAGCACCCAGAAAAAACACAAATAATAATCATAATAGAATTTAAAGATTCCCTCTTTACTAGAGACCATGATAATATTTCAAACAGATGGTTGTTTAGTTGGTATACAATCTAGTTACCCCAGAAAACAGGATATGTCCCCCAAATGGAGGAAACAGAGGACCATCCCAGCTCCTCCCTGGAAAGAGGATTTGTTTTTGGTCAGAGCATATAATTATGGAGAAATAATCCATTCTAGATCAGTTCTGTAACATCAGCCTTGCTAAATGTCTAAGTCTGTGGCAATGAACAAAAACAGGCTTCTCTGCCCATTACGCAGGCAGCCAGTGTGGTCTCAGCTCCAGAGGTGACTAGTCAGCGACTAAAAGAAGCAGTCTGCTCTTCCACAATGTCACCAGCAGGATGGAGACACTGCCTTGCCCCCCGAAGCCATGGTGGCAGAAATGCTTGCCGACATAGAACTGTCCTCTAGTACAAACTGGTCTGAGAGGCTTGGCTATGTGTACTCTGGGAAGTTCTGAAATCCTTTGGTGTTGTAATGACACTTGTGTTTCAGGAGACACCTCTGAATCTGGCTGACAGGAAAATATCATGTTAGGTAATAATAAAATTGAGGACTGAAAAAGTTTTGACTCTCCTTTTTAGAGTCAAGTCAGTCTTGAGGCAAACTGGCTATTTTCCTTGTAGGCTTTCAGAAACACGGTGGGTGGTGATGGGCAGGGGGGTGGGAGGAGGGAGGAAACATGACCTGCATGTCACTCTTAATAATTGCCTCTTGTCTTTGAATCAGGATGTTGATATTTTTCCACTTTACAAAATGTGTGTGTGTGAGAGAGATGGTCAGGGAAGGGTGTTGCAAGGAGAAACTGAAAACAACTCCCACCATTCACAGAGACTGAGAAGACTCAAACACTAAGAAGTCAAGTTCACACCATTGCAGGCCACAGAGTGAGAATGCAGAAGTATCTCGGCTTAATTATGCATATTACCGCTGCCTGCCGGGAAACTAGGCAGTCCACAAAGTCCATCTTTTTTAAGGTGGATCAGGATCAAGTATTTTGTAAGAGACACATGAGTTTGTAGAAGTTAAAGTGACGAATGGACTTCTGCATATAACAGAGAGAATACAAAGCTCCTACCATGTGGCAAGACAAGTCCTCAGCAATCTAAGTCAGATGAGTTATAGGAGAGAGCCAGCAAGGGTTTCATTTGGGATGGGAGTGGAGGAGCACAGGGAGAAGGATATATACATGTATCTCTATGTAGGGAGATGGTTAAGGAAGCAGACTGAAGTTTCCTATAAGGCCTTCCTTCCTGTTTACCCTTGGAATCCAGAAACAAATGGGCCTTTGCTCAGGAGTCTAAGAAGTCATTGACCAAGTTTGGATTTCTCTGTGGAAGAGGGTGGGGGAGGTTTCTGCCTTATGGTCTAACATCATGAAGACATACCCAACGGACTTTACAAAACAAGTGCCTGACTATCTGTATTTCACAACAGTCCATATTGGTGAGTTAATTTTTGGTAAATTCATGTTAAAGAGATAACTACAAATAAGCCAGTTCAAAGCTATCTTTGAGATGAGTTCCCCTCATTCTCCTGTATAAACTTGACTTTTACCTCATGTCCTTCTGGACATATTCCTCCATATTGATGCTTGGTTGTCATCACAGAATTTTCTCAAGAGCTGCTTCAACCATCATTAGAGTTGAAAAATTTTTTCTTTCATAATATCCCATATGAATTATCACATGTTGTTGACCCCAGGCTTCAGAGAGATCTATCACATAAAGTTGGCATCCAATCCATTAAACACCATTTTTGTCATGAAGATCTTCTCTAGTTGAGAGAGCTTACCATGTTGGTGCACCATTTTGTTTCCAGATACATATTCCCTTGAAACTTGTCTCATGCCACTAAGGGACAAACCACTGAACCAGTGTGGAAAAAAAAGGCCTTATCAAATAATTTTCTGAAATTCCTGCCTGTATCATGACAAAGGGAGGATGCTCTTCTGTCAGCAGAAGTTGGTGTGGAATTCATAACGAAATTGTCCATCATATGCTAGAATTCTGCAGGCTTCAGTTGCCAATGTGTCACAGGGCAGGGTGATGATTGTCCTTTCTAGCTCCAAATTCTGTGGTTCCAGGGAACTGCTGTTGAAAGATGCCTCAGTCTCCAGTGCCACCCAACAGGCAAGTATGGATAAATTAAAAAGATATCAAGCAAAAGAAACGCTTCACTCAGGGTAAAGAGGGCGTGACATGGGAGAAAGTGTTGAACTACAAAGTACACCAGAGATCAGCAAAATAACCACCAAAGGAGAACATGATCAAGAGTCTGCTAATAATTTAAAGAGTCCAGGGAAGAGGAGAAAATGAAATAATCCTCACAAGTAAGAATGGTGTGGTCACTGCTTAGCCAGGTAAGGGTACCACCCCTTGCCTGCATCGACCTTTCGTGAAACGGACAGATCTTCACAAGAGGAGAGAACTATGGCAGGAACAGAAAGGGTACACAGCACAGTTTCCCACTCAAAGTCCAGGGACAGGCCAAATCCTACCTCTGTGTAAGCTTTTTTATGTGTATGCACGTGAGGCACTTTTTCTTACTGCCATTTACTTTTGGGGTACTCAAACCTTATTCCATGAAAGAGTGGAGGCTGGTCTCCAGAATTAAGCTGCTTGATCTGGAAATAAGAAAACTGCTTTTAGCAAGCTTGGTTTGGGGTTTTGCTACAGGAAACTTTTGTGCTTAGATAGCAGTACCGTTAGGGTAAGAATCAGAGGAAAGGGGACCATGGTTAAAGTCTGACCAAACCCTAGATGGCACCCTCTTTTTATCCTATTCACAGTAGATGGTTAAGAAATGCTTGTTGCTGGGCGCCTGGGTGGCTCAGTTGGTTAAGCGACTGCCTTCGGCTCAGGTCATGATCCTGGAGTCCCTGGATCGAGTCCCGCATCGGGCTCCCTGCTCAGCAGGGAGTCTGCTTCTCCCTCTGACCCTCCTCCCTCTCATGCTCTCTGTCTCTCATTCTCTCTCTCTCAAATAAATAAATAAAATCTTTAAAAAAAAAAAAAAGAAATGCTTGTTGCTGATAAGAGAACAAAAGACGCATCAGTTTTTGTGAGGAAACTTAGAGGAACATCGTGTGTCAACTATACTTCAATTAAAAAAAAATTTCCAAATCCAAAAAAAAAGAAAAGAAAACCCATCATGTAGATTTAAATCATTTCAAACAATTAATGATGTAAAAATGAGGTGCTTTGGGGCGCCTGGGTGGCTCAGTTGGTTAAGCGACTGCCTTCGGCTCAGGTCATGATCCTGGAGTCCCTGGATCAAGTCCCGCATCGGGCTCCCTGCTCGGCAGGGAGCCTGCTTCTCCCTCTGACCCTCCCCCCTCTCATGTGCTCTCTGTCTCTCTCATTCTCTCTGTCTCAAATAAATAAATAAAATCTTTAAAAAAAAAATGAGGTGCTTTGTTTCATATGTGATAATTAAATGTTATAATCAAAGATTCATAATGTCAATTATATGAAGAGATTTCACTAAAGAATCTTTTGTTGCTGTTAAAAAAAGAAACTTAAAAGTATACAAAAATTATATATATATAAATACATATAATCTCTATTGATAATTATATATGATCTAATTATGTATGCGTATATATGTATGTATATATGTGTGTGTTTATACGTATATATATAAATATATATATACACACATATATGTATGTGTATATATAATCTGTATTATATAATCTGTATTGTCTATATTATATATCTGTATTTTATATATATATGTGTGTATATATATATATATAAAATCTAAATGTGACCCTTAAGAAGCAATATTTAACATTAATAAGGGAAGCTATGCATTTGGAGGAGGGGTAAAACACCAGGGCCTGGAACATTCAAGAGAAGATGTCAAGAAGGAAGGAGTATGTGAGCTAAGCCTGGTACATGAGTAGGAAGGAGAAATTAGTCTGGGCAATGGTGAAGGCACAGATATTCGAGGAATAGTTGGGAGACTGTAAAGGAAGAAAAATGAAGTGTTAATGCATGGTGTTATGTTGGCAGTCTTCCATTTCATCTCTCGTCCTATTCTGTGTGTTCTACCTCTCACTTCTCTTCTGCATGTCTTAAGTCTTACAGTAGCACCCCTGGGCCCAGCTACTAGCAACCAGAGCCGCAATGAATGCTTTGACCTTCATATTCTAAGAGCTTCTCTTCTTATTTTTTCCAGATCCTGTGATTTATTCTTTTTTTTTAAAGATTTTATTTATTTATTTATTAGAGAGAGTGTGAGAAACAGCATGAAAGGAGAGAGGGTCAGATGGAGAGGCAGGCTCCCCGCTGAGCCGGGAGCCCGATGTGGAACTCAATCGCAGGACTCCGGGATCATGACCTGAGCCGAAGGCAGTTGCTTAACCAACTGAGCCACCCAGGCCCCTCTCCTGTGATTTATTCTTTAAATTATATTGAATAGACCCAATCACATTATTCTTTCACTTTAGTTTCTTTTTCTTTCTTGCCTTTCTCACTGGAGGGAGAGATTGTGTAGGTGTCAAAATCTGGCACTGGGTTGACTCTCATCATCCAGGAAATACACACCTACACACCTGGGATATGTCATAAACCACCAAGTCAAAGGTGAATCTCTTTTATTAAATGGCAATACATCAGGAATTGAATGTGAAAGGAACAGACCTTCATTGACCATTCACCATATGTAAATTCTATGCAAAGCTTTATAGGGGACAGAAATGACTAAGAAGTTTACAAAAGCTTCATTTATTGGACAAGACAGATGGCTAACAACTAACTATGCTACTGTTGAAATAAACTATTGAGCCAAGACTCTGTTTCATCATACTCCATGATGTTATGGCAATCTCCATTGATAGTGCGTTTTTTAAAATTTATTTAAAGATTTTATTTATTTATTTGACAGAGAGAGAGTTAGCGAGAGCAGGAACACAAGCAGGGGAGTGGGAGAGGGAGAAGCAGACTCCCCGCTGAGCAGGGAGCCTGATGTAGGGCTCGATCCCAGCACCCTGGGATCATGACCTGAGCCGAAGGCAGACGCTTAATGGCTGAGCCACCCAGGTGCCCCAATAGTGCATTTTTTTAACTTAAAATTTTTTCCTTATGAAATTTCTCATAGGATCTAACTGCTGAGGCAAAATTCAAAGGATTCTGTTAGCCCTGCCCAATTTCCAAATCCTTTTCTTTTTTTTTTTTTTTGACTAAATGATCCCTCTCAATTGAAGGACTCCCTCTCAATGCAGAGACTTCTCTGGTTCAGCTGAATTAACGTGTGTCACAGTCGTCTACATGGCATTTGCAGCCAGTTGTGGGATAGTCATCCCACTGACAGAACCAAAGACACAAAAACCTGGTGAAAGATGCAGTAGAGGGAATTCTGTCATGTAAAGTCATGATTAACAGGTTAGCACTGGAAGGGGATGCACAGGAGAAATTTCTTTGCCAGAAGTTGTGTAAGCCTAAAAATGATTTACAATTGGATGACTTCAATTATCGTGTGAGGATTCACCATCTAGATCTGATAAAAGAAAATTCTTAGAGTGTTAGGGATACATATCCCCCCCCAAAAATGAGAGACATCAACAAAGCATGCCTAACTGAGTAGGAGGGAAAGACTGTGGTAAGTCCAAACTATGCTCATTTGAGACATTAAAGTACTAGACTCTAGGAGTATGTTTAGCCAAGGAAGATTCTGCATCGTAGTGTGATATTGTATGTAGTTTGACAAAGTTGTGTCTTCAAAACAGTCACTCCCACTTCTGTAAGGCTGAGAAGGGAGGAACCCATCACCTCTATTCTTAGCTGGGGTTTGAAGGATACTATTTTGCTTATGCTAGAATGAAGTGAATAAATGCATGGAAGTTTTTTAGTCAGGTAGATGTGAATTCAGATTCCGGGTGGGAAAATCTTGGGTTTGTAGTCATTATAAACCTTAGAAATTTTTCCCATTTAATAGTAATGGCGAAACAAATTTTTAGGGCTTCTCAAGTATAAGACACTATTGTAAGGGATGGATATATATTACTTCATCTAAATTCACAATAATCCAATGAGTTGATGTGCAGAAATGAGTTAATATAGCAGGGCTGAGGCCTTAGAAGGCCCTGCTTGCAAGGTTGGCCCTTGGCTGGCATTTGGGAACTTGGATTTCAGGAGGGTTTCCACCATTCCTGATAAGAGTTACTCACTGTATCTAACAGTTTGTACAAACAATGTAGTTTATGCTAACACCCTCTCCCTTTCTGGGAGTTTAAAATTTTGGTATGTGGCAGATAAATGGTGCCTAAGTGACCAGCCCTCACTCAAAACTCTAGCCCTGAGTCTCTGATGAGCTTCTCACCCTTGCCGTGACTCATTGGAGGAATTAAGCATAGCCTCTGTGACTCCCCTGGGAGAGGATTCTTGGTAGCTTGTGTCTGGTTTCCTCTGGACTTTGCCCCATGTGCTCTTCCCTTTGCTGATTTCTATTTAAGTCCGTTGGGCATAATAAATCATAGCTGTGGGTATGACTATATGCTGAGTCCTCTGAGTCCCCCTGGTGAGTCAGGGGGCTAGCTCCAGAGCCCTTGTTTCCCCCTGTGGAGGCTCTAAACTTATAACACCTCCCTCATTGTGTGATCGTGAGGCAAAGGAGGTGTGCTTGCTCAGAACATACTAAGTGCTCAGTGAAATTCTATTATATTATTATGCACCAGTCCTCTATCCCTTCCACCTGCTAACCAGGAAATCTACCTACATTCCCTATAGGCCAATGATAGATAAGTAGAATGTCTCTAAGAAGCTGAAACATGCATGAGGAGGGAAATGGAAGGGAATAGTATGCAACTCAATGACTTATTTTTGTTAACAATAATATCTATCATAAGATCTTTTCTTTTAGCCAAATGGAGCTTCTATGATTCCACTCTTCTTTCCTTGCCTCTTCTGTCTCCTTGGGCCCAGCTTTGAGGAGTTGGACAGTGTGGTGATGGTGATGAAATCAGCAGAGCTGGCTGGGTGTTTAGGAGAACTGAGGCAGAACCAGGAGAGGGGCCAGGCAGTTTTGGTTGAGCCTCTTTCATAATGGTAACCCTACCATCCCCCAGATGGGAACATATTGTCTTGCAACAGAATACTGTATTTTTTTTGTAGAAACCATATTTTTAAAAATTCAGTTTAATTAACATGTAGTGTATTATTAGTTTCAGAGGTAAACTTTAGTGATTCTTCAGTTGCATATAACACCCAGTGCTCATTCCATCAAGTGCTCTCCTTAATGTCCATCACCCAGTTACCCCATACATCCACCGACCTCCCCCCAGCAGCCCACTATTTGTTTACTATAGTTAAGAGTCTCTAATGGTTTGTCTCCTTCTCTGATTTCATCTTATTTTATTTTTCCTTCCCTTCCCCTATGTTCATCTATTTTGTTTCTTAAATTCCACATATGAGTGAAATCATCTGATATTTGTCTTTCTCTGACTGACTTATTTCGCTTAGCATAATACCCTCTAGTTCCATTCATGTCATTGCAAATGGCAAGGTGTCATTCTTTTTGATGGCTGAGTAATATTCCATTATATATATATATACACACACACACACACCATATCTTCTTTATCCATTTATCCATCAATGGACATCTGGGCTCTTTCCATATTTTGACTATTGTGGACATTGCTGCTATAAACATTGGGGTGCATGTGCCCCTTTGAATCACTGTGTTTGTATCCTTTGGATAAATACCTAGTAGTGCAATTGCTGGGGTGTAGGGTAACTCTATTTTTAACTTTTTGAGGAAACTCCGTACTGTTTTCCAGAGTGGCTACACAAGTTTTGCAACAGAATACTTAAGATTCTGCTTGCTAAAATTATTTCTCAATCACCTTCACTCATTTCCTACCTTTCAAGCAGAAACATCTAGTTTCTTTCCACTGAGGAAACTAAATAAACCTAGCATTTCACAGACTTATTCTTACACTGCTTTCAAAGAAAAACAGCTCTTCCTGCCAAATGCCTGTTTGCTATATGTCAGAGCAAATGTATGGCAAGTTGCTGTGTTGCCCTAATTAGTAGAACAAGATGTCCTACTTAGAGCTGAGTTGGCTAAAGCGCAGTACATCTACATGGCAGAATCTGGACAGTAAAGGAAGATGTCCTTGATGTAAAACTTCATCTCCTCCATCTCCTCCCCAAAATGCCTTTTACTAGAGAAACAAACTTATTTCATAGTAAGAAATATGACTTAAAATGTAAACGGCCAGTGAGTAGTGGCTTGGTGATGCTGAAATCTATATCAATGAGATCAAATCCTTCCCTATGAGCACATTTTGATGAAGTCAGATTGGAAGGAGTTCACGCCTTCCACAGATATCAGAGAGTTAGAAAGAGGACTTGGTCAGAACAAGAGCCAAAAGAAGGAGATGAGACTTAGGAAGAGAAGCTGAAGGGCCACTTCATCTATATAGTAGATTTTCTCATGGGAAATCTTGGCCTTCGGTGGGCAGTATGATAAAAGCAATATAGGAGGGGTGGAAATTTGAACAAAAATATCCTATCTTGCAATAAAACCCATTTTTATCTAAGAAAAATCAATGTCCTTACACCAAAGGTGTGTTCACTGTCGGGATCCACTGCAAAGAGTTGCCGCGTCATTGGATAAACTCCCTTAAGCCAATGACTCAGGTTCAGTCCTAGCTAGGTCTTTTGCTCAGTTGCCCAATTTTACATAAGTTACCTTTGGACCTCGATCTCCTCAGTTTCGTTATCTGTAGAGTGGGGGATATAATAATGCTCCCAGGACCCCTGTGGGCACTGGATAAAATGATGTGGGTCAACGTGCTGACTGAATTGTAAATCAATACCTAAAGTTTGGTCTCCAGGTTTCACTGTATTGAACATTCAGAAGGGAGCGTTACCTCAAGAGGAGAGCCTTATAAAGCTTAATTGCTAATGGAATGGGCATTGCAATGAACTCACTTCTATGACCAGTCAAATATTAACTTTCCTTATTGCAGTAGCTGAATCCGTCCTCTCGGGTTGGTCTAAAAAGTGGTCCAAAAAGGTGATGGGCATCAATTAAGACTTCGGTCAGAGTCTCTGAAGTAGCCAGTGATTTAGTTTCTGAGATGAAGGAAAACAAAAATCTTACCAATGACTGGATAAAAATAACATTCCTTTCTATTGTGATCATCCGACATCAAGGAAATGTTTGAAATTTAGGCAACATAGTATGATATGCCTGCTACAGTTATTATATGGTGAAACTTCTGAAAAACACAGCGGCACAAATGTGTTTTATCAATCTTTGCTGTTGGTAAGAATCGTGGGGAAAGCAAATTTGAGTCACTTCCCAGTGCAGTTCACTCTAAAATGGATCACTATTCTAAGGGACTCGTCATGCCTGTTAGATTCAGATTCATCGGCTTGGAGTCCCCCACCCCCACCCCGCCACCCCCTCTGCTCCCCATCATTCAAACGCTCTGTGCTTTCTTCACAAATGCTGCACACAGACTGTCATTAGGTGCAGAGTAAGCTGCGATTAGCAAGTCTGTCAGCTTCTCTTACAAGGAACTTATTTTTCAGTGGAAATTTTTGTAATGGTTCCTGTCTGATCTTTAACTCTTCCCTGGAGACCAAACTCCCTAGCTCAATTCTTGGCAACTCAACTCTAAGAGTGAATGATACCCCTTTGGACCAATTAATTACTGTAATTTCTTAAAAATTTAGCTACTAGCTGTTTTGGCACCTTCCGCACAGCACCCCTTGCAAATAAATCCTGTGGAGCTCTGAAATGTTTGGCCTCCCTGTTTGAACCCTCAGAGACTTGCAAGACTGAGTCTCGGTTCTCACAAGGCCTCTTCAGTGTGGTCAGGGGTAGTAGGCAAAAGCCTCAGTGTTTCAGTGACTCACTTGCATTTCATTTACTAGGTGAGGGTGATAAGGTGTTTGCCAACGTTGCCCAGCTCAATGACCAAGGGGCTGTGTAGACTTTATAGTGTATCCCCTGGAAACTGCTTCTCCCCTCTCCTCTAGGCCCATGGGGTCCCTTGCAAGTTGAGAAGCAGAGCTAGGGTTGGAACATAACTAGGAATCTAAACAGAGGGAGAAAGTTTTTAAACTTAAAAGGCAAAAATAATGAAGATCTCTTTAACTTACAGATAAAATGCACATAATTTAATTTATCAACTAGAGATATTCCTGTGATTCCTCATGAGCACAGAAAATCGAGTTGTCTGTGTGAAAATCGAGTTGTCTATGTCTCTCAAGAGGCCATACAGTGATTTTCTTTTCTATTTGCTTGAGTCACACTGAGCTAACTACTATAACTACTACATGACTACAAATCAACATACAACGAAAGAAATGATCCCAATAGTTTTGTGACTTCAAACCTGCTTGAAAAAAGCCCCAGGCTGGCAGGGCCCTATTGGTGCTCTTCCCCCCTGTTGCCCAGCACATGGCAGGGACTCCAGAAATACTTTTGACTGGTGACTGATAGGCATATTGGTCTACATGATGACAAAGGTTATCCTTGTATTTCATCTTCATGAGCTCATGTTTATCACCGAGGTAATGAAATATCATTTTGACCCTCTTTACAGAGGCTGAGATGAATTTAATTGGATTATTTCATTCACCCTAGAAGTCTTTGGGTTTTTTTTTCATGCTCTTCTCTTCCAGAATTCTTTTCTTGTCAAACCCTATTCATTCTTGAGGCCCCTTCTCTTTTATGAAAACTTATTCTCTGTCCTACTCTTCTTCCTCATAGCTAGTATGTACTGAGCTTTTAATGTGTCAGATACGGCTCTAAGTGTTTTGCATATATTAACTCATAGAACATTCAAAACCATGTACTGAGTCATAAAAACCACTGAGTGAGGTATTACTGCTCTTACCTCCCATCTGTAGAGGAGAAACTGAGAAACAGAAAGGTAGAGTGTAACATGCTCAAAACCACACAGTAGTAATGGGGTAGAAGTGGGACTAAGACCCAGCCTATTGGCTCCAGAGTTGTCTTCCTAAATATTCCACCGGTTATCAAGCCCTCTTGGATCTGCCCATTTCCTGAACTCTGATGATCCCTTTTGCTTTTGACTTTTTTTTTTACAAGGAGATAGATACTAATCATCATTTTACTAAAAATAGGCTTAATACTCTATGTTCTATTGTATTTGTTGCTTTGGATTTAGTTCATATCTTTTCATATATTTGTGTATAGATCACTTTTATTCTTTTATTTTTAACAGTAGCATGGTATTCCAAAGTGTGGATTCCCAAATTATAAAAAAGGATCCTTCTGATGGACATTCGGACTGTGTTCACATTTTCAATATCCTGCACAACTGCATTTCGAATCACTGCAGAAGAAAGAAACACATGCTAGGTTGAAGTCAAATAGAGAGTGTGGGGTCAGGTAGTTCTTCTCTGCTAAGAAATAAATTATTCAGCAGAGAGAAAATGAGACCAATATTGCTGCTGGAGGCATTAACTCATGTACGTAAAAACTCTTTTCTCTAGCCAACACTTTGTTTAACTGTGACATAGACCCATTTTGCCGCTAAATCTTCCCAGCAGGAACCCGGGAGGGCCGATGGCAGGCCTGCTTGGGGTAAGGTATTATGTGAAAGCATTCCTGACATTTTCCTATGGCTGAAACAAGCAGCCAGCCACATTTTCTCAGAAAAATGCTCAGGCCAAAAATATTCTTTGCTCAGCTATATTGACTTGAACTCTGTTTTTCAATCAGGCTGTTATTCGAATACTGGAGCAGATCCAAATTTGCTTTCCTGAGGAAATGTCCATCTCTGCCCACAACATGTGCAGGCCAAGAGGGTGGGCTTCTGGCCTCTCACGAGGGACAATGTGCCAGAAGGCTGGCTCCTGTGTCTGCCCTCCCACGACCTGCATGCAAGTCAAAGGGAGCAGCTCACAGATCCCTAGAAGTCCACTGGGGCACAGCCACCTTGCACTTCAGCTCAGACCACCTAGTCTTCCCTGCACAATCTCCTCACACTTTTCTGTTTCCTGTTCTTCCATATGGGCCATATGACCCTCAGCCCTCCTGAGCAGGCTTCCTGACGTAAAGAGCTCTTCTTCTCCTGGACAATAATGGCATTGGCCTCTAACATTCACTTGGCGAATCACTCACTCATCATTTGTTTATCCACTCAACAGATATTTATTTTGCACCTACCAAGTGCCAGAGTTGCAGCACTGAACAAAACTAAGTCCTTGCCTGACAGAGCTGGCATTTTCAGGGGAGGGAACAGAAAATCAAGCAAACGCACAGGTATTTACTACACCGGGTGGTGATCAGTGCAGGTAATGGAGTGGGTGTTCGAGGCGGGAATGTGGCTATTTCATATAACATGATAAGGGAGGGCAGCGTGATAAGGTGACCCATGACCTGAGAGCTGAGGGAGGGGAGGAGCCTCACAGGTAAGTCTTGGAAGGTCCTTCCAGCACACAAGTCATGAGTTGGGCGCGCACTTGGCCATTTAGGGGAGCATCAAGGAGGCCATTTAGCGGCTTTGCAAATGTGATTTTTGTTTTGCAAATGTATGTTTTCTCCTTAACTCAAATGTAAGCTTCTTGAGAGTGGGGGCAGGGGGCATGGTAGAGATGACAGGTGATGCTTTCTTTAGTAAAATTCTGTTCTCTGAAGTACACTCATCTGTAGTATGTGTTCTTGTGCCCTTTCCAGCCCTTTCCAAAAACTTTGATTGGATTATTACCCCTAGCTGTGACACTTGACTATCCTAAGAAAATACTAATGCTCTGTCAGAGCATAAGTTGTGCACATGACCCTCAAATGCCCAGGGCAACATATCACACTTAGCAAGCTGGTACGGATAACCTCATCTTAAAAAAAAAAAAAAGATTCTCAGTTCTAAACAGTATGAACTAATGCCTTTTTCTCTAATGCCTGCCCTTGCGTCAGACAAGACACCAAAACCGCAATGAAAATAGAGGCCAGTAAAGTAATAACTTAAAGCAACCAAAGAAACACCATCAAACAGTCCTGTCTTTCCAAATCAATAGTTCTCAAATCAGAACACCCTGATGAAGTAGTTCTTTTATCCATCTTGCCATAAAAATAAAGAAATTATGAAAAAAATCAAGTAACTATGCACAATGTACCTTGATCATTTTATTTTAAATACAATGGTTTGCAATTGTCAATCCTTACTGTCATTTATAACTGAATTACATGTGCTTTCAAAAGCTGTATAATGGATAGCATGTTGTGTATAATTGTTGAATGTGTTTAAGGTCATTGTATAATTTACATCTGAGGTCTCTTGTCAACCATAAAGTCCATGAAGACACAACCTCATTATGTCCCAATACCACATTATCAAGGAAAATTGCATTTGACTGACTTGTGTTGTATTTGCAGTGCTTCTTGAGGACATAAAACCTACAAGTGTTTTTAATTACTTGGACATCTCTTACATATGAATTCCTTAGAGACAGGGATTTTGTCTACTTAGCCTCACTGTCGAATTCTCAACACCTTGCACAATGCCAGCCCATAGGGTTCCCTTAACAAATGTTGAATAAATAACTAACTTCTTAAATGAGATACGGTACCTGTGATTGTTAATTTTATGTGTCAACTTGGCTAGACCAAGAGACCCAGATATTTGATCAAAGATTATTTTACATGTTTTTGTGAAGTTATTTGTTAGGTAAGATTAGCATTTAAATTAGTTGACTCTGAGTAAAATAGATAACCCTCTGTAATGTGGGTGAACCTCATCTAATCAGTTGACAGTCTTAAGAGAAAAAGACTGCTCTCCCCCTGAGCAAGAATTCTGCCAGCAGACTGACTTTGTACTCAGCTGCAATAGCACCTCTTCCCCTGGTTTCCACCTGCCAGCCTGCTCTGCAAATTTTGAACTTGCCAGCTTCCATAGACACATAAGTCAATTTCTTAAAATAAATCTTTCTGTATACAAATATATATGCTCACATACTATTTGTTCTGTTTCTTTAAAGAACCCTGACTAGTTCAGTATGCCTTAATCATTTATTCTCTCAGTGAATCAATCAATATATGTTTACCAAGAATCATTCTCACCCACCAAGACCCCACAGCCACCAAAGCCAGACCAGTGACACAACCCTGGAGAGCTTTTGACCTCAACTTCTCCACTCTGGTGGAGGGCCAGAGAGCCTTACTTCCTCAATGTTTCATTTTTTCTTGTGATGCAAACAAGAGAACATTGTACTTGCTAAAGCCATGTTGTGATGGTGTTATGGGAGGTACCAACTTACTACTGTCATTTTAGGGGAAAATACTTCCCATAGTGATACGGAGACATTAATAGTATCACTTCCTCTAAATATTTCCACTCTTTACGAGTGAAGCTGTGGGTGGGGAATTTCTGTCATGGAAACTAGCCAAAAGGTTACAAAAGGTTCACGGACACTGTACCATTTGATGACTGTGTGGTCGCTAACTGGTCCCATATATGCTAAGGGAAAGATGATTCTAAAAATACATCAGCGGGAAGCCTCTACGGGAGCATGGTATGAAATTTGGTTCTTTTCGGGATCTAGCAAAGTGATTAGCAGTCACAGAGCCCGTTTGCTGACCTGGGGGAGGATGCAATGTAGAGTAAGTATTCAAATAGAGCCTTCCGCCAAGAGTTTATGTGGTAGGAGAAGCGGACATTGAGAAGGAAAGCCTTCCTTATTGTGCCCACAGTAAGCACAGTTCTCATGTGGGAGTTATGTTTTATCTCTGAGAGTCATTTTTATCTCTTTCTTCCTTCCACTTAAGGCCCCTTCCCTCCTTTGATGTCTTTTTCCTTCTGGCCCTCAGTTCTCTACTTCATTTACCTCTTATCTCCAGTTAAAACCTGTTTCTAACATGCAGCAAAGCTTCACACCTCTGCTGGTCATACTTTGTGCACGAGAGAGGGGGAAATTTGGGGAGCACTGTGCCTTCCTGAAATTTTACTCTGAGCCTCCATCTTTGGCAATTACCTAGCACTCTCAATGGATAGAAATGATAGATGGTCATATGTTTACACAAAAGAACGCTGTACAGCCATCAAAATAACTCATCAACGTCTATTTACATCAACATGGATAATCCTCAGAAATAATGTTGAGCCAAAGAGCCAGACATGGAAGAATATGTATGGTATGATTATATTTGTTTCAAGTTCCCAAACAGGCACAAATAAACTGCATATACAGTACACATAAATTATATATAAATTAATTTTTATAGAAATACGTTTATGCATAAAGTGCACATACACATATAATATATGTATACATATAGACATATGAGGCCGATCTAAACAGAAAAGGAAGGGAATGTGATTAACACAAAATTTAAGACAGTAGTTCCCTTTTTTGGGGGGGCATGGGTAGAAACGGGTACAATTGGTAAGCCGCTCGAATCAGGCTTCAAGTGTCGATAAAGTGAGCAGTGGTTCAACATGTATTTGTTTTAGTTCTATTATTATTTAGAATGTATGTCTACATAACATGTACTTCTTTGTGGTATGAAATGTTTCACAATATTTTACAATTTTTCTAAAGTGAAATTTACCTGGGTTATTAATCCTCATTTATCTTCCTTGGGAAAGGAAGGGAGGGGCTCAGGGAATAACAGCTGGTTATAAAAATTAAAGAGAAAGCTCATTGAGTTATAGACCTCCATTAGCCGACACTTCTAATCCGAAGCGAATGTGAAGAACATGGATGCATCGACACCTCCTTCAGCCATTGCCAAGTGACTTCTAAACCCCTGGGGAGGCTCACTCGAGGCAGAACCCCCATGTATGTAATGGAGCCTTGCGGTGTGTCAGTTTCACATGGTCTACCATCACCAGCTGGATATTTGGGAGCCACAGTGGGTGCACTGAAGTTGTTTATTTGAATGATTAAAACTCAGCAGGGGGCGCCTGGCTGGCTCAGTCGGGTAAGTGACTGACTCTTCGTTTTGGTTCAGGTCCTGATCTCCGGGTCTTGAGATCAAGCAAGCCCCGCCTGTCGGGTTCTGTGCTGGGTGTGGAGTCTACTTAAGATTCTCTCTCTCCCTTTCCCTTTGCACCCACTCTTCTGCTCTCACCCAAGCTCAATCTCTCTCTAAAAAAAAAAAAAAAAAGGTGCAGCAAAGGATGGTGTGATCACCCCCTGCCTAGGACATGCCCGTCGTTCCTGGGCGAGCGGCACTCCCAGGATGGGTGCTGGGTGGAATGAGACGCCCCTGTGACCTTGAGGAGCTCCTGCTCTAGAGAAGCTCTGCCAGTCTTCTCGCAAAGTCCTACCTTCCAGCGTCTGCACACCGGATGTGCTGCCAGTACAATCAGTAACATGATTTTTTTTCTTTAAATCGACTCACTTTTTTTTTAACTTAAAGATGTTTATAGCATCAGATAATTTATACCACTCCTGCAGATAAATTACCAGTGCCATTAAGGTTAATAGAAGGTAATCATGAAAAATAGATGCAGGAGAACAAAACCATCCTGTTAACTTTTAGCTAGCGAGCATTGCCTGCCGATGGCTCTCAGCCCAAGGGCCCACTTTCTTTTTGTTTAAAATGATACTTGGCCAATGGTTAGAGAATGTTAAGATCAGGCCAAAATCAGAGGCTCAGAAGAGTGAAAATGGAAAAGTTTTCTATGACAAAGTCTAGTGACTCAGCATAATTTTAGGCCATATCTATATATCGTGTACCATGTAAAATTATCATATGGTGCACCGCCGTTTGGAAATTTTGATCAAATGACTTGCAAGGAGACAGATAAGCAGAAGGCAAATGGAGGGGGCTTGTTGTAAGATGCGGTACAGTTTCGTAGAGGACGTGTTAAGTCTAAAGGTGCTCTCCCTGCGGCACCTGGTTGGCAGTCGGTGGAGCATGTGACTCTTGATCTCAGGGTTGAAGTTCGATCCTCACGTTGGATGTAGAGATACTTAAAAACAGAAGCTTAAGGGAAAAAAAATAAAGGAGCTCCCCCTATGTAGTACCTGGGTCCTTTCTGTAAGCAGGATCTCAGAAGGGGATGAAGAGGACCCTGAATGGATATGAGAGAGATCAAAATGCAGATATCTAAGATTAAATAGGGAACAGCGGATGACATGACCCGAGTGTCCACAGCACTGTGTAGCAGATTGTCTCAGCTTCAATTTCACCAAAGCAGACCCTGACTCAGATTCAAGTGCATGTAGTTTAACAAATGATCCCAGGACACCCTGGTGGGGAGCAGAGAGTGGGGGATGGGTAGTGAGAAGGCACATGAAAGGCACATTATCAAGCCAGCTACCACTGTGCGCAACTGAGCTTGAGCTCACGAGGAAACTTTGGGGCAAAGGTAAAAGGCTTGTCTTAGAGTTATTCCATTCAGGCCTGAGGGAGCTGGGATATTTATGGCCCATTGGAGAGTTAGTTTCTGGGCATTTTCATTTGCCTTTAAGCAATTGCAGTGGCTCTACCTGGCTTAGAGAAAGCTCTCAGGTCTTTAGATAAAGATTCAGGCTGTTAGAAGTTAGTCCAGTTCTGGCAAACCATGAGAGACTCTTAGCTCTAGGGAGCAAACTGAGGGTTGCTGGAGGGGAGGTGGGCGGGGGGATAGGGTAACACGGTGATGGGCATTAAGAAGGGCACGTGACGGAATGAGCACTGGGTATTACATGCAATTGATGAATCACTAACTTCTACCTCTGAAACTAATAATACATTACATATTAACTACATTGAATTTAAATAAAGAATTAAAAAAAGGGAGGGAATAAAGGGATGTCCCCAAGAGGTGAGCAGCTTGTAAGAAAGACGAATTAAAGGAGTAATCATCCTCTTAACTATGACAAAAAAAAGAAGACGACAAAGAAGTTAGTTCAGTCCTGATGAGGCCGCAGGGATCTAGGTAGGAAACTGACTGCTTTTACTACACCCTCCCTCTGCTAGAAACTTAAAAAAACCTGTCCTGTTTAATCCTTACCAGAGCATTCCAAGAGAGCTAGTTCCCTTAATTTACATACAAAAAAGAGGCACCGGAGCTGTTTCATTTGCCCAAAGTCATACACAGCCTGTGTTCTATACCTCTGGTTACACCTTTCTAGTCTTCTTTTTCAGTATTGAGGTGAAATTCACATAACATCAATTAGACATTTTATTTTAGTTTTTTTTAAGATTTTATTTATTTATTCATGAGAGACAGAGAGAGAGAGAAGCAGAGGGAGAAGCAGGCTCCCAAGGAGCAGGGAGCCCGATGTGGGACTCGATCCCAGGACCCTGGGATCATGACCTGAGCCGAAGGCAGACACTTAACCATCTGAGCCACCCAGGCGCCCTAGACATTTTAGAGGACCATTCAGCAACATTCAATATATTCACAGTACTGTGCAGTCACCACTTCTCCCTTGATCCAAGACATTTTTGTCACCCCAAAAGGCAATCTCGGACGCATTAAGCCCTCTCTCCTCATTTTCCCCTCCCCCAGCCCCTAGTAGCCACCAATCTGCATTCTGTCTCTACTGATTGACCCATTCTGGATATATATAGATAGATAGATAGATAGATTTTATTTATTTGACAGAGAAAGACACAGCCAGAGAGGGAACACAAGCAGGGGGAGTGGGAGAGGGAGAAGCAGGCTTCCCGCTGAGCAGGGAGCCCAATGTGGCTCGATCCCAGGACCCTGAGATCATGACCTGAGCTGAAATCAGGAGCTGGATGTTCAACCTACTGAGCCACCCAGGCGCTTCTTCCTCGGGATTCAGTTCTAAGCCAACCTCCTGCTTTCTCATTCGATACTTTCCCTCAGGTGTATATTACCAGAACCCGAGGCTGCAATTACCAACTCTACGCCAAGGATCCCCAGACCTCTGCTTGGAGCTCTAGATATTGGTCAGTGTTGACTGCCTGGCTGACATCTGCCTTTGGATCCATTCTAGAACTGAACTAACCTGGGCCTGGTCCCCACCAGCTTCACCAGTTTCTGTGATCGACAAGTAGCATCAACATCCATTTGGATGTGCAAACCAGGAAACTGGGGGTCATCTTTGACAATCCCCCCTCCCCCTCTCCTTTTCTGTCCACCACAAAGTGCTGTTGATATTCCTTTCTAGATGACTTTTAAATTTGTGTAATCCCTTCTCCACTGCCACCACTCTTGGCTGTACTCACACAGATATGCTCGCTTGGCTGACTTCATCCACCTTCTCATTGGTCTCCCTGTCTCTAGGTGTGGCCCCCTCCCATCCATTCTTCACACCTATGGAAAGGGATTTCTGAGAAATGCAAATCGGACCCCAGCATCTCTACATTCTGCGGGGCTTTTAGAATCAGCAGCATCTTTTATACTGAAACTTTGGGCTCATTTTGAGCCACTTCCCACTTCCCTCTTGTTGCACTGACCTTGATTTTGCCAGATAATTCTGTGATCTCCTACCTCAGGAAATGGTCTCCGCTGTTCCCTCTCCCTGGAGCATAGCCCTTGTGAACTCCTACGCCTTTTTCAGTTCCAGTCTCCCCTTCCTTCTAGAAACCTCCCTGCCTCCCAGATGAGATCAGCTTCCCCTACAATATGTTCTGATCCTTATCACATTTGTGTAATTAGTAATTAACATCTGCTTCTCTCCTGGACTGTAAGCTTTTTGGAAATAGGACAACATCAATTTTGCTTCATCCTATGTAAGTTTTGACTTAAACACAGCTGCCACACAGTGAATACTCACTAGATAGGTGTTAAATACATGAATTAGCTAATTAATGAGAAATGAAGTGCCACCTTAAAGCTGATTTCACATCCTTCCCTCTCCCCTTTGCCCCATTCTTAAAACAGGAATGTCCTTGAAAATGGGGAGGAATTTCCTCCCAAACTTGGAAGGAAACAGAAACAAGGAGGAAAACCACTTGGTTGGTTCCCAGAGTTCTGTCACGGGCAACTGCTCTTCACACCCACTTCTGGGTGAGAACCAGCTTCTGGGGGGAGGGGGGTGCTCCTCAAGGAAGGGTTAAGAGACCAGAGCACCCACTCTCAGCTCTCATCACTGGCACAGGGGGAAAAAATCTGCTCACCAATGTCCACACAACTTTGAACAACGCATAACCCTTTTAGAATGGCTTCCCCCTTTCAAGTTGTATATGTTCTTCATTTTGAAATAATTTCAGCAAGATAAAAACCCTTTGTGGAAGAAAGGCAATCAAATGAATGAACTAGTTACGTGACTTAGTAAATATTGAGAAAAGGAAGGATGAAGCTGTTGGGGTGGCCCAGTGTGACCAAGTAGAACACCGTGCAATTTGTTCCCAACCCCTTAGAGATGATGCTAAGGACAAGGTCTCTGCAGAGCTGGACACAACAAGTCCAATTCTCAATCATGGTTTCTTGTCCCCTCAAGGGTCGTTCCCAGAGGACCTGAAAATGACATTATAAATGACTCAAATCCACATCAAGTGTAAGTGATAGCCCGCATTTAGGAAGTATGGAAATCATTTAAAAAGAGCCAAAGCACAAGGTTATCACAGGTAAGCTCTCTGAGGAGGGCAGCAAGAGGGGAGGAGCTATCCAGCTCCTACACCAGGAAGCACCTACCCAAGATGATTCAAAAACTAGAATCATGTAGCTTTTAGGTTGCATTAAAGCCAGTGCCTGCAGGTCACCTTGGAAGAAACCTGGAGTCCCCCTTTCCTCCTTTGGGGCATGTTGAGTCCCTCTGGGTTCCAGTTAAGGGGTATCAACAGTGGGGAACACTAACAGATGTCTGACACCAACTCAGGAAGTCAATCTGAGTGAGTCTCCCCACCCCCTCAGGCCACAGCGAGTGTATGGGAACTCACCCAGGGCAGGACCACTGTTGCTGGCTCATTGGGTCTTCCCTGGAGTTCTTGCCCTCTGTCTGACCAGGCAGGTGGGAGGTGGCAGCTTAGTCCTGCCTCATGATTATGCTTCTCTCTTGCTGCAGCCACCAGACTGGCTTCTAAAGGCAGCTGCAAGCATTTCCTTACTGGGCAACCACACACGTAGAATGTGAGTGGCGTCCGTATGTGTGTGTTTTTCCTTCCGGTTGCTGTAAGTGATGTTGTCTCAGTTCATTTCCTCTCTGTGCCACTTTTTTTTTTTCTCTGATACACGGGGGGCGATTTGTAGCTCTACTCCGGACTGCTTGCTATTTTGAGAAGAGAGGTGATCTTTAAATTATGATTGCAATGAAATGTAGGGCAGTGGCATAAACTACTTTCTAGGCTGCATGGAGGCAAACATTAGGCTATTGCAAGGCCAACTAGATTAGGATTTTGTGGTTTTAGGGACTTAAAATATCCTAAAGATTTCCACTATAAATTGACGTGAAACATCTTTTCATTCTGTGCATTGCAAGAGGTACCCTGCTAGACATTGGGTACACAGATGGAGAAGTCCTATTTCCAGTGTGGTATAGAAGCAGAGATCGAGCAAGGGAATTGGGAAGGGAATTTGGAAGTTACTTAATCCCAAATCCTTTGTCTTCTCACCGTGCTTTTGAGTCGCAGCCAAGTGGTATGGTCTGAGGCTAACCACCTGGTGGTTACCCTTTAAATGCTTTTGATCTTTCTGTGACTCAGCTTCCTCATCTGTAAAATGGGAGTAGTCATAGGATTATTGTGGGACTAAATGAGTTGTTCTATGTAAAGCACTCAAGGGATGGCTGCCACAAGTATATGAGCGTTTGCTATTATCATTAGTGGCCAATTTTATTAGCATGAGCTCAGTTCTTTGCTTTTTGCCTTCTCTTTCCACTTCTTGTCCCTTACTGGTGCCTAGAGATGACTGGGGGACAGAGAGGGTGGAGGAGAGAGGGAGATGTTTTGAAGAATCAATACTCCCCAGTGATCCAGCGGCTTGGAATGCTCTTGCTTGCTCTATCATTAAGACAAGGAAAGCACTGTCCTTGGACTTCCCTTCATCCTTGCCCTCTGTTCATGCTGTATACTGCATTCTTGTGACTTCTATTTTGTTGTTGTTGTTTTGTTTTGCTTGAATTTCCTGTAATACTTCTCTGAAATTCAGATCCGTGTCATTTATTTTTAAATGTCGAGCTTGTCTGAATCATATTAAGGACATACTTGGCCCATAAGCAGATGCCACATTTAAACAAAGAAACAAACATTCAGCTCAATGCCTTGTGTAATTAGGACTTATAAATAAATCAATAACAAGAACATCTATGGCAATCTTTATATGTGTATTACATCCATAGGTATAATTAGCAATATTCATGATAAAAATATCATCTATTTTTTCTTTCTCTTTTCTTTCCCTTAAAAAAAACACACCACTCTTGTGTACATGCTATATATCAGGAACTATTCCAGATTAGAGGTAGAATTATCCTATTCCCAAGTTTTATTTTATAGCGTAGCATATCCATAATAAATCAAGTGGAGCAGAAGGCTAAACAGTACATTTTTTTTTCAGAAATGTCCCTCCATGCATTTCCCATGATCCCATTTCTCCATTAAATATTTAAGCAGTTTAAATTTAAATGTGTCAATTTCAGAAAAAATAACTTGCCGTTGTACATAATACCCAAAGGTTAATGCTATCGAGTTGTCTCCTAAGTCAGTGACACCCTAGATAATATACAGGAAGCCTAAGCTTGGCCTTCAGATACAGAAAGCACTCGGGTTCGTCAGCTTGATTATCCTTAACTGTTCTTTTGTCTACATCCTCATGGCTTCCTTTCTCATTTGGAAGAGAGGGCTTCTGCAGCCTGAGGGCTTCAGAATGGAGAGAGAGAGAGAGAGAGCGTGTCTGTCAAGGCTAACTAACTGAGGAGCTCAGACTTCGTCCAAACACAGATCACACTTGTTCTAGAAAAACAAGTGAAATGTTTTTTCCCACTTGGAAAGATGAAGGTATTCTATGTCTGTTTTCCTACTTAGATTTTTTTTCCCTTCTTTTTTTGGTTTGTTTTCTTCTTTTTTTTGATTAGGGGCGGGTTATGCCACGTGTCAGGATTTTGACAAAGCCCAGACAGTTCTGACAACAAACAAACAACTGTAATTTCTAATCACTCTATCCAATGAAGACCGTGCTTACATTTTCATTTTTATTTAAACCATCTTCTTGACTGCTTTAATTAGCTTCTTCACACCGGCTCAGTTAGCACCACGGATGGTTTATAACTACCTGTTAAGCAGTAGCCAAACCCCAGGCAACTGTTTTGAATTTGTCATGGGTGTTTGGTCCAAGAAGCAACTGTTGTATGGAGTGGAGTCTAAGGGGCGGGGGAGGCAGAAGTGGGAGCATTTGAGACAATAAAAAGTTAAAAAAAATCTATGGCCAAGTTGTATGTGTGTGTGTGTATTTATGCTTCCATTTGCGTGACTCATTTCCCTCCACGACTGAATGCAGTATTAGCCACAGGGAATCAGCTACCCACTGAGGAATTTAAATGAATATGCCCAAGAGTTGGTTTGGCAAATTTTAATAGAGAACTTGTCTGGTATTATAATGTGTGCCTCATCCCTTCTCGGGAATAGGAGTCAGTCTTGTGGTTTTCATTTTCAGATGAAGAAATGAGAGCTCAGAAAGATCCAGTTCATTTGCCCATTGAGTAGCTGTTGTATACCTGCAAACTCCTGCGAGCTTTCCCAGGCATGTGTGGTACATTAGTCCCCAGGACACAGGGCCTGCCCTCAAGATAATCTGGTGACATAACTATTCCCATGAATTGGTTCACTCAGATATTAAAAGCATTTATTGAGCAAGTGCTATGATAAGTAAAAAATGAATGAGAATCAGCTCCTTCCCTCAGAGAGACTGTAGGCTAGCAGGCATGGCAAACCCTATCCACCTTCCTCTTCTGCTCTCTTCCCACTTACAACCTTCTCTTTTTCCCATTACAGGACAGCTTTGTCTTCCCCCCCTTCTGTTCTCCCAGTTCATCAGCCAAGTCCCCAGTCCCCAGTCCTAGAACCTCATGACCAGCTATTTCGGCAATGCCTTAATGTTGATTTCCTTGTTCTACTTCTGGGTGTTCATGCATTTCCAGCCATGAGTGGAAGCTTGGTCTACTTTCCTGCTCCAGAGCTACCTGGCCTCACTGGGGGAAGTTAAGAAAGGTTGATCTGTCTCCTTGCAAATTCTCCCCCAATTAGCTCCACTGAGGCCCTTCTGCTGCTCAGGAATTTTCTTGTGCATCTCCCACAGACTGTCAAGTCTTCCTTCCATTCTTTTCCCTGCCCCAGCAACTCTGCGCCAAGCCCTCACCTGGTGCCACGTGGAGGGTAAGCACTGATGTGAGCTCTTCTAGTGACTGCCTGGTCTGGGCAGACCATGGCTCTAACATCCTCCTGTTTCCTCATTCTTTGCACATTCTCCAACCTTTTGAATTATAGCTTCTAGCATTGCCACTTGACTAATAGTAAGAGTCATAACTACCATTTTTGATGTTTATTATTAGTAGGTAAATGACATTTGCAAAGATGAAACCATCCTTCTAGTTCACAGAACAGCTGTGTGAAGAAACGTGGGCATCTCGAAGGGCAAAGGAAGAAAGACTAAATTATTCTTAAGAGAGCGCTGATGGCAAATTTAAAAAGATTCCAATTTATTGGAAGCATTCATTGCATTTAGGCATCTGGCAAACACCAAGCCCTCACCTCTCCATTACTTGTATCCTGTCCACCTAGCTCTCTTCTGGATGGTAACCATTTTTGCCCCCACCCCCAACCAAAATAATTGGGAACATCTTATTAGTGTTGATTTCCCCATAATTTTTTTAAATTAATGTTTTAAATCTAAAAGTAATAAGTTTATATGGTAAAAAACTAATATTTCAGGTAAAACTGAAGTGCCTTTTGAGCATCAGCCTTATTATAAATTCCCTCCCGTGCTTTGCCCACAGAGAAGCCCTGCTATCTGTCCAGCATGAATTCTTCTGAGTCGTTTTCTAAGCATTTACATAAATATATGTAACCACTGTCAGTTTGCAGTTGGGTATATGTGCCGTCTACCCCTTGAGCCTGCGTGTGCACACACACAGGACACGAGACTGAAACCATTCTGTTATGCTCGGTTTCTGAGGGAACTGTCTAAACTGCTATTCTGATTTCACATGCAAATAGCAAGTTGAAAACAACATCTTATTCATGAGAATATAAAAAATAAAACGACAGTGCTGCCTTGGATGGTTGAAGAGACTGGACTCCTCCGTTTGTCTGACTCTTGCTCTTTTGTTTTCTAAATATACAAAAACGTGGATTTATGTCCAGCTGGTTGGTCTCTGAGTGGAGATTCCCAGATCAAATACCAAAGGTTCGGTAGTCATTTGATAATGGACTTTCCTTTTTGCCTACATGATCCCGTAGCCAAAATTCAAGTCAAATCATGCCTCTCCCCAGGTAGGTGTGGTGCTCCTGACCATGACCCCAGCCCTAGGGAGGGACCACCACGTGCTGTTTCTGATCATTTATAGCCACTTTTCTCTTTCCTCTTCCTTGCACATTGTCTTCCTTCTCACCTGTATGGCAGGTGCCATGCACAACCACACATGGAGGGATGACTACTTCAAAGATTGAGAAATATTTTTTACTGACTCCTAGTACTTAAAACCCCAGAACTATTTTATTTTCCCTCTAGATTTTGGACAGTTATTTTCCACTAATACAATACAACTTAAAAGGGAACTCCAATTTATTCCTTCTCTATTTTCACCACAACTTCCTGTTATATAAGCAAAAGCCTTGTGTCTACATGTTCACGAAAGCCCTAAACCTCAGTCCCTCAATTTTATCTACCCTCTTGCTTTGCCTCCTTTCTTCTTCCTTTCAGGCTCAACTTCCCTGATAGAGGAGTCTGTGTCTTGTGCCTTCACGTTCACACCTTCCATTCCCTCCTTTCCTACTGCATTCCTTCCATTCCAACACCTGGACCCCCCGCCCCCAGCCCTCCATGGAGGTTGTCCCTGTGTCACCTAGGGATCCTGGGTGATGAAGCCAATACAAAGTCTTTCCCTCTGTCAACATTTAAAACAACTAATCACCTCTTCCCGCTCAGACCATTTTATTCTTTCTTTGAGGGACCCCACTCAGCCCTGGTTCAACTCCTTCATGGCTACTGCACCTCCTTCACTGACTGCCCCCCATGTCTCACCATTGGACTGCATACATTTTCACTCTCCTGCTCCCTCTGGATGGGCTCATCGACTCCCATTTGGGTGGGGCCCACCTTTGCCCCCTGCACTCTCCCGTACTGTCATCATCAAACACTTAGTCTCTGTCTTAGTCAGTGCTGCCTGCTTTCACAAAATACTATGGGGGCGGGGTGGCTTAAACAAGAAACAGTTATTTCTTACAGTTCTAGAGGCTGGAAGTCCAAGATCAGGGTGCCAGCATGGTCTGCTTCTGGCTAGAACCCTCCTCCTATTTTATAGATGGCCACCTTCTTGCTGTTTCCTCACACGGGGGAGAGACAATCTCTTCTGTGTCTCTTCTTAGAAGGTCACGAATCCTATTATGAGGGCTCCATCTTCATGACCTAATTACCTCCCAAAGACCTCATCTCCTAATACCATCCCATTGGGGATTAGGCTCCAAAATTTTGCTTCTTCAGTTTAACCTGTCACTAAATTCTTGTTTTGTTTTTAAATCTCAAATCTTGTTGACACTCACTGGTACCACCTTAGTTTCATCTTTCATTGCTTGGACCATCACAATTCTTAACTGTGACAACCATTCTCTAGCACACTGTTGGGCACAGGCTGCATCCTCAGGAAATATTAGTTGAGTAAACATCTGCCCAATACTAGATATTCTCAAAGGCAGATTTCAAAGCTCCCACTAGTTCCCTGTTGCCTATGAAATAAAGTTGAAATGACAGTGGTGAATCAAAATCCATGCTATCCTCTTAGATTCTCTCCTGGTTGTCCACACCTAGAGTGCCCTTCACCTTCCCATCACCCTAAACTGCTCACTGGTCCCTAATGGTTCGTGTCTTCTCATGACCGTGGTCTTGTAAAGGCTGTTCCCCTGCTTAAAATTCTCTTCCCTCTTCTCCTTGTGGCAGCCTCCTTTAAGACTGTACTTCCCTGGACAGAGTATCTTTCCTCCTTTCTCTGTCACCCTGGACTTCGAGGATCCTGATGGCCACGAACTGTTGCTTATTCATTTTGGGGACTAAACATTTTACAAAGTGGTCTATAGAGGTCTTGCATCAGAATCACCCATGAGGCTGGTTAAACAAAGATTCCCCAAAGCTGCACCCTTGAATTGCTGAATCAGTTTGCTGGGGAGTGAACCCTCCTATGTAATTCTTATGCATATGAACTTTTGAGAATATAGTTACAGTATCCAATAAATATTTGATGAATAAAGACATGATGAAAAGTACTGAGATTGCTGCTTCTAAAAATCTGCTCTACATCCTTCATTTATCTGGGGGTATATTTTGGCTGGAGAGAGGTCCAGGGAATTTGGCTGGGCCATGGATCAAAATGACCTAGTGGGAAACAGCCTTGCATTATTCTCTAATCAGGTCATGCAAAATACCTATTGTCCTGTCCAAATGCCAGATGAAGTTTAGGGTCATTCAAAGCCCTGAAGATGGTTGGCTGTGATAAGAACTAGCAAATTCTTGCTCAAGTCAGAACTGGTATTGCGGGCATGTTCTACATTTTTAACTCACCAAAGCCAAGTTCTTAGGTTTTAGTGGTTCACAAGTACCTTCTAAGGAGTCTCACTGTCTCATTTGCTGTGCTTCTCACCAGTATTGATAACTCTAGTGTCAGTTAATAGCCCTCCCTGTCGACATTGGGTGGACTGTGAATGCACCCCAAGGATTTTTAGACTTTAGGTGAGACTGCTAGATTTGTGAAGACAGGCAAGCCTTGTTTGGGACATAATGTCTCTAAAGTGTTCTTTTTAAATTTCTTCAGTAGATTTGGAGCTCTACCAACAAGGTCTTGAGACTGTCATAAAGCACCATACCAGGCCTAATGAAGACTAATATGCCTCATCTAAACGACCTCATGACTACCCAAAGTATCCTCCATAAATATTTGTTGGATTTGTTATTTACCAAGTAATTAAATATCTCCAAAAGTACATATAACAAATGTGTAGAAACACACTGATATTAGGTAGTTGCATGTTAACATATGTATCTGAGACATAGAAGAGAAATGAAAGACATCATGACTGATCTGAAATTGGTGGTTCTCTGTGGAGGAATTGAGACCTGGGGATAGCACTCAAGAAGAAGAGGGAAGATATAGGTTGACAACTGAGCCATCTCCTGGATTGTTCATATGATGTCACAGCTGGGCTGAGCCTTAGAAGGTAATTTTTTAAATATCACTTATTCTTTAATGTTTCCATTACTTCTTTACTACACAAGTAACATATATTCATTGCCTAAAGAATAAGTAATTAAAAAAAGATGACATAACCAATGCTACATTAATAGCATATACTCTTTTAAATGTTTTCTTAAGTATATGTATTATAATACTATACTGGATTAATTTCCTATTGTTGCTGTCACAAATTACCACAGACTTAATGGCTTAAAAGAAAACACATTTATTATCTTACAGTTCTCTAGGTTAGAAGTCCAACACAGGTCTCACTGGGCTAGAGATAGCATGCTGGTAAGGGCTGTATTTTTTTGGAGGCTTTAGGGGAGAATCTCTTCCCTTACTTTTCCCAGCTTCTAAAGGCTGCCTACATTCCTTGGCTCATGGCCTCTTCCTCCACCTTCAAAGCCAGCAATGTTGAATCTCTATGACCATTCTTCTATAGTCACATCTCTCCCGACTACCGCTGGGATGTTTGCTCTCTGATTTTCAGGCTCCATGTGATTAGATTGGGCTCTCATGGATAAAATAGGAGCCCATCTCAAGGTCACTAACTTAAAAACATCTGCAAAATGCTTTTTGCTGTATCAAGTAACATATTTATAGGTTCCTAGAATTAGGACATGGACATGTTTGGGGGCCATTATTCTACATATTACATATAGAAATTAAACAAGTAAAGTGCGTGGAAGTTGAGTGATTTACCTAAGACCACAACACTGGTAAATAATTCCATCTATTAAACTCAGAGTGCAAGAATCTGATCAGATTCTCAACTAATGGGAGACTTATGATAAAGGAATGTAGGGAAGACCGAGAAAAGTTTGAATAAACATAGGACCAAGCTTTTCAGGAACTGACACCTTCTTCTCAGTCTATAGATGCCATGATTTTGTTGATTTCTCAACAGCAGGCATCCGTGGCACCAATAAAGCCTGTACCTTTTTCTGCTGCCGCTCTTGACACTTCTCAAACCCCTTCTAGCTCCTTCCAATGGCCTTCCTTTACTGCTTAGCTTCCTAGTTTCTACTGACTCATCATGGTTTCTGCCCACTGCCTCCTCTCCATGGGCCTCTCGGTTTCTGGACCTTTCTGTCACTTGTATTTCTGTCCTTGTGTCACCTTCAAATTCGCTAAAAGAAAGGATCTGAAAGAGTCTGTTGGTCACTATGGGGCACTGGATACCCCTGTCCGAAAGAGGGTTCTCACTGGGTTATTTCATTGGCTGCCAGCCAGCTTATGGGTAGCTGTCTTCAAAAACAATGGACACTTCCCGGTTCCATCAGCCAGGGTCACAGGGTGAGTCACCACAATCTGTATGTAAGGAATCACGTAGGGTCACATGGCTCAGAATAGGGTCACACGGCTCAGAATAGGGCCACAAACAAGTAGGTGCAAAGAGATTTGTCTCCAAATGCTAAGTTTCCCCACATGTGCACCCCTGTATCATACACTGTAGTTGAACCATATCTTGGAAACACAACTAGAATAATCTAGCTGAATGAAAGCATAAGCCAGGGATGAACAAGAGGAAGGCAATGGTGCTCAGAACCAATACTGAATAAGGACATTTTGAAAAGGTTTAGGTAAACGTTTTCAGTACTTGAAGACTCTAATTGCTGACCTTTAACAAAGAAGCCACAGAGGCTTCTGAAAGTTCTAAAATTATATCATCTTTATCAGTAACCAGGACCTCAAATTGCTCCCACAAACCACATAGGGCCTTACGAAATAAGGCCTTGGAAAGGGGACTCTGATGTTTCTAAATTTTGCACCCATTTGTTTCTCCAGCTATATTTGCTCTGAAAGGGGAAAAGTGGTCTCAGTAACTTGGAAAGAATGAGTCTAAACAAGTTTCAGAAGAAGGAAAGCTCTCTTGGGCATGCTGAACCCTGCCGCCACCACCCACCCCCTTCCTAATGGAAGAATGTTTCATCTGATATTTCCCACAAAAATGTGTGCTGTTGTCACAGCCTAGTGGTGCCAACACAAATCTCAAACACAGCCACCTCCTTACTGAGAGTACAATCCGGGCTGCTTTTGGTCTGGACCACAGTGACCAGGGACAAAAATTGATGTCAAATTTCAATTAATTACATGGGAGGAGAAGGCCATCTGACAGACAGGGTCTTAGCATGAATGCTTTTTCCCTGGTGTCAGAGTATTGGGGTGCTGCCATATTACATAAAGCCAGGGCTTTTTCTATGTGGTATGATATTTTTCTCCCCTTCTTGTGCTTTTAGAGAGAATACCAGTGGCATGTTGCTGTCTCAATTTTTTACACCCCGCAATAATTCATTGAATTCATTCATTTTTTTTTTAAACTCTGAAATACAGAACATTCTTTATGCAGTCAACCAAAACCTTGATTTTGAGCCATTACCGCTGTGTTAGGAGCGGGTGATAAACTATCGGGTAAAAATATACATAGTATGTTTTGTGTATTGAATACTTTGGCTACAAATAACACAAACATAGAACTTATAAAGGCTTGAACAACAGTTATTTGTTGCCTCACCAAGCAAGAAGGTTGAGGTTGGTTAATTCAGTATTTCAATAAAGGTCTCATGTCAGCTTTACTCCCCAAGTTTTTGGTCCCCTCATGATTGCAAGTGTGTGCCATAGCTCTAAACAGTGCATTCTCAACCAAGACCCAAAGTAGGGAGTGTCTTTATTTTGGCTTTATTTATTTCTACCTCAGTATGGGACTTCCAGATGACCCAGGTGGACGGGGAAAACATTCCCTATATCCACATTTTTCACAGGGCATCCAAAATACTCATGCTTCAGTATCTGCTTTGCTCCTTAGTAGTTGCAAGATCTTGAGTTAGTTTAACCTCTGGGAACCTCAATTTCTGCATATGTAAAATGGGGAATTATATGTATCTCACTGGGTTGCTGTGAGGATCAAATATATTAGTATATGCAGAATACCTAGCACCATGCCTAGCCCATAGGAATCCCTTCCACAAAGCCCCCAGGCTGCTTACAGTCTAAATTGCTGGGTAATTGACAAGTCAGTCAGCTTGTATTCTGATCGATGGTTTAAGAGTTTGACTCTTGATTTCCGTTCAGGCCATGATCTCAGGGTTGTGAGATTGAGCCTTGCATCAGGCTCTGTACTGAGTGTGGAGCCTGCTTAAGATTTTCTCTCTCTGACCCTCTCCCCCAACTTGCACTCCAGTGTGTTTTCCTGGACGGCAAGCGAAGAGTGTCCAGGCGGAGTTGACAAGGGTGTCAGCCACTCGTAGGGGAAGTTCAATGGGGACTGAGAACTGCCCCATGGATTTGGTGATGTGGAAGTCATCAGTGACCTTGACAAAGCAGTTTGGTTGTGGGTGGAGGTGAGAATGGAAAGGGAAGTTGGAGGCAGCAGTGTAGACAATTTCTTCAAGACACTCCACTCTAAAGCAGAGTAGGGTGAGAGTGGCAGGAGGGACCAGAGTCAGTGGAAGCTCCTTTTTAAAAAAGATTTATTTATTTATTTGAGAGAGAGAGAGAGTGAGAGAGAGAGCAAGTGCAAGCAGGAACAGAGACAGAGGAAGAGAGAGAGAGGATCTCAAGCAGACTCCCCCTTGAGTGTGGAAGCCAATACAGGGCTTGATCTCACGGCCCGGATCATGCCCTGACCCAAAATCAAGAGTCAGATGCTCAGCAAACTGAGCCACCCAGGTGCCCTGATTTTTTTTTTTTTTTTTTTTTTTTTTTTTTAGAGAGATAGTGAGAGCAGGAACACAAGCAGGGGGGGTGGGAGAGGGAGAAGCAGGCTTCCTGCAGAGCAGGAAGCCCGATGTGGGGCTCGATCCCAGGACCCTGGGATCATGACCTGAGCCGAAGGCAGACGTTTAACGACTGAGCCACCCAGGTGCCCCCCAGGTGCCCTGTTTTTAAGATAGGAGATTTAATGTGCTAAAATGATAATCGAAAATCTAATAGAAAGGGGCAATTTTATGACATAAGAGAGAGGAGAGTGAACTGTTGGAATGAGGACTTTGAGCAGGATAAAGGGATGGGAACTAGGACATAGTGAAGAAGCTGGCTTCCATTGGGGGGTTAGCTCAGCTGCTCCACAGTATGGCTGCCTTGACATTCACTTTTTTTTTTTTTTAAGAAAGCTCTATGTGGGGCTTGAACTCATGACCCTGAGATCAAGAGTTGCATGCTTTCCTGACTGAGCCAGCCAGGCACCCGTTGGCATTCATTTTGTTTGGCCAAACAGCCTGGAATGGTCCTTGAACTGACACCAGGCCCTCATATAAGCACATACTCTAGCTAGCAGCCTGCAAAATCACAAGCAAATGCAAGTTCCTGATATGACTTCCCCAACAGCCCTTGTGATCAAGTCCCCCCCCCCCCCCCCCCCCCCCCCAGCAACCTCCCAGGGCCTTCCTCTTGTATGCTCCTTAGATAAGACTCCCTGGAGCTTACCCAAATCCACTGTGATTTGAACTGGCCAATCTGTCCCTGGCTTGAGAACCTCAAAGCATTTCACCCCTGACCCTAATAAAGGCAGTGCCCTAGGTTCTGTCCCTCTCTCTGCCTTGACCTCTCTGCCATTTACTTCCTCTAAGACCGATGAGTCATCAACCTCTCTACTCCAATTTCTCTTGTGGTCTTCTATTGAACTGTGGCTCACCATCCTGCATCCTGTGTTCCATGTTAACAAACGTCACTTTAACAAACTCATAAAAGCTTCTCATGAAGAAGGGCAGCCTACAGGTGTGGAGTGTGAGTGGATGCAGGACCTCTGCTTGTGGCTTCTATTTTCTCTGTGAAATAGGAAATAAGCTTGTCAGCCAAGACTGAAGTCTGGAGGGGAGGTGGTGGGGGTTTAGAGAGGATAAGATGTGAGATAATCATCTTGAAAGATGAATGAACTTGGGAGATATGGTAGGATCACTGGTTAGTAAACCAGGGCGAATCAAGGCTGTGGCTATTGTATGTTGGCTCCAAAATCTATTTTTGGACCCTGATATCTCTCCTGAGTTCCAAACTCATATATCCACCTACTTGTTGATATCTATCCCCTGCCTTTTCATGGGAAAATTAAAGCTATTATCTCTCTGCCCACCACCACCCAGTGCTCTTCTGCCCCTCATTTCCAAAGCAGAATAATAAAACCTTTGAATAGCTCATGAACTAGTGTAGGATAATATATATTTTTTTATTTTCTGAGATTGAAAATACTGGAGGAGAATCATGGTTTTTGGAGGAATATTATTTGTTCAGTATGGACATTACTGTCAAGATGTCTGTGAGAAATCCCAGTGGGAGTGGTGAGTAGTTCAGCTAATATACATTGGGTGACTGACTCCCTGGCCTGATATTATTCTTCTGGTAATCATGAGGCCATATGCATTTGATGCCCCTGGGGCTCTTATTAAAATACAGATGGTGATTCAGTAGGTCTAATGCCAGGCTTCAGATTCTGTAGTTCTAAAAAGTTCCCAGATGATCCCAATGATAAGAGTCCACAAACCTCACTTTGGGGTTTAAAGGTTAGAAGACAGAAATCCATGCAGATGATTTCAATTTGATGTGTTAATTGTTATAATAAAAAGGGAGCTATAGGAACATAGGTTAGCAAATAGATTAAGGCATAACCATGGAGACTGTTCACTTGCGAACCAAGGAATGTGTTCTTCATTCTGAGAAGGATATAGAACCATGGAAAGATTTAAACATCAGAGCGACAATGCTTGAGCATTTGTCATTTGAGCATTGGGGTGCAAAGGGCATATTGGATGTCAACCTTGTGTCAACCACCATTCCAGCAGAAGACATAAAGAGTGAACAGTAAATAGGACAACCAAGATCTTGTCTTCAGGGAGCTTATACCCTGGAGGAGTTAGACAGGTTGTAATAAGAAAACAGATAAGTAGGGCACCTGGGTGGCTCAGTCGGTTAAATGTCTGCCTTCGGCTCAGGTCATGATCCCAGGGTCCTGGGATCGAGTCCCACATCGGGCTCCCTGCTCAGCAAGAAGCCTGCTTCTCCCTCTCCCTCTGCCTGCCGCTCCCCCTGCTTGTGCTCTCTCTCTCTCTCAAATAAATAAATAAAATCTTAAAAAAAGAAACCAAATAAGTAAGGTAATTTTAGATTGAAGAAGTGTTGTAAAAAAAAATAGCAAGGGTTAATGTGATTGAGCCTCAGGGGACTGCTCTAGCAGGAAGTAGTTGCTGAGCCCAGAACTAACTGTGCAGCAGAGCCAGTCCTGCAGGGATCTGGGGGAAGAGCATGCTGGGTAGAGGGAATAGTGGGATGGTGGCCTTGGACAGGGGTGAGCAGTAAGGCAGGGGAATCAATCAAAATCAGTGTGACTAGAGCCTAGTGAGCAGGCGGAGATGGTAGGAGATGGGCTCAGAAAGATGAACAGGGGCCTGTAGGGGCTTTGAAAGTTGTGATGAAGAGTTTGCATTTTGCTTTAAATGTGGGAGTAAAAGAACCCACTTTTTAAAAGATAACTCTTGCTGCCATATGAAGATGGGATTGTGAGTAGGCCTGTGGGGCAGGTGCAGTGTAGATTCTTTGGACATGCTCAGAAGTGTGCTTTAGAAAGAAGAATCTGTTAGCAACATGTAAAGTAGCTCAGGGAGGAAAGAGTAGCTCTTCAGAAATGTCTACACTTGACAGTTAAGGAGAGCATGAACGGGGAAATCAGACTCATGCTTCCAAATGAGGCTATGGGAAGTGAGATGAGAAATTCCAATAATGCTCAACTCTCTTAAGCCAGGTGCAGAGGCTAGTACTTTCCCATTAATACCCTCATTTAATCCTTTCCACAACCCCGCCATGTTGGCAACAAAAATCAGTTTCCAGGGTTTCAACCCAGACCTATGGAAAGAGAGATCCAAGGGCATCTGGTTGTCAATACATAAATGCTTCAGGTGATTTTTAAATTCAAGGGCAGTTGGATTCGCTGTGTGGGGCTCCATCTTTCTGCTCAAAGGAATGAAAATAGCTCTCCTGTAAGCCTTCCTGTCTTTCTTAAACCCTGCCCATTAATTTACAACCCAAAGAGTGGCATTGCAGGAATTCCAGGATGAATCCACCTTAAAAATACCAACCAGCAAGATTAGGGAGCCTATGAAGGAAGCCTTTCTGCTCGCTGCTGGGGTTTGTGTGAAATGTTGTTGGGGGTGTTAAGGTAAAGGCAAATCTTGGGGTAATGCTTTAAGCTGCAATCTGCATTTGTATTTTAATGTAAATGAGTTTCAGATCCTTCTTGAGAGAATCTTTGGGCTGGGAAACTATGGACCATTCTGGGCCCAGAATTGGGGGCAAAAGACTTGAGGGAGTAGAATGGAGAAGGGGAAAGAGGAAGGAGGTGGCACCAGGGCACTGAACTTGACTTCCTTCCCACGTTTGCTGGGAGCCCACCCTTTTCCTGAGCAGAGGCTCTTAGAATGCTGAATGAAGAAGAAGAGAAATCTGGTTTTATAACTTTGCATTATTTGTGCTTCATTAGATTCTAATGTGGCCTGTGTATCTGGTTGGTTGCCTTCAAAGAAACATTTTTTTTTTTAAAGGGAAACTCTGGGGGCACCTGGGTGGCTTAGTCTGTTAAGTGTTCAACTCTTGATTTCGGCTTATGTCATGATATTGGCATTGGTGGATTGAGCCCGTGTTGGGCTCCACGCTAAGTGGGGAGTCTGCTTGAAGATTCTCTCCCTCTGCCCCTACCCTCTGCCTCTAAAATAAATAAATAAATCTAAAAAAGAAAAAGGGGGAAACTCTGATCTGCATTTTAACCACTTTCCCTTGTAGCTGCTGGGCTCTGTTCAGCCTTCTCCAGACCAGAAAAGTTTTGTGGGCACAGGGGAGCTCCAAGGTAGAGCAGGGATGGTGCACTGACATTTAATTTCATAGAAATAGGGAGATGGCAGAAGTGGAAGGAAGGAAAGCCATCACTTACTGAATACCAACTGTATGCCCAGGTCTGCTTGGACACTTCTCACGAATGGTATCTCAGAGGCTCTTCCTTTTCCTCTGGTTCTCCTTGAATCTCCAGTACTGGAGATTTGCCCCAATGGTGAACACACCTGCTGCTGAATCATTTGTGTGAGCATTAGTAGTAACTAATATCTATCAAGCACATAACACATGCCAGGTGTTTTATAGGAATCTCCTCATTTAATGCTCCCAAGAGATGGGTCACATTTGTATCTTCCTTTTCAGATAAAGTAACTGAATCCTGGAGATGCTAAATGATTTGTCCAGAATCAACAGTGTATGATTCAAACCTAGGCCACTGGACTCTAGAGATCCCATGTTTTGCCATTATGTGATACTGCCTTTTTCTTAGATAGGAAATGCACAAAATCACACCTGCTCCAGGCATAGTTTTCCTCTAGGTTTGAGGTCTTCAGCCTCCTTAGTTTTCGCCTCCCTTTTCTCCCTAAAGGCATCGCCTCTTCACTTTAGGTTCCCACAGCCCTCCTATACTGTATATGTCTCACTATGGCTACCACCTCTTTTCTGAGTAAATTACCCAATATAATTCTCTCATTCATACTACTACTACTATCTGTGCCTTCTAGGCATGAATACATTTGGAAACTTTTTATATCTAACTACTCTAACTATAAAGAGATTGTTGTCTTTTTCCTCAGAATTTTCAGCTATCAACTCAAAGATAAAGGATCTATTTGCCTCTTAACTGTGGTTTGGGGATGTCTCAGGCTGGTGACTGGTTGAAATATCTGGGTGTGAGAAATATCTCAAGGGCTTCCTGCTTAACTGGAGAGGGTGAGCTCCAGAACCAGTTATCAGAAGGGCGTTCTTTGGGAAATGTGAGGTATAGGAACAGGTGTTCTGGCCTCATTAGTTTCTTGGAGCTGCGATTCTGAGACCTGGAGCCTACTGTGCCTGAGCACGTACTCATTCATTGATCAAGTAGGCATGGTCACTTGAACTGGCACTGGAAACACTCTGATAATCAAGATTGACATTCCTGCTGCCACAGGGCTCACAATAGGAGTAGGAGGCAGACATTGGTAGGAAACTTCAACAAAAATGGGCAAATCTCATCTCCTTTGGTCCTTTTCCTTTCTCTACCTTCCTTACTCCATTGATATTATAATTTCTCTCCCATCCCTTTGCCCCAAGGTCCCCAGATGCTGTGTATCTAGAACTTCCCTTCTTCCTGTGTGCCAATATGCCGTCCTGGACCTCCCTATCTCACTTCTGCCTAGTGGGTGATGATTATGTTTGGCCCAGTTCACTGCCAGCCAGTAAATCCATGGCTCATGGTCCATTTTTTTCTCTGCCATGAGCCTTTCTGTTTTTTCAGACACACAGAGTTAAAAACAGCTAAAAGAACAGGGACTAGTTGATGGTCAAGTTCAAAGTATCCATTAATTAATTCATTTATTCATTCAGTAAACATTAAATAGCCAGTATCTTCCAGGAATTGAGATGCAGAAGGGGAAAACACATGGTTTTTGTGCAGTAAAACTATAAATTTCTGAAGGTAAGGACCCCATCTATCTTCTGCATGCCTCTGTCCCTGATATTTAACTTCTTCACACCAGTAGGAACTCAATAAATATTCATGAAATAAAAGAATAAATTCATATTTTGACAGAAAAGACAGATATACAAGCTATAATAAAATGGATAACCATTCATTCAATAAATATTGTTTGAACATTTCCTAAGTGCAAAGTACTATGTCAAACAAGACATATGCAGTCCTTCCTTTATGAAACTTACAGTTAAAAATTCACCCAAGTATGGAACACTACATCAAAAACTAATGATGTCATGTATGCTGATTAACATAACAATAAAAAAATTTAAAAAAAATTCACCCAAGTAAGTATTAGAGTTGTTTGAAGTGATGTGAAGAAGTGCAGGGTTTAGAGAGCATAAACCTGGTATGTTTTCCTGGCTCATGTGAAAGCCCTGCAGCCCAATCAAGCTCAAATTGCTTCTGAAAAAACAAAAGATTGATGTGGTTGAAGCATTTTGAATGGGGGGGGGGAAAGGAAGAGTGGGAAGAAATGAGGCTAGCAAGGAAAGCAGATATTGGATTCCCAGAGCTTGTGGGGGTTGGGGGTGGGGCAAGCTAAGGAGTCAGAGCTTATCTCAAGAGCAATGAGAAGATTTTCTATGAATTTAAGCAGGAGAAAAGTATGGTGAGTTTTAATTTTTAGAAAATAGCTCTACTTTGAGGATAAAGAATGGGAGGAGATCAAGAGTGGACTGTAGGCCAATTAGGGTGATATTGCAGTTGATATCCACTTGAACTAGGAGGGTGATTTTGGAGGCAGAAAAAAGTGGATGAATCCAAAATATATCTTGGTTGCAGAATCAATAGGCTACGATCATTGGATTGAGGATGGGGTGATGATGATAGTAAGGGTGATTGTCAAGCGTAACTTTTTATGTTTCTTGCCTGAGTTAACCCATAAATTTTGGTATTATTTTCTGAGATTGAAAATATGGGAGGAGAACCACGCATTCTGGAGGAACATTATTAGTTAAGTTTTGGATACTTTCACCTTGAGATACCTGTGAGAGATCCAAATGAAATGTTGAATAGTTTAACTGGTACACATTGCGTGACAGGCTGGCCCAACATTATCCCTCTAGTAATTAGGAGGTGTGCATGTGACCCAATCTAAATCAGTCATCATGCCTTGATTCCCAGGTCACATGATTGATTCATGGAAAAGCTATATAAGCCTCACCAGACCAGTCAAATTCCTTCTCTTAATCTGAGTGGGCAGAAGAGAGAGTTTTACACTCTGGTTGTAAAGCTCTGAGGCTCAAGTCAGAGCTGTTGATGAATATGGCCCCTGTAGGGGAATTATGATGGCTTAAAAGAATGAAGATAATATGCAACCAGAGAAGAATAGAGGAGAAAGAATCCTGAGGATACTGGAGTCTTCTTGCTTCTGCCCCTAGCATGAGTTAAAAGTCTCATATCTGTCATATCTGTTTATTAACTAGTCTCCCTGACTCTGTCTTTTTCTCTCTCTCTCTCTGCCTCTCTTTCTCTCTGTTTTTCCTTGTCTGCCTGTCTCTTTTGTTTTATCTTAGCTAGTTTTTGGTGTGATTTTATCACCTGTAAATCATGACAATGCTAGTAATGTAAGTAGGCAGTTAGATTTGCAATCTAGAACCCAGTGAAAGAGATCTTATTTCTAGACATATCGTTGAGGGTTGTTGTTGATATAGATACAGCATTTGAAGACAGGGAGTAGACAAGTTTACCAAGGAAGATAAGAAAGAGAGAGAATAGTATTAAGGTCTCAGCTCTGAGGAACTCTAATACAAAAGATCCAGGAGAGGAGGGTAAACTCCCAATGAGAGAAATGCCTTAAGTCATTAGAGGAAAACCAGTAGTGTGGTGTCCCAGAAGCCAAATGTGTTTCAAAGACATGCCGGTCAACTGTGTAGAATGGTCAAGAGAGGACAAGTAAGCAGCCATGGGCAACATGGAAGTCATTGGTGCATTTACCACAAATAATCTCCGTGAAGTGGAGAGAGAGGTCAGGAGCTAGTTGGAGTGATTGAGGAGTAAATGGAGGTGAAGAAGTGAAGCCTGAGTATGGAAACCATTATTTTGAGACCCCTAGCTGTGAAGGGGAGGAAATAGAGAGGATGCCCTGGAGAGGAAAATCAGAAAGGGATATTGGGGTTTTTTGTTTTGGTTTGGTTTTGGGTTTTTTGTTTGTTTGTTTTTGTTTTTTAAGATGAGAGAGACCAGAGAAAAATTATATTTAAAGATCATTAGAACACAGAAAAGAAAACATTAACTCTATCTGGGTGAGTAGAGAAAGATTTCCCCAAGGAGATGGTTTTGAGCTGGGTCTTGAATAGGGAGTAAAACTTTTCCAAAGGACGAAGGCATTGCATGCGAAAGGAAGATTGCAAGCAAACGCACAATGGTGCATTTGGAGAATGGTCAGTAGCTCAGTGCATGGAAAATGTTAACCCTGGATTCTGTTAGGAAGAAAGGAAAACCCACCCAAGACCTTTCTCTACGTTTTGTCTTTGTTCTCAATTTCATCTTTAAAATAATAGGCCAGATTATCTCTAAAGTCTGTTCCAATATTAAAATCCATAGCTAATGGGGATCTGTCTTCAATGTTTTGTTAGATTGATAATAATATTCCCCCAAATGAATATTGCACCACAGCTGTTTCCTATAATTATGCTTTATATTGTGTGGTGGGGGACTTCCAGGAGGTTGGAGGCTCAGGCTAAAGTGACCCATTTAGAAAAAAATAATCATGAAATATCTTTGAAGTCTATCATGTTTTACCTTCAAAGTTCATGTGCATCCTATTCCTTAATATAGTTAACATGGTTTTATTATTAAAGTGTTTATTATTATTCATGGATGCCCAAAGCAGATAGGCCAGCTTCACCCTTTAGATTTAAATATCTGCAGGTAGTTACTTCCATAAGCTCTGAGCAAGGATGAGAGTCCCTGGCTGACTCCTATTGCCTGGTCCAGTTTCACTTGCCCACTCACTGCCAGCTTCATAGAGGCAGAGAGTCTGAGCACCAGCTGTCTATGCAAGTGCAGTATCATGGGACCTGGAGCAGAGAGGAAGGGCTCATTAAGAGTAGTTTAGCTAAGTTAATTGATCTTTATAAATGCCCTGGGCCACAGAGACTCAAGTAATAGCATTATGAGCCTTGGCATCTTAACTACTCATATATCATATTATTCACATCCACTTGGCCATAAGAATTTTCTTTATAAAAGAGTACAGAATATAAAAGCCACATGAAATTGCCTGAAAGGGAAAAAAAACACACACACACATTAATTGGATTCTTGGCAAACGACTGCAAAAATGTCCCAGAACTGACGAAACAAGTTATTTTTAGACAACTTTGCCCTAAAATATGTTGGTGCCTCTGTGACTGAGTTCATCACACATGCTACAAAATCCTTTGGACTGATCCTTTAAAAAAAAAAAACTTCATTTTTCCTTTTTATTACATAATAAAATAAAATGAGCAGTCTCCCAGTATCGTCTCTTGGCTGCATTCCTTAATCGCAAGTTCTTTTTTTCTGCTTCTACCTTCATGTTTGCCTTCCTTTGTATGAGCCCTTTTATGCACGTGCCCCACTTTTATAACCTAAATATGTGAAGAGAAATTTAAGTTCTTTCCACCATTCATTTAGGATTTTAGTCGTCCCCATTTTTAGGCCATGAGCTCGCCCTTATGATTCATCGGATGTCCTATGTATGCTACAATGCTCTGCTCATTCTCCAACGACAAAGTTGAGGACAAACACTTTCTATGGCATTGCAGGGAAGGCTGAAGCCACTGGTGGTTACAGAGATCTGACTTTGTGATAAGAGACCTGCCAATGATTAGAAGACCTCACCTAGTTGGTCTTAAAATGGAATTAGCCCAGATGGTGCCAATGGGAATTAAGGCGCTGCATGGTCCCAGAGCAAACACAATACCTGTCATTTGGATGCTCTTAATCTCAGAGTCAATGAGGGAAATAAGGCTTTTTGAGGCCTAGCCACACATTCCCCAGTGATTATAGCACCAAATACTCATGATTCAAAGTGACTGGTTATCAGATACTAGAAACATCTTCTCAATCATTAAAGGATTTAAAGGTCTGCTTGAGGGTTCCATGTTATTGAAATTAATGAGTTTTAAAGTCATTTATACATATTTCTGAAACTGTATATACAGAGGTTTTCAATAATGTTGGCCATATATATCCTTGGAAGGAAAAGCAAATTTACTTCTAGAAAGCCCAGTCTGGATATAGATATATTTCCTAAGTGTGTCCTGTTTACTTTGCTTGCGGAACCTCTCTCTGTATATCCTGGACAAATTTCAGAAACTCTATGCAAATAGGCATGCTTACAGTGCTTACTTCTTTCTTTCTAGCAGCCTAGAATTTGACATAAGAGTTCAAGTGGATTCTTGGTATATGTACTGTTTTTAAGGGCTAGGAAAATCCAGAGCCCCTCTGTACTCACAAGATCTTGCCCCGTATATTACTTCCTATAAAACTGTCTGATGACAGAAATGATCAATTTCTGGGCTTCAGGCTTAAGCTTGAATCTCTGGTAAAATGCACGTAGTCTGATTGAAACTTTCTTTATACTGTTATCATTCGTTTCGACCTTAATGGGAATGAAGATTCTGAAAGATCGTGGCGCAGAGTGAAGAAGAGAGCTCAGTTTACTGGATTGCTATGGGTGATAACGAGGAAATATTATGAAGGCAAACATGAGTAAATCCTGACTTTGCTTAATTCCGTAATTGTGCATGGGATGGCCTAGGGCAGTTTCTTCAAAGAGCAGGAGTTTCCAAACTTTGAGTATTTTTTCTGTATGTAGGAATGGAATCTAGGGTGTCACAGAATCTAAGAGCAGCTCGCATTTCTGGAGGCCCCCACTTGTGGGCACGCACCAACGGATGTCAATGTGGGCAAACCAACAGGGCTTCCATTGAGAAGTCTTAGGCGTTTGTATCTCTCACACATGCTTCATGGCCAGCTTTCTTGCTGCTGGTTACAGATTTGACTTTTGAGGTTAGTGATGCAAACACTTGAACACAGAGTTTTATTTTCTTGGGATGGTCTTTATCTGGATTTGCTATAAGGGTAAGAATTGCTTTATACAATGAGTTGGAAAGTGAACCCTCATCTTTTATTTTTTGGAGAAGTTTATGAAGGATAGGTATTTCTTCTTTAAACATTTGGTAGAATGCACCAGTGAAGCCACTGGACCTGGGCTTTTTCTTTGGAAGTTTTTTGAGGACTTTATGTATAGAGAAGAAGAAAATAGTTTGGCAGTTGTCTGATGACCACTAGGCAGTTACTGATTGCCTCGTGGCAGTGAGGGGGCAGAGGGCTTCTTTTTAGGATGATGAAAATATTCTAAAATTAGGTTGTGGTGACGGTGACACAACTGTGAATATACTAAAAACATTGAATTGTTCAGTGTAAGCGAGTGAGCTACATGGTATGTAAATTTTAGTAAAGTTGTTTAAAGGACAGCTATTGATTCTGTTCATCATCTCAACTGTTTCTCTTTTCTGTATACTATTAATTTCTGCTTTCTTTCCTTATTTTTAATTTCTTTGGGTCTGCTCTTCTTTTTCTAGCCTATTAAGTTGCCTCCGTCTGGCTCCTTGGGGCTTGCTAACCAAACAAGTCTTAATGTTGCAGGTTTGGAGCTCACAGACCTTAAAGATTATGGCCTCAAGTTTATGGCCAGTCTGGTCCTGGAACCAGCAGTTAATGTCTTTTAGACCCTGGAGATGAGGCTCTTTTTATGTCCTACCAATTCAAGGAGGCAGAATTCCCAGGCAACAATTAGCAGAGATTTTCTCAGTGCCCCCGCCTTTTTTTTTAAATCAAACGGAGTTCCACCCAGTTTCCACCTCAATTCCTATTGCCACTTTATGTAAAATAATTTTAGTTACCATTACCTCAGATCAGCTAACCTGCCAGATGCCATTGCCTGCTTCCTGTCCCAGAAGCAAGCCTGGAGCTTTGTGCTGTGTGCTACCAGTCACCTGCTTTTCTGGACCATGTACCTGGTCCGTGTAGATGCTTATCATGGTTTGAACCTGCTTATATTGTTTTACTTATTTACTTATACTGTGCCTGTTATTGTTCTCATTTGAAGTGGAGGGGATGGGCATACAAAGCATGTACTTACTGAACTAATCCCGATGCCTCCTTAGGGTGATTATTGCTTAAACACAATCTCCAAATAGCCTTAAAAATAACTTCAGCCTGACTGAAATAAACCCTTTCTTTGTGTTTTCTTAAACTTTGAGCAGTGTCGTCCAATAGAAATAAAATGCAAGCCACAAATAAACTTTTAAATTTTCTAGTAGTGACACTAAAAACACAAAAAGAAACAGGTAGAATTGATTCTCACATGTTTTGTTTAACCCAATACAGATCTTCCTCACCATACGATGGGGTTACATCCTGATAAACACGTCTAAGTTGAAAACATCACAAGTTGAAAATTCATTTAATACAACTAACCTACAGAACATCGTAACTCAGGGGCGCCTGGGTGGCTCAGTTGGTTAAGCACTGCCTTGGGCTCAGGTCACGATCCCAGGGTCCTGGGATCAAGTACCGCATCGGGCTCCTTGCTACTCGGGGACCCTGCTTCTCCCTCTGCCTGCCCCTCCCCCTGCTCGTGCTCTGTCTCTCTCTGACAAATAAATAAAATCTTAAAAAAAAAAACAAAAGAACATCGTAACTCAGCCTAGCCTATCTCAGACGTGCTCAGCACACTTACATTAGCCTATGGTTGGACAAAGTCCTCTGACACAAAGTCTAATTTATAATAAAGTGACTATCTCATGTAATTTTTCTAATACTGTCCTGGAAGTGAAAAACAGCATGGTTGGACAGGTGCTGAATGGTTGTCAGTCTCCTGACTGGGGGGCTGACTGGGAGTTGTGGCGCCTGCCCCTGACGGACTATCACACTGCAAATTGCTAGCACGGGAAAAGATCAAGACTGAAAACGCAAAGTACGGTTTCTAATTGAATGACTACTGTTTTCGCACCACCATAAAATCGAAAATTGTAAGTTGAGCCATCATAGGTCAGAGACCGTCTGTATATCCAGCATCCTCTCATTCCAAAATAAAATCGATATAAAAATCATTAATAAGATATTTTTATTCTTTTTTCATCCTAAATCTTTGAAATCTGGTGTGTATTTTGTATTTACAGCACACCTCAATTCAGATTAGCCACACTTCAAATGCTCGATAGCCATAGGTGGTTAGCAGCTTCCATACTGGATGGTAGAGATTTATAGTATGTATAAAATGATAGTAAGTTGAATCGGTACTACTACCACTTTGGGTTTTTTGGATCTTTTTCTTCCAAGAATTTCATTAAGTAATTAAAACATGCAAAGCAAAATCTAGATGACCTCAAAAACTGTGTTTTCTTCTATGATACATGTCATCACAATGCTAGTATATTTGGAGAACTCCCCTTATTTTCTCTTTTTGAATTGAGGGAAGAGAGCAAAAAGCCCTATGTGTACAAACTTACAGTACAAACAAGACTATTTATGCTATCAGTCTTGGAAAACTGATTTCTGAAAAATCAAAGTTTTCATTTTTCCGAGTTACATGAAATGACAATATATATAAGATTTGAAATGGTCGTCACATTAATTACCTATTAGTTAATTAAGGAGTTAAACTCCATTTAATGCCAAAAAGCATTTGAGAGTGCTGGAAAGGAGTGGAAAGAAATTAGAATTATAAAATATGATGGAGTTTTATGGGTTAATATGGAATTTTTCAGTTGAGATTAATTTTCAATTCCCTCTAGACAAAGATATTTGGTTTTATGAGTGTTGTAGCAATGATTTTGATAGACTGTTTACAGTCTGATGTCCCAGGTATCTCAGGCAGATAGGTAGGTCTGTTTAAATGCAAGAACTCCTTGCCTCTATGTGGGTATTAACAACCCTTGCTACTTCCAGGGAAAATAATCCTCTCAAAGTATATTGTTACATTATTAAATCACTTGTTTCCTAAAGCATGGGACCAGCTTCTCTCAAGATCTCTAAATAAATCACATTACTTTATCAAACTGCTTATTTATGCAGCTTAGAAACACTAATATTTCATCAACCTCCTGATTTTATGGCCAATCTTCAGACATGCTAATCTGTCACATATTTTGAAACCTCTTCCTTCATGGGTAGGAGTTTTCCCCGGGAATTCCCAATCATGTCATATTTAATGAAAACAATACCAGTAATCACATTGGTACATAGCCCCTTCCTCTTGGGAATCTCCAAATGGTTTCCAGATTGGTGGGGGTCAGTTTTCAAAAGCTGCTAGTAAAAGAAGAGGGGGAGGGGCTTAGTTCCCTATCAAGGTTGGGGGAGGAAGGCTCCCAAGGAGATTGAATCATTACCCCTGTCATTCCGTCCATCTGGGCTGTATCATTTCCATTTGGACCCAATGTTCCAATAAGCTGAAATGCACCTATTTGGCAGGGATTCCTCTTATGCTGCCCTGGGAACCCTCATACTATCATCACAGCTGGCTATGACAGGTTCCAGGAGCTTAGAAATTGTTTTTGACATGGTGGGAAGCATTTTCATGTCCTAGCATCAGGAATGCGTCATTTCCTATGTAAGTGGAGCTGCCCCACCCCCAGCCCTTTCTATCTAGTTATCGAGGCTTATTTTCCCCCATGGCATTCATCAGCACATAGTATGTCACGTATTTGTTAGTTTTCTGGCTTTTCCCACTACCATGTAACCTCCATGAAATCCCCAGGTTTGTCTGGTTTTGTTCACAAGTGTGTTTACGGCGCCAGGCACTTAGTAGGAGTTTCTTCGATATTCAGTGAATAAAAGAGCGAATGTACATGCAAAACCCCCACCTTCTTTCAAAGAGTTCAGTGGAGTCAGAGAAACCTAGCTCAACACCACAGCGCTGTAGTTTATGGGCTGTAAGATCTAGATTTCTCAGGGAAGAAATGGAATAATACTATGTACCTTACAGGTTGGTTGAGGTGTAGATGACGTAAAATGCTGCCCTAAGCATGGGGTGGGGCTTGTAGTGAAGGAGCACTCAGGAAAGAGTGGCCATTTGAAAAAAAAATCCGTTGCTGTTCAAGTGGTTCCTTACCTGGAAGGTGGTTAGATCTCAGAATCCTAACTTCAACCATAGGGGCTTAAGCCTCAGGGCTAAGTTCTATTCCTTCAAGGGTTGGGGACCAAGACTTGGACATAGTTACGGGGTGGGGGGAAGGAGGGGGATCTAGGGCCGCAGGAACGTGCTGAAGGGTTTTCCAGCGAATTTCAACACAGTCTTTAAGTATACCTAGCTCTACACACAGGGCCTGCAAGCCTGCTTCATATCCCAGCCCAACGGGGACAGTGTCTGAGAAGGGGAGGGGGCTCATGATACCCCACAGAGGGAAAATTTTGGTTCAGCCCCCTCTGGCTGGGGGTTATCACGTTGTCTGCTGAATGGGGTTTTGCCCTTATTTGGGCAAGGAGGGAAGGGGGGCAAATAGGTAGAGGTTTCATTCCTACACCCTTGATTACCAGCTCCTTCCCAGCCGCACTGGCAAGAGCAGAATGAAAGTGGCAACAGCTGGTTCACCCAGCCCAACCCCTCACCTTCTGGAGAAAAAGATACGAGCATTCTTGCTTCTCGTCCAGAGGCCCACCTTGAAGGATGCATACCTCTGAAAGCAAGTGAGTGTGAAGTGCAAAATCTTATCTGCTTCTCAAAGCACAGAAAGAATATTTTACCCATCACTTTAAAGAAGGGGCACAGCAAAAAATGCAGTATTACTCGTACAAGCATCCTTGATGCCTCCAGGAGTGGGTGGGAAGCACTTCAAATGAGTTAATAATATAATGTGAAAATGAGACAAAGATATGAGAAGCCGTTTTGAAGTTGTTTGCACTTTTACATACCTGAGATACTGTTATAGCTTAGACTTTTTTTTCAGATTAAAAGAAGGGAGGTAAAAAGATTTCAGAGACAGAGCACGCAGATAAAGCTTTCCATTAAGGCACGTGTGCACATGCGTGGGTCGCCTTTGCACACGGGTGTACATATGCGCATGTATACATCCACTGCTTTGCAAGGCTCGCGTGTTCTCACCTCTCCTCTCTGGACCCCCTGCACAGAGTGGTCCTGTGGGAGCACCGACCCTACACACTCTGCCCATTCCCAGCTCCAAGCCCCACTGACCCTGGCACAGGAATGCTAGGAATGCCCTCCCTCCCCTTCCCTGCTCCCCATGCTATCCCACCTACCCAAATCACCGTCAGTCATCTGGGCTCCAATCCCAGCGCCTGGAGAATTCTTCCCTACAGATGTCACAGTGATCCACAGTCTGCTTTCTCTAAACATCTGTGGAATGCGGCGCGCTCCCATTTTTATAATCGGAAGTTTGTTCTTGTCACTGCAAAGAGGGGAATAAACAATCCCTTCACTCCCTGCCCTCACTGGTCCCACCCTAACACGGTCGGGGCGTCAGCGTATGGTTCTTGCACAGAAGGGTCATAAATCCTCACACCCCCTCTTCTTCGAATAGAAAGTCTCTGACATGCCTCCTGAGGACAGAGATGTGACCTGACACCAAAGCATCATTTCAGCACTTCTGCGGGGTTTCCTGTAGCCATCTGTGATCAGACGGTCCTGACCGAGTCAGGGTTTCTTGTTTTTGTTTTTGTTTTTTTTAAGTATTTTAATTTGTTTTTGAGAGAGACAGAGAGAGAGAATGAGCCGGGGGGGAGGGGCAGAGGGAGAAGCAGACTCCCCGCTGGGCAAGGAACCTGATGTGGGACTGGATCCCAGGACTCTAGAATCATGACCTCAGCCGAAGGCAGATGCTTAACCCACTGAGCCACCCAGGCCCCCGAGATTCGGAGTTTCTTAAGCAGGGGTCAGGGGCCCAGAGGGCAGCCTGGAGTCCATCTGAGGAGAACAGAATAGGGAGGCTAGGGTAGGAGGGGTGGATGACGTTTGACACCTGTCAGTATATTGATGGAAGACACCTAGTCCATAAAATAAAATTATACAGTATTAGCATGGAATGGATTATACCGTATTCAGAAAACATGCTTATTTGTGGCTATTGAAATAGATCACATGACTTTAAAAAGTAATGGCTATTTTTGGATGTGTGTGTGTGTGTGCACATGCACACTTGCAATTGATTCCAGAGTTATCTGCGGGATAATCAGCAAGCCTTCCTTCTGTGGCTTATGATGCTTTAAAGCCCCTCCTGGATCCCATTCAGTCAAAACACTCTTTGAGCACCTACTTTGTGCCAAGGAATATTCTATGTCAGTGAATCAGTTCCTACCATCCGGGAGGTCGCAGCCTTCCAGGAAGCAAGAGAAGATGAAGGCAGAGGGATGCATGGTGTGTGGTGCTGGGGGGCTGATAGCTCCAATTTAGATGAATAAGATGATTACAACATTGACGTGAAAGCTAATTATAGAAAAATTCATCTCTCCTGGAATATAAACAATTTCCTGTAACTATTTTATTGAGAAATCTAATCTCATGAGGATTTTTTTTTTTGGTCCCTTTCCTAATTTGTTTTTCTGGGGTGTGTATGTATGGGTTTAACTGCCATTGGGATTATCATACACAGCACGTGCTGGGAGAAGCTTGGTATAGCCTGAGTCCCATGTCGCTTTTGCTTTTCCCCAAACCCTTTCAGTGCTGACCCCTGCACAGCCCCCAACCACGCATACACACCCTACTCTGTGCATGTGCTTACACACACGCACGCACGTGCGTGCATACGTGCACACCTTTTGTGTTGGGAGGTCCTACAATATAATGACCTGGCTGACCGTGCACCTTCCATCCCATAACATGACTGTGGGAAGAAAGGACACAGGAGGCTGTTTCTCTGATCTAAGACATTTTATGGTTAAGAGCAGCCTCCTGGGGAGTTTTGGGATCTGGTCTCATTCCCATTCATATCTTTTCATCAAAATTGGCTATGAACGTAATAATCCTTATGACTCACTTGCAAAAGTACATAGGAAGTCGGGTTTTTTTTTTTTTAATTTCCTTTTTCTAAAGGTTAAAATTCAAGCAGGAAGGAACAGAACATTACTCTCCTGGGCCCAGCGGGAATGGGGCCTGGGTGTCCCAGGCTCAGTCTGGTTGTCTGTGTTTTTCCCTCGCCACCGCTCTGTGTGATTTATCCCATGTATCCACAATGGCCTTTCTCAACTACATGGCCCTCCTCACCCGGGAGGCTTTCCTCCCACCACCTTGCCTCTGGCACCCCAGCCATTCCCCCTCCTGAAAGTGCTCAGTGTCTCCCCCTCTTCTGGTTTGACTCACCTTTGTCCCCTTACCTACAAGAGGGAGCCCTTTCTGTCACCCCTCCACCAGCTGCATTGCGTCCTAGCCCTTCTTGAAAGCATTGCTGAAATTCCATCTCCTGCAGCCTGCCCTTGTCACCTAAGCCAGGAATGCTCACTTCTCAGCCTAGGAAGGACTCCCTGCCCTCCTGGAGTGTTGATCTCTTTCATTTATTTGACAAATATTTGTTGAACACCTAGAATGCCCTAAGTAAACACTGCTCCCACTGGGGGAGATAGACAGATGAACGAACACAGAGAACAAGCTTTCTGTCTTTTGGTTGTTTCCTAGACTGGTTGTGGGTTCTTTATAAGGGAGGACTGGCTCTAACAGTTCCTTGTATCCCCCAGAATACAGGAAGAATTCAAATGCGAAATTCCGGTTTTATAAACATGTCTCAGAGAAACACCCCAGCCCCCGAAGCAGACAGCCGTTGTAAACATCTCCTCTGCCTGCTGAGGGGCTGCCCAATTCTAGGGCCCGATCTGTGAAACACCAGTTCTCTGCTCCCTCCCGTGGCACAGAAGCTAAGCCCCGAGGGTATTTGTATGTTTAGACCCTCTGCGTGATGCCTAGTGCTGGACCAGGAGTCAGCTGAAGCCGCAAACCACCAGCAGAGGGGATGGAAAAAGATAGGACCCAGCAGAAGGGAACACAATTGCTCAATGGCCCAGAATCTGGATCTTGGAAGCTAAATTGTGGTTAGCCACATTGCTTCAATATTGACCTTCTTCTTTGGCACACAGAAAACACACTTATGTGTACACTGTATCTTTCGCTTTTTCTAACCAGTCTCCTCCTTCCCACCAACACTGTTTATACCAAAAGATGCCAATGGCACGTATCTTGGCATTTTTCTATGGCTTAAGACACAGTCAATACTCTTGATGATGTAAAAGAAAAACAAATGACATCGTCGATTTCCTTCCTGATTACTATACCACGTTAAAGGAATGCTGAGGTTTTGTTTGTAAAAATAAAACTGATGATTATGTAACCAGTGAGACCTACATTTCTACCTTATTTTGTTTAGTGCAGGCTCCATTCAACTTCTCAGCCCTCATATAATCTTCTTTAATCTTTGTGGTTTATTTGACAATCTGGTGAACTTTTATCACATCCTGAGGTTGGATGTGCATTTTAAGGCATTGGGGAATGATGAGTTCTGTTCTGAGGTGAAGGAGGCAACATGGGATAGGTTTTCCATCTTAAATTAGCATAGATTAGAGGCTTTCAGGAGAGTCCATGTCATCAGGTGACCGGAGTGAGGGACAAGAGCAGCCCGTGAATCACGTGACCACGGGAGAAGAAAATGGAACACTTCTTCCAAATCCAGCTGAGACTGTTAATGCCCAGACTGGGGAAGAGCTGGGGTCACCCTTCTGTAGCACTGAGCTGGGCAAGCCAGTGGGTTTCTGGAGAAGCTTCTGTTTGCATGGCTAAATAATAAAAGATGGTCTTGATAGGTCTACTCTTATACTATGTGATGGGCCATTATCAGAGCTTTGCTAACTGATCAGACATTTGATCCACTAAAGTGCAGTCTTGGGGCTGATCAAGTCCATGGGCATCGGGGTAGAGGAGCAAGAGAACTTGTCAGTCAGTTCTGCATTGTGCATTCATTTCTCCTCTTAATATCTGCAGAAGCTGTATTCTGGACTGGATGTGCCCCACCCCCACATTCGTATGTTGAAGCCCTAATTCCCAATGTGATGGTATTCGGAGGTAGGGCCTTTAGGAGATAATTTGATTTAGAGAGGGTCATGAGGGTGGGGCCCCCAAGGTGGGATCAGTGCCCTTGTAAGAGGAAGAGCCCAGAGCTTGCCCTCTTTCTATCATGTGAGGACAGTGAGAAGGCAATCATCTACAAGCCAGGAATAGAGCTCTCACCAGACACTGAATCTCCTAGAACAGTGATCTTGGACTTCCCAGCTTCCAGAACTATGAAAAATTAATTATTGTTTGAGCTGTCCAATCTAGGGTATGTTGTTATAGCAGCCCACGTGGACTAAGACAAGCTGTTTATACTTGTTGAACAGAAAATGGCTCATACTCAACTCTAAATGTATCACCCTCTCTTTTCCATATTTACTTAATATTTCCAGTATCTAATTAGTATCTTTTAGTGTACAGTTAACTCTTCCAACAAGGGTTTGAACTGCATAAGTCCACTTGTATGTGGGGTTTTTTTCCCAATAAATACAGTACAGTACCATGAATGTATTTTCTCCTCTTTATGATTTTCTTAATAACACTTTCTTTTCTCTGGTTGCTTTATTATAAGAATACAGTATATAGCATATGAAATATGTGTTAATTGACTGTTTATGTTCTTGATAAGGCTTCCAGTCAACAGTAGGCTATTAGTAGTTAAGTCTTGGGGGAGTCAGAAGTTATGCTTTTCAACAGCTCGGGAGGGTCATCGCCCCTAATGTTTACATTGTTCAGAGGTCAGCTGTATTCTCCTTTTATTTGACCCATTATCCTTTTCCACCCCACTGCCCACCTTTTCCACTTTTACATCATTGTCTGAATAAATCCTACTGCACATATGTCAAGACTCAGCTCAGGTGTCCCCTCCTACATGGAGCCTTCCTTGCTCTCCTCTTCTTCACCCCCAGTCTGGCTTCAGGGCAGATTCTATGCACTCCGGTGGTGGCTTCTACCAAGGCTTCTATTCCTTTGCTTGGTACTTTTTACTCAATCCCTCACTGGCCTGAGTTTCTCACTAAAGACAAGAGTGTGTGTTGAGCTCAAGGAGTAGGACCTGGAGTAGAGCAGGAGGCACAAAACATCTTTATTGAGTGAAATATATTTTTCAATGAAATCTTTTGAATAGAGACTTTAACTTGTCTGTGTGAAGTAATGTCTGTTTGCAGAAAAGGGTGGGAGAAGGCATGCAGGCAAACACTAGGTTGCAGCTAGTAGTTTACTGAGGACTTTCAAATCAGAACAGGACCTCAGATGTTGCTGGAATTGTTGAAGACAAAGCCAGTGAAGTGATAGAGGGCTTTGGAATGGAACTGGGTTGTAGAAGTTTAGAATTCAGTATCTCAGGAGGAGATGAAGTTCAGTATGGAAGGTCCGAGACTGTAGAATTCTTGTTCATTTGAACAGCAACTCTGTTATGGGCTGAATTGTGTCCTCCCAAAAGATGTTGATGTTCTAACTCCCAGCACATGTGATTGTGACCTTATTAGGAAGTAGGGTCTTTGCAGATGATCAAGTTAAGATGAGGTCATTAGGGTGGGTTCTAATCCAATGTGACTGGTGTCCTTATGAAAAGGGGAAATTTGAACACAGAAACAGATAGACACAGAGGAAAGACAACATGAAGATGCCAGGAGAAGGTCATCAACAAGCCAATGAACTCCCAAGGCTGCCAGAAACTAGAACAGAGTGGCACGGATTCTCCCTCCCAGCCCTGGGAAGGAGCCAACCCTGAGAGAATACATTTCTGTTGTTTAAGAGTTGTTCCTGACAACCCTGGAGAACTAGTACAAACTGTTCCACTTAAACTCTAAATTACCTGCAGCCAGGGACTTGGGGTCTTTTATCCCCAAATCTCTAGCACCCAGCATACCCACTAGATGTTTGCAGAAATCTCGAGCTGCCTTCTCAAACCGAGCTCTCTTTGGACTTTAAGTTGGAGGATAGGAGCTAAAAAGGACAGAAAAATGAGAGGCTGGAATTGGTATGCACCAGGATTTTGCCCAAGTTTTAATGTCCCCCCCCCACCCCTTAAACCACGATGTCTCCTTCTCCATATGCATAGAGGAAAGGCTCCCAGATGCCAAGATCCAGGGCCATTTGTCTTTAAAGTCATCTGCTAAGAGGCACAAGTAAGAACACGATGTCTTCACCCCATGTCCCGCCCCCTCCCTACCCTGGGGTTTAGCTACCCCACAATTTCCTAGGGAACTCTTGTTTCTTATTATTTAAAGGTTAACTTGAAATTCATTTCTGATGAGAAAAGTAAGAAAACTCTGGAAAGCGGGGCTTGGATAAGTGTTTTACCTTAGGTTAGCTTTTAATTCCAGAATCTTTGAAAACTATAAAACTCATTTTGGAGTTTATGTGGTTCCCTGACCAATACAGATATTTGTAACAATAATAATAATAGAGAAAAAAATAGCACAACCTCGGATTTTTTTCCCCTTTGCTCAGCTGAAAATTAAACCAGACAGGCAATTGCCATAATATATAATATATGTCCACTGCATTTATGGCACATTACATATTACATGGTTATTATTCTGCATTTTCATCCAATCATCTTATTAACTCTGGTATTTTTATGTGGTGAATGACTACAAGCTGAAAGTCAAGCGAGGAAGTCACTGGTGGAGAAATGAAACACAGACTCAGTAAAGCAGGACCCATTAAAATGCGACCACCGCCACAGCAGACCGCAGTTGGGTGTTGACAATGAACTCTGGAAAAATACTAAGGTCCTATGGTGAGAAGCACCATCTGTGATACCATCTTTACCGCATAACTAAATCTGTGTTTCATTCTACTACCAAACCGCAATTTCACCTCATTCCTCTTTCTCAAGCACCACGGTTAAGTAGCTTTTTGAATGCTTTTGTAATGTTCTCCGCACTTAACTGAAAAAAGAAATCAAAAGAGGAGAGTGCTGTGTCAAAATAGAATTCATGATATCTTTAAATATATTTTTCAGACCCCTGAGAATGCCATTGTATATATATATTCTGATGTATTATTAAAAGAAAATAAAACTGCCCCATGAAATTCTAAAAATAAACTTGGACCCATTTTTATAGCTCATTCAACCAATTTTCTAAGTTATGAGTCATTTGTTGCTTTTGGTGTTTGATGTCATTTGCACGGAGCTGCATTGAATCCTATTTTGGGGATATGAGCAAAGATATGATGGATTATAATAAATCAGACTGCTGTTCACATTGTTTTTTTCTAATAGTGTTCTACCTGTTCTTTCCCATTTCTAAATTCCCTAACCTCCTCTGTCTTCTCTTCTGGAGCTAAAGTTTTGTTTTCTTTTGTTTCTTTCTCATTTGTTCCAATGTGACCTCTTTCTCTTCGGAGTTAATGTAAACCATCACCCCTACGAAGTCCAGAATTTCCCATCCTAAAGGTAACATAATGTGGCTTAGTCAAGCAGCTCTGAGGGTAAAATTCAACTTCTTACATCATATTCTAAAAAGTGGGATTTGTAGAGAAAGGCTTTGGATTTTTTCCCCCAACATAGGAGAAAATGACCATGTGAAATGTATTAAAACAGAAGGGGCTAAACACCCTTTATTAGCACAGTGACTGACAGGTAAGTTGTCACTGATTATAATTACACACTAGACCATGTATTCTGACTTTGAGATATAAAAAGCACAATGCATATGTTAGGAACAATTATATTTTGACCCAACAAAGAGTAGTAAATGACAAAGCAATATGCTGGAATATGTAACTTCTTTGTTTTTAAAGATTTTATTTATTTATTTGAGAGAGAGAGGGAAAGCATGAGTGAGAGAGTACAAGCCTGGGGAGAAGCAGACTCCCCGTTAAGCAGGGAGCCCAAGGCGGGGCTCGATCCCAAGACCCTGGGATCATGACCTGAGCCGAAGGCAGATGCTTAACCAACTGAGCCACCCACGTGCCCCAAAATATGTAATTTCTTTTCTATAATCACTAGGTGCGGTGAGCTAGTTAAAATCAGGAAGTAGGACCATTTATTTCTGCTCTGTAGCTTAACGTCTAGTTCACAATTAGGCTTCAAAAGTTGAACTGAATCAAACTGAAGGAGTAAACCCTTGATCAAAATCAAATATGTAACTGCCTGTTGGAATAGGCAGTTACACATGCTTCCCTTGAATTTCAGGAATCTTCTTAGGGCAGGACCTGGCCTCCCTGGAGAAGGATTATGAAAAAGTGGGTGCAGAGTCAATGGATGATGAAGATGAGAGTGGGGAGTTGTAGGGGGTCCTGGCACCTGCAACGTTCAGTCTCTCTCCCCAGTTTTGTGTCTCTCATTCCACTGTTCCCCTAACCCCCTACAAATACAATCAATGTCTCAAGTAGAAACAAAAACAGACAAAGGCAAAAAACTGGAGCATGTGTTAGCTGATTACTTATCCTTCATCTAACATATTGTAATATTCTAAAGGTAGAGATCATGTTCCCTACATCTTGATAGGGCTCAATGGCCAAACAGAGTGCTCTGCAGTAGCAGATGATCAGGAAATGTTTGCTGCATTGGAAACATAAAACAAACAAATAAAAGTAATTGCTGGAGTGTTACTTCTCATTTTATAGTTCTGGGATGTGGCTAATAGTCATAGGTCCCTGGCCACGTTCTCAGCAGCCCAAGCCTGTGTTTCAAGGAAGCATACTCCTGAAACTTCTGAGAATTCCTTGTAATCTTTGAGTAACTTGATCCAGAACCAAGTCTCTTGACTCCAATCCTTTGTTTTCTTATCACTTACTGTAAATGTTGAAGAAATTACTGAGTCTGTGTTACCCTAGGAAACGGAGCTTGTATATACACTGTATAATGGGGAGTTAAGAAAGCCAACTAGGCTGCTATGATCAGAACAGCTAATGTGGTTAACCAGAAGGATCTTAGAGAGTCACGTTTTTTTGTTTTTGTTTTTGTTTTGCCAGAAACAAATGCATTCTCGGGTGTAAAGCAAATATGGCTGAAAGCCATCAGCTAGATTTTTCAACCATCTCCTCCATGGTGCAATGCCCTATGTTGGAATCTCATGGCTTGAACTTTTTTCCCTCATGGTGGAGCCAAGACACTGTAGTCTAGATCAGTTAAGAGTTCCTGGCTGTGTTTAGACACCCCCGGTAATTGTGTAGGGGGCAGTAGAGTTCAAGCTGGTGGTGTCACTTGGGGTCCAAATCTGGACAGACTCAGAATCAAAGTGACCCCATGTCATGATCCTTCTTGAACACGCTCCCTGTGGGCTATTTGGATACTTTTAGGTGGTACTAGAACCCCTTATAGACCAGTTGAATGGAAAGAGCATGGAATTCAGAGATAGGCAGATCTGCTAAAAATTCTTGCTCCCACATTTACTATGTGATCTTGAGTAAGTTACTTAAACAGTTTAAACAGTAGTTTTCTTGCCCGCAAATGAGAAATTATGCCTATTTTGTGAATTGTTGTTTCAAATTAAATGGCATTATGCAAAAAAGTTTGTATTTTAATTCATGGCGTATAGCAAACATGAAATAAAAGCCCTTCTTCCCTTTCTTCTCCCCCTTCTCTTCCTATTCTCCTTATTCTTCCTATTTTTTATTTTATCTCTATGACTGGGTTAAGTGTGGAAGGCTACACACACCCTACATACAACCAGATGTGAGTCAGGATGCTAGGCCTCCTCCTGGCTCTGTGTGTGTGTGTGTGCATGCTCATGCACACGTGCACACACAAGTGTAAGAGCAAGGTAAGGGTTTGGATGGAGAGGGAGATGACAGACTTTTTAAGGCATGGATATTATCTCATAGCAGAGTGTCTGAATTCGCCACTCTTCACCTTCAACCTCCTGCCCACCACCAGCTAACACTCACAGACCACAGAGCGGTTGGTGTTTTTGGTATGATTGCTATCTCTCTGCAGTCTCTTCAACCCCCTGCCCTGGGAGGGTCTGTGGAAAGAGAGAGGCAGTATCTTGTTAATGAATGGTTCTGCATCCTCATAAAGACCACTGTCAAGATTATGGGCTTCAGAGGGTTGATGGCCTCCAGTCATTCTTCACTTCACCCCAGTCCCTTCTGAGGAGACTAAGGCCACGTGGTGGCTGTACCCAGTGGGCTTCCTGAGACTCACATGGTACAAAGCCTTTCCATTGGCCATTCCATTGTTCCAAACACTAGTCAAGGAATGGTCAAGAGGAACACTGTAGGAATTAATGATGTAGAACTTGACAGAGAAGAAAAACAGTATCTTGGGCAAACCAATTGTAAGCAGATCACCAAACTTACAGAGTGAGAAAGAAGTAGATAAACAAAAAGCTAGAAGAAGATGCCATGCATCCTTTGTTCATCTATTTATTTAGTTCAGACTATTTATTCAGTACTTTATTATGTGCCAGACACTGAGCTAAAAGCTGAGGTTATAATGGTAAACAAATCAGATGTAATCGCTGTCCTCATGCTTGTAGAGTTTGGTGCGGGGTCTCATAGCCTAGATAATTCATGGCTGTGCAACAAATTATCACCAAATCTAGCAGTTTAAACCACTACTTTATTATGCTCATGCATGGTTCTGCAGCTTAGGAATTTAAACAGGGTGCAGGATTCCATGATGTCTGAGCCTTAGCTGAGAAGACTCAATCGTTGAGCATGACTTAATAGTCAGGGGCTGAAATTATCTGGAGATGTCTTCACTCACTTGGCTGGCAGTTCTTGCCTAGCTGTCATCTGAGAGCTGTTGCCTGGACCACTTATGTGTTCCTCTCCAGCATAACAGTCTTAGGGCAACTGGACTTTGGTAACTGGCTTTCCCCAGAGCAAGTGTCTTGACAGAAACACACAAAAGCTTCAGGACCTTTTCTGATCCAGCTTTGGAAACCATGGACCATCACTTCTGCCACATTCTATTGGCTACTAAGTCCAGCATGGATTGCAGGGAAGGAGAATTAGGCTCTTTCAACCTCTGCCCCCAATCTCTTGGTGAGGGACAACAAAGTAAAAGCATGTGGGAATGGAGATACAGGTGTGGCCATCTTTTGAAAACACAGTATCCCCAAAACATAGTGAAATAAGTGTTATGGTAGAGGAGGATAGGTTCACATAGAAGGGATCCTAATCTTGACTGGAATGGTCAACCAATAACTTTTCAAAAGGAAGTGCATACTAAGCTGAAATTGAGGATCATTGGAACTTAGCCAAACAAAGACGGTGTTAGTCAGTTCCGGCTGCTAAAACAAATCACTCAGTGTTGGGAGGCTTAAGTAAGAAACATTTATTTCTTACAGTACTGGGGCTGGAAGTCTAAAGATCAGGGTACCACCACAGTCAGACTGTAGTGAGAACCCTCGTCCTGGTTCACCTTCTTGCATTCTCACACAGCAGAGAGAGAGGTCTAGCTCTCCTCCTCATCTTACAAGGACACTAATTTCATCATGGAGGCTCCACCTTCATAAACTAATCACCTCCCAAGGCCTTATCTCCTAATACCACCCTTTAGGGGGAGTTAGTGTTTCAACATATGAATTTGGCAGGGCCATCACAAACATGCGGTCCATAACAAAGACTATATGAGAGCAATATTTTAAGCAAATAGAACAACATGGGCAAAGGCCCAACATCTGGTGAAGACCTAGGCCATTATGGAACTGAAATGATTTCCATATGGCTCCCTTATTAGGTGTGAATGTGGTGCCTCATCAGGGAGGGTGGGATGGAGTTGGCGGAGGGAGGCTAGCATGTGCATATGGGTGTTCCTGCAGGATAAAAAAAGAAATGAAGCTGGAGAGGTCAGCAAAGACCAGAATGTCCTCGTGAAGATCCTGGTGAAACATCCTAGGGCGTTTGAACAACAGTCAATGAAAGGCAGAAAGAAATGTTATCTGTATATAGAAAGACCATTATAGGCAACATAAAAATAAGAACAGAATTCAAATGCAGGCAGCCTTTAATTTTCCAGTACTCAAACTCTGAAAAAGATAAGGATGCTTATTTTGCCCATCTGGAACAAAGTATATGATGCTTTTTTGTCACCTTTATTATTTTTTAAAAAATTTAAATGGAAAGTGCTGTTCACTATCCCAGAGAAGCATACATAAGACCCATGGATTCAGACACTACCCCTCCTTCCCCCCACCCCACCAACATACAGCACTTGCATCACACATATAAGACTTTCCTGATTCCTATCAAAAGCAGTGGTGCACCTAAAAGATCAACCTAATGCCTAATGTTAAACATCATTTATTGCTAGTACAATTTTTCATAAATGTGGAGAAAATCTCTTCAAGAGGAAATGAAAATCCCCTAGTCTCCATTTTCTTCTCTAGAAAGAATCGAACTTTCCTCAGGGAGGGAAGATGCTGAGCCGGAAATGCATCATTATAAGACACTTTATGATACTGTGATGATGTGGCAAATGGCCATTTATATGAAACCATTCATTTCCTGCAGTGTGGTTCCCAAGTGTTTGCCTCCTTGGAACAATGACGAGAAATTTCCTAACACAAGAAGGACTATGAGGACAGCTCCACTTATATGTTGCTCTTACGCTAGTCTTGGAAAATGTCCCATTGTCCTTCATGCATTAGATGAATCTAAAATAGGCAAAGGAGTCTAGACAGTGGAAACCATATATAAGATCTATGTTCTTCCTCCATTATTTAGTATTGTATAGTGAAAGTTGCTCAGTAACCTCTAGTCTAATGGAAGAAAAATTAGGGAAATATACAAGGGTAAAAAATATATATGTCAAGTAACAAGTCTTTAGCTATTTTACTAGTTAATTACCAGCTACTTCAAGACTTTTTTAAGAATAGGTGGGGTAAAAATTAAACATAAATGAATAAAATTATGTTTATCAAGTTCAAAAGCAGCTGATTTATAACATGTCCCCAACCTTCAAGACTCTACTGTCTGACCAATTTTGATTATATCCAGCAAGTATTCACTGGGCTCAGTCTACATGATACTTTGCCAATCTATGTGATGCCACACCAATCTATTCCCAACACAACAGATGTTTTATACCATTTTATTTGGACAGACTTTGGGCAAACTTACTACTGGAATCTTTGTTCTTTTTCCTTTTTTCCATCTGAATGCCCTATAACTCAAAATTAAGTAGTAGCCTTCAATTTTGTTCTTTCCCACATTTGCTTTGGATACTCTAAGTCATTTGGATCTCCAAATGAATTTTAAAATCAGCTTTCATTTGTACAAAAAAAAAGCCCTCCGGGATTTTGATTGGGATTACATTGATTCTGCAGAGCAGTTTGGAGAAAATTGCTATCTTAACAACATTGAGTCCTCTGATTTATAAAGTATATATCTCCATTTATTTCATTCCTCTTTAATTTCTCTCAGCACGGTTTCATAGTTTTCAGGTACTTCCTTTGTCAGATGTGTCCTTAAGTAATGTAAATTGTAAATGGCATTGTTTTTTAATTTTTCAATTATTCATTGCTAGTTTATAGAAATACAATTTGCTTTTGTCTATTGATCTTGTATCCTGAAATTTTGTTCAACTAATTTATTGATTCTAGTAACTTTCCTGTAGATTACACTGAATTTTCTATATAGACATTCATATTGCCTGCAAAAAAAGTTTTTATTCCTTTTCAAAATGATGCCTTTTATTTCTTTTTCTTGCCTTATTACACTGCTTAGAACCTCCAATATAAGTGGTGAGAGCAAACATTCTTGACTTTTTCTTCACATTGAGGAAAGTAGTCAGTCTTTAATCATTAAGTTTCATGTTAGTTGTAGGTTAGTAGATGTCCTTTATCGGGTTGAGGAAGTTCCCTTCTATTCCTGATTTGCAAAGAGGTTTTACCAGGAACAGATGTTGGATTTTTCAGACTTTTCTACACCTGTAGAGATGATTATGTGGTTTTTCTTTTTTACTTTGGTGAATTACATTGGTAGTATTTAAAATGCTAAGCCAACTTTGCATTCCTGACCTAAATCTCACTTGCTCATGATATGCTTTTTATTTTTTGTTAGATTTGATTTGTAAAATGTTTTTTAAAGAACTCTTACATCTAAGTTTATGGAAAAATACTGAGCCATAGTTTTCTTGTCCTGTAATGTTTTTATCTAAGTAATTTCAGCTTCATGAAATAAGTTATCATCTCTTTAATTTTTAGAAAAGTTTGTGTAAATTTAGTATTATTTCTTTTGCAACTGTTTGGTAGAATTCACCAATGAACCTATCTAGATCTGAAATGTTCTTTGTAACTACAAATTTAATTTCTTTCATACATGTAGTGGTATTCAGGTCTATTTCTTCTTTTATAAAAAAGGATTGATTGATTGATTGATTTGGGGGGTGAGGGGCAGAGGGAAATGAAGAGAGAGAATCTCCAGCAGACTCTCTTCCGAGCACAGAGCCCAATGTGGCACTCAATGTCACGACCCTGAGATCATGACCTGAGCTGAAACCAAGAGTTGGATGCTCAACCCACTAAGCCACCCAGGCACCCCTATTTCTTCTTTTATTATTGACATATAACATTGTATTAGTTTTGGGTGTAAGCATAATGATTATATAGATATATAACATACAATATAATAATATAATGTATGATAATAATTATATATAACATACATACATCATATATATTGTACCTGAATTATATTGTAATATATAATGCTGAATGATTTCCACAGTAAATTCAGTTAACATCTATCACTACACAGTTATAATTTTTTTCTTGTGATGAGAACTTTCAAGATGTACTCTCTTAGCAACTTTCAAACATATGATACTGTTAACTAGAGTCACCAGGCTGTACATTACATCCCAGGACTCATTTATCTTATAACTGTAAGTTTGTACCTTTTGACCACTTTCACCCATTTCTCCATGTGCTCTACCCCATGCCTCATGAATCACACAGTTTTTTTTAGTACAACTTGTGAGAATGGGTGCTATTCCTGGCCTGTGTAAGCTCAGGTACTATTTCCTCTAATCACTTTGGGTGGTTTATTCTCTAGCTTCAGATGGTTTCATCACACACATATGGTTATTACTCAGCTGACTGTCAGTGGAGAACCTTCTGCAGATCTCTGGATTTCCCTCTGTGTGCAGCTCTCCTCTCCTCAGCATTCTGTCCTGTGATCTCTGTCTGTCTGGGTCTCCTGAAATTCTCAGCTCCATCTTCTCAAATCAGAATCCAGTAGGTTCTACTTGAGCTCTCTCTCTTAGTGACACAGCCTGAAATGACAGGTCTCTCACAGCAGAAAGTTCAGGCAATTAGAGGACTCACTTCATGTGTTTCTCTTCAATTGGGATCACTATCTTCTATTACCTGATGTCCAGTGTCTTGAAAACGGTTGCCTCTTATATTTACTATTTGCTTTTCTTTTTTTCCCGGACAAGAAAATAAATCCAGTCCCTATTACTGCGTTTTGAATGAAAGCTGAATTTCTCCTCTTGTTAAGTCATGGCAATAGTGGGTTTTTCTATTACTTTACCTGAACGTAATCCTAACAATCAGAGAAAAGTGGTAGCAATTTGATAGAAAATTAGTAAACTAGAAAAATCTGAAGAAATTATTCAGAAGGAAGCACAGAGGAAACAAGAAATAGAAAATAAAAAAAGTTATAAGAGACATGGAGGTAGAATGAGAAACTATAAAATATTTCTTGCATGCCATTCTTCCTCCTGGGATTAGTTCCCTTCCTACTAATATACATCTTTTTTTTTTTTTCATTCTCTCATTGGTGGAAAAGTCCATGAGTTATAAACTGTCAGACTTGATTTGTTTGAAATTGTCTTTATTTCACCTTACTCTTGAATAATAATTGAGCTAGATAGAACTTTCCAGGTTGACAACCATTTTCTCCCATTACTTGAAGGCATTATGCTGCTGTTTTTTGGTCTCTTGTAATGCTAATGAGAACTCTGCCTTTAGTCTAATTGTTGTTCCTTTGTAGGTAATCTACCTTTCATCCTGATTGCTTTTAAAATTTTCTTTTGTTTTTAGGACCCCGCTGCTTACTACTGACCATGTGTAAGAATTTCCTTCCTTTTTAAGATTGAATAATATTTCTTTATAGGTACGTGCCCCATTTGGTTGAAATTCTTAATAATGTTTTAACAAAGATTCCTGCATTTTCATTTTGCACTGGCTCTGCACTTTATGTAACTAGTCCTGTCTTTATTCTATCACGTGAGAGTTTTATTTGAAAAGCTGTAAAAGAATACAATATAGGAGAAATTAATAGTGTATGCTTTACAAGATTGTTTTAACAGTCCAGGAGAAAATCACCCAGTAGGTTAAACCCTTCACAGATATACACAGTGTGCCCACCCTGGCCCCCTGATTCTCAGGTTGATCTCCCCCTGAGGGGGGGGCTTTCTTTTTCAAACCACCAGAATGTGAATCTTCATCCCCCCTTGGAGAAATGCACCCTCTACTCGTTGATATCAGGGATGTCCTAGAATCAATCCCCTTCCATCCATTTGCACACCTTAACCAATGCAATCCCTAAGGCAATCACTTGCAGCAGACATTTCCCAAGTTAAGCTAGAGTAGCACTGGGAGACGGGGTTTTTTTTTAAAGACAGTCTACATTTCTGCAAAGAAGACATCCAAATGGCCAACAGACACATGAAAAAGTGTTCAACATCACTTGGCATCAGGGAAATACAAATCAAAACCTCAATGAGATACGACCTCACACCAGTCAGAATGGTTAACAAGTCAGGAAACAACAGATGTTGGCGAGGATGCGGAGAAAGGGGAACCCTCTTACACTGTTGGTGGGAAGGCAAGCTGGTGCGGCCACTCTGGAAAACAGTATGGGGTTTCCTCAAAAAGTTAAAAATAGAGCTACCCTACGACCCAGCAATTGCACTACTGGGTATTTACCCCAAAGATACAAATGTAGTGATTCAAAGGGGCATGTGCACCCCAATGTTCACAATAGCCAAACTATGGAAAGAGCCTAGATGTCCATCAACAGATGAATGGATAAAGAAGATGTGGCATATATACACAATGGAATATTATGCAGCCTTCGAAAGAAATGAAATCTTGCCATTTGCAACAATGTGGTGGAACTAGAGGGTATTATGCTAAGCGAAATAAGTCAATCAGAGAAAGGCTATCATATGATCTCACTGATATGAGGAATTTGAGAAATAAGACAGAGGATCATAGGGGAAGGAAGAGAAAAATGAAAGAAGACAAAACCAGAGAGGGAGAAAAACCATAAGAGACTCTTAATCATAGAAAACAAACTGAGGGTTGCTGGAGTGGAGGGGGGTGGGAGGGATGGGGTGGCTGGGTGATGGACACTGGGAAGAGTATGTGCTATGGTGAGCATTGTGAATTGTGTAAGACTGATGAATCACAGACCTGTACCCCTGAAACAAATAATACATCATATGTTAATAAAAATAAATTATATAAAAAAAGACAGTCTAGGATAAATCTTGGCATCCCAGATTCAGTGCTCTTCAAGATTTCTCTGGTAGTTTAATATGCAAACATGCTTTATTCTTATTCTTTCTGGGTCATGTCATAGGTAACTATTGTCTCAGGAGAGATATGAAGTTTCACAAACATCACACCCAAGATCCGTATTAAGGATGAGAAACATTTCTCTAATGGCAGCATCGTGTGCTCTGACTGTTCCCCTGAGTGCATAATAATATATGTAATATATATATTATATATTGCTGTCCCCTCGGGGGAGCAGTGTCAGGCTGCCCTTTGTCTCCTTCCTAATTCCAGAACTTGACCAGCGGCCCATAGCACATGAAAAGTGAGTCCTCATATATGTAACTTTTTCAAACAACAGAGCCATTTGCTTCTTGATGTCTTTCCTCTGGTCACACAAAGACCTAGTGGAAGCTTTGACATAAGGGTTTTTCTGTACCTTAGACAGATCACATTTGTAAGCAGGACATACTGTACTAAAAAGTGAATCAGAATTAAAATTTTTTTCTAATTTAAAGCAATTCCCAAGGTAAGAGGCTAGGATACTGCAGGTTGTATGTGTGTGTGTTGGGGAGGGGGGCAAGTACTGCTCATAACATGGGTTTAGAATGAAGGAGAGTATGTAAAATTGAATTGGATGACAAAAATAATCCTTAGAGAAAAGTCTACTAGGTAGCTGGAATTCTAAGTGTAAATGAAAGAGGTCAGGCCTCACTATAATAAAAATGCAGCTCTGGCTTCATGATTACAGCTAGTATTTTTGATCCAGCTGTCAGAGATCCTGCAAATATTTTAAAAAGCATTTTGGTCTATTTAATGGACTGTGTAGAACTGAGCTGACCAGCATGAGAGCAACTAGTCACAGGTGGCTCTGGGCACTTGAAATGTGCTGTGAAGTATCAATTTCACACTTGAGTTTGAACACTTATTATGAAAGAAAGAATGCTACATATCTCACTAATATTAATAATGATAGCATCTTGTACACATTGGGTTAAATAATATCGTATCTAAAGTTACTTTATCTGCTTCTTTTTGCCTTTTTAAAAAGATTTATTTATCCGCTTGAGAAAGAGAGAGCACGAGTGGGAGGGGCAGAGGGAGAGGGAGAGAGAGAATCTCAAGCAGACTCTGCACTGAGCTTAGAGCCTGATGTGGGGTTCGATCCCAGGACCCTGAGATTGTGACCTGAGCTGAAACCAAGAGTCAGACACTTAACCGACTGAGCAGCCAGGCACCCCTTTTTTCTTTTTCAGTGGGGCTACTAGAACATTTAGAATAGTATATGTGGCTCACATTCTATCTCTATTAGAGAACCCATGTAGTTTCTGATACAAACCCAATTAGTTTGGGACCTTTGGTATTCTCAGATTTACTCTCATCCTGAAGATTCATCCCATTCTGTACTCATAACTTTGGTCTCAGACATGCCATTTGCTGGTCAGTGATCCCAACTCACTTCCTAGCACCACCACCTCTGTGTCTTTCTGCAGGTTGTCTTCTCTGCATATGCTTCGGGGAACAGGAGAATCATTTTATTTCTGTGAGGAAAATACCCAAATTGATATTCCAAGGTGGGCGTTTTTTCTTAATTGAAATTTAGAATAGAGTGACTAGAGGAGTGAATTGTCAAATTTGGCAGAAATTTTCTTTCTAATATCAATGAGTCTGTCAATCATACCATAAAGACATACATGACTGAAATCCACCAATGTCTTCCTCACTGTCTTGGCCAGAGCAGAAACCTCTCATGAAGCCAGAGAGACCACTTATGCAAAAACAGGATTTCGCTAGGTTTTATTCTCCATCAGGCAGCTAACTCGTAGTGTGAGGAAGTACACAGAAAATGCTATGCACAGTGTACTCAGAGAGACTTATTTCATGGATATACAATTGTTTTGGTGGCTGGAAGTTAAAGGGCAGACCTAGGAGAGAGAAAGGAAGGGAGGGGGCAAAAAACTTGTAGGATTTCATTACTTAATGCATGTTAAGAATATACTGTATGCGTTAACTTTTCATTTTTTAAACAAAAGCTTTCCATTTTGATAGTTGGCTAATACATGAGTAATAAATGTAATCTTATAATATTTTGAATATTTTACAATTCATTTGGTGTTATATTGAGCAAAAGATGTATAAAAAGATACATAGCTAACTCGTTTTTATTTTGTATTTTGTTTAATGTTTAATGAAGTTAAAGTGTTGAACTTATACTTTGAGCTTATAATAAACATATCCTCCCATAACCCAAAATTTTGGATTCATACTTTTCTATAGCCCTATTATTTATTTTTTTTAAGATTTTTTATTTATTTTTTTGACAGAGAGAGACACAGCTAGAGAGGGAACACAAGTAGGGGGAGTGGGAGAGGGAGAAGCAGGCTTCTGGCTGAGCAGGGAGCCCTATGTGAGGCTCGATCCCAGGACCCTGGGATCATGACCTCAGCTGAAGGCAGATGCTTAACAACTGAGCCACCCAGGTGCCCCTATAGCCCTATTATTTAAACATAAAAACTTATTTAGGATTTTTTTTTTAAGTTTGATTTGCCTTAGGGGTTACTATTCTGTTAATTTTTCCCCCCAAGTTGGTTATTTAGAAACTTTTGAAAACATCTTGAATTTTTTAATGTCTTTTTTCTTGTGTGATATAGAATACTCTGATATGCCTTTGAAATACAAGTGATAGGTAACAAAACTAGCATTTTCCTGGAAACTGCTTTTCTTGTGTAGTTACTTTATTGTGTCTGGGAGCAGTCGTGGATTTTTCTGGATATTGTCCAAATCTCTTTACCAGTGTTTAATATAAAAGGAGTCAAATCTTTTTTTCCACTGTGATTTCAGCTCTTGAATGTACTCCAGATTTTGTGTGGTACAGTTTGTCTTTGCAACGAAGAACACTGGTCATTCTCCCCATCCCGTGGAAGGTTAATATTAGGAATTATAATATGTAAATGAAATATGGAAGCCTATTTCCTGAACTCACTCGTGACCTATGCCTGAAATAACTACTGAGTAAAAAATAATGTTACATTTCTTTTTTTTAAATTTTTTTTAATTTATTTTTTTTATTCTTATGTTAATCCCCATACATTACATCATTAGTTTTAGATGAAGTGTTCCATGATTCATTGTTTGTGCATAACACCCAGTGCTCCATGCAGAATGTGCCATCCTCAATACCCACCACCAGGCTAACCCATCCTCCAACCCCCCTCCCCTCTAGAACCCTGTTTGTTTTTCAGAGTCCATCGTCTCTCATGGTTCGTCTACCCCTCCGATTTCCCCCGCTTCATTCTGCCCCTCCCGCTACCTTCTTCTTTTTTTTTTCTTAACATATATTGCATTATTTGTTTCAGAGGTACGGATCTGAGATTCAACAGTCTTGCACAATTCACAGCGCTTACCAGAGCACATACCCTCCCCAGTGTCTATCACCCAGTCACCCCATCCCTCCCACCCCACCCCCCACTCCAGCAACCCTCAGTTTATTTCCTGCAATTAAGAATTCCTCATATCAGTGAGATCATATGATACATGTCTTTCTCTGTTTGACTTATTTCAATCAACATAATACCCTCCAGTTCCATCCACGTCGTTGCAAATGGCAAGATCTCATTCCTTTTGATGGCTGCATAATATTCCATTGTATATATATACCACCTCTTCTTTATCCATTCATCTGTCGATGGACATCTTGGCTCTTTCCACAGTTTGGCTATTGTGGACATTGCTGCTATAAACATTGGGGTGCACATACCCCTTCGGATCCCTACTTTTGTATCTTTGGGGTAAATACCCAGTAGTGCAATTGCTGGATCATATGGTAGCTCTATTTTCAACTTTTTGAGGAACCTCCATACAGTTTTCCAGAGTGGCTGCACCAGCTTGCATTCCCACCAACAATGTAGGAGGGTTCCCCTTTCTCCACATCCCCGCCAACATCTGTCATTTCCTGACTTGTTAATTTTAGCCATTCTGACTGGTGTGAGGTGGTATCTCATTGAGGTTTTGATTTGGATTTCCCTGATGCCGAGCGATGTTGAGCACTTTTTCATGTGTCTGTTGGACATTTGGATGTCTTCTTTGGAAAAATGTCTGTTCATGTCTTCTACCCATTTCTTGATTGGATTCTTTGTTCTTTGGGTGTTGAGTTTGATGAGTTCTTTATAGATTTTGGATACTAGCCCTTTATCTGATATGTCATTTGCAAATATCTTCTCCCATTCTGTCAGTTGTCTTTTGGTTTTGTTGACTGTTTCCTTTGCTTTGCAAAAGCTTTTTATCTTGATGAAGTCCCAATAGTTCATTTTTGCCCTTGCTTCCCTTGCCTTTGGCGATGTTTCTAGAAAGAAGTTGCTTCGGCTGAGGTCGAAGAGGTTGCTGCCTGTGTTCTCCTTTAGGATTTTGATGGACTCCTGTCTCACATTGAGGTCTTTCAACCATTTGGAGTCTATTTTTGTGTGTGGTGTAAGGAAATGGTCCAGTTTCATTCTTCTGCATGTGGCTATCCAATTTTCCCAACACCATTTGTTGAAGAGACTGTCTTTGTTCCATTGGACATTCTTTCCTGCTTTGTCGAAGATGAGTTGACCATAGAGTGGAGGGTCCATTTCTGGGCTCTCTATTCTGTTCCATTGATCTATGTGTCTGTTTTTGTGCCAGTACCATGCTGTCTTGATGATGACAGCTTTATAATAGAGCTGGAAGTCCGGAATTGTGATGCCGCCGGCTTTGCTTTTCTTTTTCAACATTCCTCTGGCTATGCGGGGTCTTTTCTGGTTCCATACAAATTTTAGGATGATTTGTTCCATTTCTTTGAAAAAAGTGGATGGTATTTTGATGGGGATTGCATTGAATGTGTAGATTGCTCTAGGTAGCATTGACATCTTCACAATATTTGTTCTTCCAATCCATGAGCATGGAACGTTTTTCCATTTCTCTGTGTCTTCCTCAATTTCTTTCATGAGTATTTTATAGTTTTCTGAGTACAGATCCTCTGTCTCTTTGGTTAGATTTATTCCTAGGTATCTTATGGTTTTGGGTGCAATTGTAAATGGGATCGACTCCTTAATTTCTCTTTCTTCTGTCTTGTTGGTGTATAGGAATGCCACTGACTTCTGTGCATTGATTTTATATCCTGTCACTTTACTGAATTCCTGCATGAGTTCTAGCAGTTTTGGGGTGGAGTCTTTTGGGTTTTCCACATAAAGTATCATATCATCTGCAAAGAGTGAGAGTTTGACTTCTTCTTTGCCACTTTGGATGCCTTTGATTTCTTTTTGTTGTCTGATTGCTGTGGCTAGGACTTCCAATACTATGTTGAATAGCAGTGGTGATAGTGGACATCCCTGCAGCGTTCCGGACCTTAGGGGGAAAGCTCTCAGTTTTTCCCCATTGAGAATGAAATTCGTTGTAGGTTTTTCATAGATGGCTTTTATGATATTGAGGTATGTACCCTCTATCCCTATACTCTGAAGAGTTTTGATCAAGAAAGGATGCTGTACTTTGTCAAATGCTTTTTCTGCATCTTTCGAGAGGATCATATGATTCTTGTTCTTTCTTTTGTTAATGTATTGTATCATGTTGATTGATTTGCGGATGTTGAACCAACCTTGCAGCCCAGGGATAAATCCCACTTGGTCGTGGTGAATAATCCTTTTAATGTACTGTTGGATCCTATTGGCTAGTATTTTGGTGAGAATTTTTGCATCCATGTTCATCAGGGATATTGGTCTGTAATTCTCCTTTTTGATGGGGTCTTTGTCTGGTTTTGGGATCAAGGTAATGCTGGCCTCATACAATGAGTTTGGAAGTTTTCCTTCCATTTCTATTTTTTGGAACAGTTTCAGAAGAATAGGTATTAATTCTTCTTGAAATGTTTGGTAGAATTCCCCTGGGAAGCCATCTGGCCCTGGGCTTTTGTTTTTTGGGAGATTTTTGATGACTGCTTCAATTTCCTTAGTGGTTATAGGTCTGTTCAGGTTTTCTATTTCATCCTGGTTCAGTTTTGGCAGTTGATACATCTCTGGGAATGCCTCCATTTCTTCCAGGTTATCTAATTTGCTGGCATAGAGTTGCTCATAATATGTTCTTATAATTGTTTGTATTTCTTTGGTGTTGGTTGTGATCTCTTCTCTTTCATTCATGATTTTGTTGATTTGGGTCATTTCTCTTCTCTTTTTGATAAGTCTGGCCAGGGGTTTATCAATCTTGTTAATTCTTTCAAAGAACCAGCTCCTAGTTTCATTATTCTGTTCTAATGTTCTTTTAGTTTCTATTTCATTGATTTCTGCTCTGATTTTTATGATTTCTCTTCTTCTGCTGGGTTTAGGCTTTATTTGCTGTTCTTTCTCCAGCTCCTTTAGGTGTAGGGTTAGGTTGTATACTTGAGACATTTCTTGTTTCTTGAGAAAGGCTTGTATTGCTATATACTTTCCTCTTAGGACTGCCTTTGCTGCATCCCAGAGATTTTGAATAGTTGTGTTTTCATTTTCATTGGTTTCCATGTTTTTTTTAATTCTTCTTTAATTTCCTGGTTGACCCATTCATTCTTCAGTAGGATGCTCTTTAGCCGCCATGTATTTGAGTTCTTTCCGAATTTCCTCTTGTGATTGAGTTCTAGTTTCAAAGCATTGTGGTCTGAAAATAGGCAGGGAATGATCCCAATCTTTTGGTACCAGTTGAGACCTGATTTATGACCTAGGATGTGATCTATTCTGGAGAATGTTCCATGGGCACTAGAGAAGAATGTGTATTCTGTTGCTTTGGGGTGGAATGTCTGAATATGTCTGTGAAGTCCATTTGGTCCAGTGTGTCATTTAAAGTCTTTATTTCCTTGTTGATCTTTTGCTTAGACGATCTGTCCATTTCAGTGAGGGGGGTGTTAAAGTCCCCCACTATTATTGTATTGTTGTCGATGTGTTTCTTTGCTTTTGTTATTAATTGCCTTATATAATTGGCTGCTCCCATGTTAGGGGCATAGATATTTACAATTGTTAGATCTTCTTGTTGGATAGATCCTTTAAGTAGGATATAGTGTCCTTCCTCATCTCTTATTACAGTCTTTGGTTTAAAATCTAATTTGTCTGATATAAGGATTGCCACCCCAGCTTTCTTTTGGTGTCCATTAGCATGGTAAATGGTTTTCCACCCCCTCACTTTCAATCTGGGGGTGTCTTTGGTTCTAAAATGAGTCTCTTGCAGACAGCATATCAATGGGTCTTGTTTTTTAATCCAGTCTGATAGCCTGTGTCTTTTGATTGGGGCATTGAGCCCATTTACATTCAGGGTAACTATTTAAAGATAGGAATTTAGTGCCATTGTATTGCCTGTAAGGTGACTGTTACTGTATATTGTCTGTGTTCCTTTCTGGTCTATGTTGCTTTTAGGCTCTTTCTTTGCTTAGAGGACCCCTTTCAAGATTTCCTGTAGGGCTGGTTTTGTGTTTGCAAATTCCTTTAGTTTTTGTTTGTCCTGGAAGCTTTTTATCTCTCCTTCAATTTTCAATGACAGCCTAGCTGGATATAGTATTCTTGGCTGCCTATTTTTCTCATTTAGTGCTCTGAATATATCCTGCCAGTCCTTTCTGGCCTGCCAGGTCTCTGTGGATAGGTCTGTTGCCAATCTAATGTTTCTACCCTTGTAGGTTACATATGTCTTCTCCCGAGCTGCTTTCAGGATTTTCTCTTTGTCTATGAGACTCGTAAGTTTTACTATTAGATGTCGGGGTGTTGCCCTATTTTTATTGATTTTGAAAGCAGTTCTCTGTGCTTCCTGGATTTTCATGCCTGTTTCCTTCCCCAAATTACGAAACTTCTCTGCTATAATTTGCTCCATTATACCTTCTGCCCCTCTCTCTCTTTCTTCTTCTTCTGGGATCCCAATTATTCTAATATTGTTTCGTCTTATGGTATTGCTTATCTCTCAAATTCTGCCCTCGTGATCCAGTAGTTGTTTATCTCTCTTTTTCTCAGCTTCTTTATTTTCCATCATTTCATCTTCTATATTACTGATTCTCTCTTCTGCCTCATTTATTCTAGCAGTTAGCGCCCCCATTTTTGATTGCACCTCATTAATAGCCTTTTTGATTTCTACTTGGTTGGATTTTAGCTCTTTTACTTCTCCAGAAAGGGTTTCTCTAATAACTTCCATATTTTTTTCAAGCCCAGCTAGTATCTTTAAGGTGATGATTCTGAACTCTAGATCTGACATAGTACTAATGTCCGTATTGAGTAGGTCCCTGGCAGTCGGTACTACCTCTTGTTCTTTTTGTCGAGGTGATTTTTTCCGTCTTGTCATTTTGTGCAGAGGAGAATAGATTAATGAGAGAACAAAATGCTAGCAGAGTAACAACGTCCCCAGAAAATATACTCTAAACAAATCAGAAAAGACCTGAAGCAGTGGGAAAAGAAAGGGAAAGAGAGAAAAAAGAAAAAGAAAAAGATAAAGATAAAAACAAAAACAAACAAAACAAAACAACAACAACAAAAAAAAAAACAGAATGTGATCAAATATGATCAGACTGGTATATAGATCAGTGCCACACACTAGATTTGGGGTGTATTTTGGTCTTTTAGAAGAAAGTGCCTCCCAAAATTTTAAAGAAAGAAAAACTTATATATGTACAAAAATAAGGGTTGATATGATGAAGGGATGGAATGACTGTAAAGATGGAAATTGTAAAAAATTTTATAAAAGGAATTGGTAAGTTGTTTGAAAAAGAAAGAAGAGGATTTAAAAAAAGAAAAAAAAAAGGGAGAGAATGTGATCAGGCAGGGGAATAGAAAACACCATATACTAGAGATTTAGGGTATATTTTAATCTGTTAGAAGAAACTATCTCAAAATTTTAAAGAGAGAACAACTTATATATATAAGCCAAAAATACGGGTAACTACTATGAAGGGATAGAATATGACTCTAAAAATGAAAAATAAAAAAGGAATTTAAAAAAAAAAAGGGATTGGTAAGATGTTGGTTGAAAAAGGGAAAAAGAAAAAATCAAAAAGAAAAAAAAAGACAAAAAGACAGTTAAAAAAAAATTAACTTTGAAAGACTCAAGAATCATGGTAAAAAAAGCCATGAATTCTATGTGCAGTAGTCCCCTGGCGCTGGAGTTCTGCCGTTCCCATTGATCGGTAAACTTGGTCTTGGCCGGCTGTTCTCGCTGATCTTCTGGGGAGGGGCCTGTTGCCGTGGTTTCCAAATGTCTCTGCCGGAGGCGGAATTGCCCCGCCCTTGCCCCCTCCCGGCTAAGTAATCTGCTCGCGTTTGCTCTCCGGGGCTTTTGTTCCCTGCGAGCTTTCCGTACAGCTTTGGAGGCGGAGAGTGAAAATGGCGGCCTCCCAATCTCCGCTCTGGAGGAGCCGAGAACTCGGGGCCCGCTCCTCAGTGCGCCCCCAGAGAAAAGCCGTCAGTCACTCCCGTCTCCCCGGTCTCCCCGGTCACTCCGTGCTCGCCCGGCCTGTGACTGCGCGTTTCTATCTCTGGCACCCGACCCCGTGTGGAGTCTCCAAACCCAGCAGATCCCTGCGGTGCGCTCCCGCACGGCTCCTCCCGGGGGAGGAAGGTGAGTCTCCCCGGATCTGCCGCTTGTTGGGTCCCCGCTGGAGGAGCAGGGGCCCGACTGTGCCTCGGATCCCGGTTTATGGCCACCCCGAGCTGAGAGCCCGCGCCTGGGCTCCGCCTCTGCAGCCGGCTTCCCTGCTCCCTTACCTGGGAGCTCTGCCGCACTCAGGCATCCCCGGTCTTTCTGTGACCCCGAGGGTCCTGAGACCACACTGTCCCGGAGGGTTCCACCCCCGCTTAGCCACCAGAGTGACGTCCCTCGGCGGAGCAGACTTTTAAAAGTTCCGATTTTGTGCTCCGCGGCTCTATCACTTGCCAGAAGCGGCCGCCGGAGGCCCCTCCCCCGCCGTCTATCCTCCCGAATATCGCCTCGGATTCACTTCTCCGCACGTCCTACCTTCCAGAAAGTGGTCGCTTTTCTGATGAGAGAGTTGTTGCTATTATTTTCTTCGATCTCCTGTTGAGTTTGTAGGTGTTCAGAATGGTTTGATCCCTATCCAGCTGAATTCCTGAGAGGAGACGAAATCCAGGTCTCCTACTCCTCCGCCATCTTGCTCCACCTAATGTTACATTTCTTTAGTGCCTCTAAAGCAAATTGTGATAATGGTGTGAATGGTGAATGAACAGCTTTATTTTGCCTAGGTGAAATACCGCTTACTTGAATCTACCTAATGTACCTTTAATATTGAACCAACACTGGTGATTATTATGAAATGCAATCTGAACTTTAATATTCTATTTATATCTAGCTCTAGCATAACTGAACTTGTAACAGTAGCACACAATGACAGTTGCTTATTGCTAAAACCTTTAATTTTCTATTGGAGGACTTTCTTTCTGGCCACTGGAGCCTTAATGTTCTGCCTATCTGGAGGCTGAGCCACAGTGCCAGAAAATTCAAACCCCGAGAAGTAGCTCACAACCAATGTCAGATGAGGAGTCAATGGATAAATCTCAGTTTTCTCGCCCCTTAGTTTAATGTTGAGGCACAAGGCATATTCTGCTCCAGCACTCTACAGATTTTATCACCTGGTGATATTGTTGAAAATTCATGTTCTGACTCAGGGGATTTGGGGTGGAGCTTGAGATGATGGGAATGATCCACTTTGAGTAGGAAGTTGTACACAGTCCCCCAGCATTCCCTAGTGGAATTAAGCTCCATTTGCCCTCAGTGGAAGTTGCTTGATTATTCTTTAGTTTACTTCCCTTCTCTGTTTTTAAATTATCCCTTCCCTTACTAGTGTTTGCTATGTGCATTGGATCCTTATCTTGGGGGCTGCCTCTGGGGGACCCCAAACTAATAATACACATACATATACAGACATGTATATCTTGCTATCTTGATACCTATTTCTATCTTGATATCTAAATCTATGTAGATTTATTCTATGATATCTATGATCGATCAATTATCTATCATCTATCTATCTATCATCTATCTTGAGTACAGCGACACAGTGCAGTCTCTTAAATCCAGGAAATGGAAGAGCTAGAAGAGAAAGGAGGAAGACATCCAGGAGAGGCTGGAGAGGGAAAGTTGATGGTCACCAGGTAAACTGACTCTTTCTCCTGATGCAGTTGTGGAAAAGATTTGATATGGTGGAACTCTGGTTAAAGAAGGGACCGGGCAGTTAGCTGTGGCTGCATAGATGGTGTATTTCCAGAAGTCCACAGAGTGGTAGCCATTCTCCTCAGGAACATGGGCAAAGACCTTTTACCTGATTCTATTATTCAGGACACACCAACCAGAGGGTTGGTCATGGGGGTCATGGAAAGAAGGTAGGTCAAATGTTAATCTTGGAAAGGATAGGAAAGCAGCATACGCAGAGAGACTCTGGGTGGCTGGGTGGCAGGAAGGCAATGCCACACTTCTGGGCTTGTGGGCCAGCTCTGAAAAGAAGAGGAAAATTAGTGACTGGGCTTTGCAGATGTTCACCCAGGATTCTTGGTGCAGCTGATACAATGTGTGCTACTTACCTTGTAGAAATGTGACTGAGAGCTAAAGCTTGGGACTTTCTCAGCTCAAATCCCAACTCTGCCACTTCGGAGTTTTGCCACTTTCCCATTTTATTCATTCTCATCGAGTGAGGACAATAATGCCCATTTCATAGTGTTGTGATGAAAATCAAATGAGATGTTGTGTATAAAGTAATTGTGTTACTATAACCAGCAGATAAGAGACCCACCTTAATATATTAATGATTCCCATGCATGCTGGGGAGGTGGTGGGTGGTTGTTTCATCTGATTCCAGCATTGTGTACACACACACACGCACACACACACACACGTAGGCATTTAATATCATATTCATAGAAAGCCGCTGGAGTGATAACACCTTGGTGATGTGAACCGATCCCAGCTATGATAGCCAAGAAATCCCACCACTGTTCTTAGCTGTGCATGGCATCCCTCCTGTGAAGTCTTCCCTTGAGCAAACCAAACACCTGTTCTTGGTGAAACGCAAAAGAGAAACTTGGTTTAAAGCTCTTGCTTCCCCTTCTTGTGAAGCTTAGCGATCCCTGCTAAAATAGTTCCTGGCAAGGCCACTTTCAGTTCTCAAGCTCAGCAGAGAACCAGTGATCTGAGGTCTCTTAGGGCAAAGGCTCAGTTTTGGACCCATGCCACCATATTTGAGACTTATTTGGGGCTTAAAGAGAGGCAGAATCACTTTGAGTTTGCCATCAAGATCCACCCTTCCCATCCAATGATCTCACCATTTGGCATGGCTTCTCTCCAGGACCCCGATGGGTTAATATTCTGGAAGCAACATTTTGGAAGGCCAAGGACAGGTCAGTTCTGAGAATCGTGCAAAAGAGAATCGGTCATTGTACTAAGTTGTTTGATTCCGGTGGTTCTTTCATCTGTTTTTTGAAAGCCATTTCCCCTTCTTAACCAAGTTCTGCCCCAGCCTCTTGATGGGTCAGAAAAGGTGGATGCTGATGGAAATCACAGATGTGGCCTAACCTCTCCAGCAGCAGTCCGGTCAGAGGTCATTTGGCCCCTTTCCAGTAACAGGTGGCACTCAGTCATCAGACGCTTCTACTTTTCGAGAAGGTTTGAATCAAGAGACATTTACAGTAAGACAAGGTCACTTTGCATTTCATCTTCTGTAAAGCCAACTACAAGCTATTTGACAGCTGCCTTTTTGAAATAAGCTTGTAGTGGTGGGTGTCATAGGTTTCAGAAACAAAGCCTCAAGTCTTGCAACAGTGTGAGTTGCTATGGTTTCGAATTACATTTCAGCATACCACATAATAGATGTACCCCCGCCCCCCATACACTGTCTCTCACACACACTTACACACACGTGGAAGTAGGTAGGTAGTCAGAGAGGGAGGCATAAAGAATGTATGCTAATGTCTAAATGAAGGAAGAGTCGTTCGTAAAAGAGATTCCCATTTGCACTCTTCTACTATTAGGAAGGATAATCGTTTATTAGTTAATTAATATGCTGGTCTTGAAGGTGGATCCCATTTGTGTGGAAACACAAAATGTGTGTCCTCCCCTCTCCTTCCTCCCAACTGGGAAAAATAAAAGATACACAGTTCACACATACTTGTGAAGTTCAAACAATTCATCTCATTTTATTTTATTTTTTTTAAAGATTTTATTTATTTATTTGAGAGAGAGAATGAGAGAGAGAGAGAGCATGAGAGGGGGGAGGGTCAGAGTGAGAAGCAGGCTCCCTGCTGAGCAGGGAGCCCGATGCGGGACTCGATCCAGGGACTCCAGGACCAGGACCTGAGCCGAAGGCAGTCGCCCAACCAACTGAGCCACCCAGGCGCCCCAATTCATCTCATTTTAAAAGAATCGATAGGCTGCAATTCTAACCTAAATGATTCATATTGAAACCACTGATCACAGAAATCTAAATAGGTCTTAATTAATTAAGAGCCTCAACCATTCTTTTCTTGGGCTAATTGCCCAAGTTCCAAAACACAGATCTGATATTCATACACCATGCAAAAAACCTGGGTGCAGATATACAGAGACCCTGGGAGGGGGCATAGAACTCCAAGGATGCCATCAGAAATAGAAATGTTACATCTGACAGTCATGTGATCTAACACACTGCCCTATAAGGAAGATTTTCATCCTCCTACTTATTCTCCCATAGGTAAAGGGATTCAACAGGTGACCATCTAGGGATACACACATGCATTTTCTCCACACATACCTTTAATTCAAGAGTCATATTTGTAGCTCCCCTAGGAAAGGATCAAAGGCCAAGGGTGGGTGGCCCCGACTCTCATTTGGATTGTAGAGCACAGACAACAGCTGCAGCATGTCCCTGAGAGATTGGCTGCAGACAGGAAAACGCATTGACGGTTTCATCTGACCTCATAGATCAGTGAGAACAGAACACCCTCCCACTAATTGGAGGCCACCGAGGTAGCTATAGTTGGTTTGACTGAAATCAGTATTCAGTTTTTTTTTTTAATTGGGGGGTAAAATAAATGTAACATAAAATTAATGATCTTAACCATCTTTAAGTTCAGCTCAGTAGTGTTAAGTACATTCATATGGTTGTGTAACCCATCTCCAGAGCTCTCTTTATCTCGTAAAACTGAAAATCTGTACTCATTTAAGCAATAACTCCTGATTTCCAATCTCCCCCTGGAAACCACCATTCTACTTTCTGTCTCTGTCATTTTGACTAATTCAGCTATTTCGTGTAAGTGGAATCATACAGTATTTGTCCTTTTGTGACTGGTTTATTTCACTTAGCACAATGTCCTTAAAGCTCAACCATGCTGTAGCACGTTTCAGAATTTCCTTCCTTCTTAAGGCTGAATAATATTCCATGGTATGGATCTACCACATTTTGTTTATTCATTCATCTGTTGATGAACACTTGGATTGTTCCTATCTTTTGGATATTGTGAATAACGCTGTTATAAACATGGGTGTATGAAATCAGTATTTTTAATTATGACACTCTAGGGCTCATCTTCCATTTCATGATTAATCTACTATCTGATCCTCAAGTCATGTATTTTGTAGAGAGTAAAATTATTCTGATTCAGGGAGCCCTTTTGACCCATGATACTCACTGATATAGCTGAGTGGGATTAGGGAACCTATGGGCATAGAGCAGAAATGAAGCTAACTTGTTGATACATCTATCTCAATTTTAATATCTGCCTCCCTAGCACTAAATTTTAATCGTCCATCTATTCCAGTTAAGATATACCAAATGAGAAATATTATCCAAGAGTTCTACCCTTAATTGACATCAGTCATGGCTCATACTTGAACAGCACTTACAATGTTTCAGGCACCATTATTAGCTATTATGCTATCAGTGTACATGTTTTATTAATGGGACAAGGAGTCCAAAAGTGACTAAGCATCTTGCTGAGTGGTACATAGGTACTTGGGGCCATTATGTGAACTCAGGTAGTTTTGCTCCAGAGTTCATGCACCACTATGCTACACTGTAACTCATGTATGGATGTATATGGATAGATAGATGTATGTGGGGGGTGGGGGAGGTGTATCTAAGTGTTACTTTTTGACAACCAACAATGAGAGAAGACACATGAGAACTTCAATTGATATTGCTAGAAAATGGTGCAACGATGTATGATAGAAAGTACTCTGGTTTGGTCATTGAACACAGCTAGTTAGGATCGCATTCTCCCACTAGCTGTCTGGTAACATGGACCAATTGTTTTATCCTTTTGGCTTCAGTTTCCTCTTTGAAAATGGGGATAATAATAATATCTACTTGGCTTCGTTGCGAACACTTAAGGAAATAATGTCTGTAATATAATTAGCTCCTGGAAGGTACTCAATAAATGTTAGTTCTCTTAACTCTTATGCAGCAAGGGAAGAACGTGATCTCAAAAAAACAGATACGTGTTTTCCTAAGGACATGCACTGCAGAAACACATGCATTATAAACACACTCTGATTTTCTTACTAGGGCACTTAAGAATTATATTGCCTCTTCTCTCTGTTGCATTCTGCTAGAGTCTAATCAGAAATACAAGAGACTTGCATGTTGAAATCAAATAGTAGGTCCTGATAAAATCAACTCCGTATTTACTTCAACTGGGGAAGGAGCTCCAAATACCATGACTTCGGACATTTGTCGTAAATCAGCCTTTCATGCCAGCGCAGGAAGGGCTGCCTCCCAGTCTTGATTCAAGGCCATTGTTGTGCAATCATGTCTTGACAGTCATATAATCAATTTTGCCTCTTCCCTTGACTTAATGTTTTAAGTGGTGTAATAATTTGAATAATAGAAAAGATGATAAATTCACTATTTTATTGATAAAAATTACTCACATGGAACCTTATATATTATTTGCCTACTAAGTTGGATTGCTTGAAAAACGATCCTTCTGAGCTCAGTTGATTCAGGAATGATCACCCATAGTAGAATTTTTTTGTGCAAGAAAGATTTCTTCACATTGTCTGATACTCTGCTTTGAAGATATACACAGTAAGGCACCAAGGGGACAAATGAGAGATGCATACAAATCCAGGTCAGCCAACTCTCTAAAGAAAGACTTTTCTGACAGTAGAGAAGGAGTTTCTTAGTTTCTTCATAGAGATTGAAAGATAGCATATGTCTCTATGTGGACATATTGCATCTTTACCCATGTATATAAATATAGGTTTTATATTGTTTCTCACTATCCTCCTTCTTTTCCTTGTAATGTTTTCCTTTGAGCAATACATTTCTATTATATGATTATCAAGGATTGATTGCTGTTAAGCCCAATACCAAATGAATGGCAAATTTAAATAAGTTTAAGAAATTTGGAAACCATCTATAAGAGAGATTCAATATTCCCATCTGTGTACTAAATGTCTTGTCTTCTACCTTGCTGGAGGTTCCAGACTACTGATAGAGAAAAACATTTGATTGGGTTCAAAATGCAGGAATGGAAATGTGGGTTTTTGTTTTTTTTTAAAAAAAAAACTATTATTTTAGAACAGTTTAAGGTTCACTGCAAAATTGAGAGGAAGGTACAGAGGTACCCCACACGTTCACAGCCTCCCCCATTATCACCATCCCCTGCAACATGGTCCGTTTGTTACAACTGATGAACCTACATGGACACATCATCCCCCGAAGTCCATAGTTGCCCTTTGGTGGTGCACATTCTATGGGTGTGGACAAAGGACATATGGATGTATAATGTATAGTGACAATGGAAGTATGGGTTGTCTCCCTTCGTTGCTCTTTTTGGCTTATTGCCTCAGGAGACAAAATGCAGGTCTAGCATCCAGTTAAGCTGCACGGAGGGCTAGTGACTTCCTAGATGCAAGAGTTAGCTGGGAAAACTACCATTTTGTAGAGTTGGATCAACTCTTCCGACTTTTAAGATGCGGCTACCAGCTCTGGTGTGTGTATGTTGTGTTGTGTTGTGTTGTGGTAGTTTATGCTCTCTGATGTCTTTTCTTGAACAATGGGTGGAATGTCTCCTGCCAACACATGGCAGATTACATTTTCCCATCAGTCCAACTCTGCTTACAACTGAGCTATTGAACTATGGAACGACTCAGTTACCACACTGAATGAGATGAGAGCATATTCTCCTTGCTGAGATGAAACCAAGCATGAAATAGGGTGGTGACTGGTTAAGAAGCTAAAATGAATTTTGTTTCAAGGTGAGAATTCACAGCCCTTGGTCCACTGAGCCATGTTTCCCATGCTTACGTATCTGTGAAACAGCTGCTATAAATTGAAACTCTGAGAAGTTTTCTCAGCAAAATTGAAGATTAAAAAAAATAAGTAAAACAACCAACCTCTCCCTTCCCCCTCTTCTTTTGACAAAGCATCTGCCACATTCCTCACAGCTGCCTTTCCTCCTTGGTTTGAGTGCCCTGTGACAGGGTGCTCGCTGCCTAGCAAGCAACTCTACTCAGACCCAAGTATTTGGTCTTGGTAAAAGACATTCCTCTGTTACGTGGAGCCCTGTGTGCCTAAGAGTCTACTTCTTGGTCCTTGAAACTTGGCCAGCATTCTGGACAAGGATTTTTAGAAATAATTTTTAAAAGAAGAAATGTTGTATACCTTAGCAGCCAAATCGTTGAACTTGAAGTTCAGGGGCCTTACTCCTATAATTTATAAATCAGCTTAGGTCTTCATTTGTATCATCCTTTTGCCTTTGACCTCTGTCATTTTGCTCTATTTTCCACTTGGTTGTCTTCCTTCTTTCTGTGTATATGTCTATCTTTTTTTTTATCTCATGTGTATATTTCTCCCTGGGGTGTTTTTCAATTTTTCTCTTTTTACTTTTTTTATTTTTTTACCTTTTCCCTTAATTTTAGTGACTATTTATTATGCAACTACTTCAGACTGAGGAATGGGCTAAGGTACTTAAAGAATATAATGAAATCCTTTGCCTAGCGAGAAAATTAACTCCTCTGTAAAATCTAGCGTGTCTCCCTTAATTAACTATAATAGAAAACCAAGTTATTTTTCCTGGATTTGTCTTATTGTTCCTCCTAGTTAACTGAAAAAGAGCAAGTTGAATATATTCTTTATTGTAAGGAACAAAAAATATCATCTAAGTGGATTTATTTTTTTACCTCTCTATGGCAGCCAATTGATTTTCTGCCTTTTACATCAATGGGCCTTGGCTGTAAAAAAAAATTTTTTTCCCTTCATCCATGTATTACTCCCCTTTCTTCAGCATAAGGAGAATGTTAAGAAGAAGGGCCAGGTGCTCCAGAGACCCTCTTGGTTTATCTGTCTTATCAGTAAGCGATGCTATATGGTTGGCTTATATTCAGATACCTGGTGGCCTTTCAGATAGTGAGGTGTATAAACCAGTGGTCCTCAAGCTTGAGCCTACCTTGGAATCACCTGCAGGGTTTGCTAAAGCATCCATTTCTGGGTCCCCCCTCAGAGTGTCTGATTCATCAGATCTGGGGTGGAACCTGAGAATTTGCTTTTCTAACAAGTTTCAGAGCAGTGCTGATGCTGCTGGCTTGGGGACCACATCTTGAAGACCACTGTATTAAATTGAATTTCAAAAATTTCAAATGGTTAAGAGACAGTTTTGCCAGTAGGGGGTTGGTGGCAGGTCTACTTGCTTATTCTGTTTTTTGGTTCAGAACAGTGAACTTTAAAATAAACCTTTATTATTACTTTCAGTCAAGTTTATTCCTAGATATTTTATTCTTTTTGGTAAGTTGGCAATTGTAAGTGGGATTTTTTTTTCTTAATTTCTCTTTCTGCTACTTTATTATTAGTATATAGAAATGCAATTGATTTCCATATATTAATTTTGTATCCTGTAACTTTACTAAATTCATTTATCAGTTCTTGTATATTTTTTGATAGAGTCTTTAAGGTTTTCTAAATATGGTATCATATCATCTACAAATAGTGAAAGTTTAACTCCTTCTTTACCAGTCTGTATGCCTTTTATTTCTTTTTCTTGTCTGATATCTGTGGCTAGGATTCCAGTACCATGTTGAATAAAAATGGTGAGAAGGGACATCCTTGTCTTATTCCTGATCTTAGAGGATCTTAGAAAAACTTAGAGATCTCAGTTTTTCACTATTGAGTATGATGTTAGCTGTGGGTTTCTCATAGATAGCCTTTATTACATTGAGGTATGTTCCCTCTAAACCTACTTTGTGGAGAATTTTTATCATGAATGGATGTTGTTAAAATAAACCTTTAAATAAAAATATTATTGAATACATTGTTCTTATTTAAATGTTTTTCTGTGAGTAAAGAATATGGGGATGATTCTCGAGAGAGTCAGAACTTCCAGGCCTGGTAGGAATCCAAAGGGCAGGAGGATGACACTTCTCATTAGGTGCTGCTTACTGTTTGCATGCTTCTCTCCAACTGGGTCGTGCTCTGCTATGCAGATTTTAGGTTAACTCTGACAATATTGTTTTTTGAAGCAAAAGAGCAAAAACATGAGCGTGACTCAGATTATAAAATGTTGACTTTAAAGGCCTCCTACTCTTACTGTTTTTGTAATTTAAAGAAATCTAATCCCCTCAAACTGCCCTGCTGTGTTGTTCCCTGAAGTCATGTTTGTTTGGGCTTTGGATTCAACGTTAAGATCATGATTAAAAAGAAAAAGAAAATGGTCCCCTTAAAAGTCAGAGTTTCTCTTAGACCCAGGGTGTGGACCAGCCAGCCATTGTGGGCATGGACATACATCCCTGTACACACAGGTGTGGTGTGAGCCCATCCCTGCCAAGGGCACATGCACACTCTGGCACTACCCAACTCAAGAAGCATTTGATGCTTTATTGTTTAAGATTCCTGAGAATCAGCTTCACAGATGGGCTAGGGACACAGGATAGAATTGTAGAATTTACGAATTCCTAGAAATTATGTTTAAGTGTTATTTAATAACTCAAACTTCCAAGACAACAGTTTTATTAACTTGTTGATCTCCAGTACACCCCAGGAATAGATAACGTATTGCAGTGGTTCTCAAATAAGAACCTCTTTGTTTTTCTGAGACAAACTGTAAGCTCTTACAATACTTTTCATTTGAACCATAAGAAAATTCAATGTCAATCCTCGGACTATTTCATTTACAAATATTACGCTATCCTTTTTATTTATTCAGCAGACTTACCTTCAGACCCCAGTGTAGTAGTACAGAGAACACTTCATTTCAACTTACTTAGTCTGCCTATGTGTAAGTTGGTAATTGGTAGAACTGGAAAGATCTTGACATATACACCTGCCTGGGAGAGAAGAGATTTTTAATGTTACAAAATAGCATTAAAAAACAACTTTATTTCAAGGGAGGGAAGGAAGGAAGGAAGGAGGGAGGGAAGGAACGAACGAACGAACGAATGAACGAATGAATGAATGAAAGAGGGGAGGGAGGGAGGGAGGAAGGAAGGAAGATGCAAATTGAATATGTTCTATTTCTTATTAGAAGGAACAAAAGGAAAATCTAAGTGGTTTTTTTTTTTTTTTTTTTTTTACCTTTATGTGCTTTTCAGTTGATTTCCCACCTTTTCTATCAAAGGCTGAGAAAAAAAAATTCTCCAGCCCTCCATTACTCTGCTTCTTTGGCATAAGAAAAATGTTAGGAATAAGGTTCAGGTGCTTCAGAGACCCCATTGGTTTACCTGTCTTATCAGTAAACAAGGTCATATGGTTAGGAAGGAAGTCCCAATTCTATTCCAAAGTATCTTTGTGATCTTCCCAAGACACAAACACCATGGGTCACATCATCTATTGTCTTCTTTGGTCATTTGAAGAACCTCAACTTTTTGGGGACATTGACAGAGAGAGACCCGGAGACAATTGAACTAATCAAGAAAGGAATTCCTTGTCCCAGACCCAGGCTAACCCAGAATAAAGTAAGTCTTGCTGTCCACGTTGACTATTTGTACCCTGTTTCAATAATGACATGTAATTTACATGGCAGCACACAGTTTATTTGTGATGATTAAGTGAAGCAATAAAGGGAGGGGAGCTGATATGTGTTTAGAGACAGAGCCGATTTCTCCCAGTGAGATATCCCATTGGTTCACATATTAAGGAGCAACCCAGTGCCCATTTCTGTACAATTGTGGTTTCACTAAACCCCAGTTCTGCCTTCCCAGTCATTAGAGGCTAATGATACAGGGAACATTTTTCATTTTATTCTTCTCTCTACATGGTTTTTCATATACCAGTCTTTGCAACTTTACTGGCTTTCCTTTGCTACTATTAAGAGTAAATGATTCTGGGGCTGGGGTAGGACAAAAGAGCAAACTGTAAAGAGGACAAAGGATAGAGGATGACAGACGCAAAGCTCAGTCAGAGAAAGAGCCCAGCAGAATGATTTAAGACCTAAAGAAAGATGAAAACAGAACACCCTGAATGCATGGATCAGAGACCAGGAACTGATGAACTACCTCCAGAAGAGCCAGAGTGAGGCATGACTCCCAAAGTCAGAGGCAAAGAAAAGACCAGTCAATGGCTCACAGAGGTGACCCAGGGAGATGACTGGAATAAAGGTAGAGAGAGCCCTGAAAGTGGCTCTCTCCTGGCTGTGCATGAGAATCATTCAGAGCTTTGGGAAAATGCCAATACCTGAACCGCTATCTGTCCTTTATAAAGTTCAAAAATAAGCAAAACTAAATAATTTATATGCAGTACCTATTATATATATATATATATAATATACATAAAACATTATATGTTATATATACATATATAATACTTTCAAAGCAAAGGCATAAAATTTCAGGGTGTGGTTACCTCCAGTGCAGGCAAATGGATGAATAGATGAGGAGCACATACATAAGAACCTACTTGTAAAGTTCTGGTTCTTATATCAGGTGGTAGGTTCACAGGTATTTGTTACATTATTAAAATTCAATTAAAAGAGGGACATGCATGGACAGTGTTGATAGTATGCGATGAATCATGAATCAAGATTTGAACTTATCAAATTCTGAGCACCTGGGATCTGAATGTCAAAATTACTAATGTAGGGAGCTGACCCTCAAATGTTCTGGTCTAAGTGGTATGAGGTAAAGCCCAGGCATCAGTATCTTGTCAAAGGTTCCCAGTTGATTCTAGTGCACAGCCAGGTTTGGGAACCAGGCCGGTAGAAGAACACAGAGATTTCCCAGGGGGCAGGAAAAAAACCAGGTCTGGAAAGACTTCACAGAAAAGGTAGTATTTAAGCTGGGCTTCAAAGCATGAATATGATTCTGACAATGCACAAGACATTTCTAGGCAGAGGGAAAAGCAGAGTTGGTCCTTTGAAATGTAAGGATTCAGAGCCACAGAGCAGTATGCAGTGAGGCTACACTGAAGGGGGTTTGGGGAATGGATAGGGAAGAAATGAGGGTGGAAAAATAGATTGGGAGCAAATCACACACTGCCTGTGCTCTGTAAGAAATTTGAATTTTGGTGCAGGCAGTGGAAAATCATTAACAGTTTTTAAATGAGGAAGTGATTTTTTAAAAAAAGTTATCTATGTTTTAGAAATGTAATTCATGGAAAGCATGGAAGAAAAAGCACTTTAAAAAGAAATAGAAATTAGTGCCTTCATTAGTAGGCTATCTAGTAGATGAGATAAAAATAGTCTGATTTTTAAAAGTGGCAATGGAATAAGTCATGGATTTGAGCTACATTTTGCAGAAAGAATTTACCTGCCTAAGAAAGAAAGAGGAACTGAAGATGATGCCCATTCTTCTAGCAAGGTAGACTAAGTGGGTAGTATTGCTTTTGAGTAAGCTAGGGAATAAGGAGAAGAATCCAGTTTGCAAGTGTTGAGTTGGAGGTGTTTAGGGTAAAGGTGACCCATAGTAAATGGGGCTGAAGTTCAGGCAAAAAGTCCAGGTGGAGATGCAGTCTTGGGAAGTACACAGTGAATAAGAAGGACCCAAAGAGAGTTTTGAATAAGTGAAGAGAAGTTGGCAGTGGCTGAGACCCTGGGAACCACCAGTCTTTAAAGGGTAGGCAGAGTGGGAGAGACTAATAATAGGAAAAGATGGAGGAAAGAGTTGTCAGAGATGGTGGGGAAACAAAAGAAAATTTCAGAAACAGAAATTCCAAGGCAGTCAAGGGAGAAAATCTACTGAAAGAAGGCAGGGATCAAAAAGGAAAGTGAGTTGGCCTTCTTAGTGGGTCATTGAAGACCTTGAAGAGCAGTTTAGCTCGGCTAAGGAAATGCTTTGGTTTCCTATGTTGTAGGGTGTGAGATTTAAATGAGTAGGGAAGTGAATGGGACTTTCCAATGGGAAAGACAGTCAAGATATAGAATTGGAAGGAGTCAGGTCCCAGAGGAGGGGCTGGAGGATGGATGTGAACACAAAGGGTTGTGGTCATAATCGTTGAAACTCGATAGGAAAAGAAAAGAGATTAAAATACACAAGCAAGAATGATGGCATCAGTGTTAAGAAGTTGGCTGGGGGAGATACTTTTTCTTTCTTGATATTTTTACATTGTTATTTTACAATATTTTTTTGTAATTCTTTTACCTCACATCTATATTGGAAGATGAAGTTTATTTTTAAGAACCATGTTAAGGGTTAGCCTTGGAAATGAGTAGATATCTCTTCTAAGATAAGGAGAGAACCAGTAAGAATTCTCTACAGCTCTTGATGGTTTTGGAAGCCGAGGCAAGAGAATTTAGGAAGCTCATCTGAGATGATTGTTATGAAACTTTTCCTGTCTTTTCAAGTGGAAGTAATAGTCCCTCCCCTATGTTCCCTTTGCCCTATACATCTACCCATCCGTCACCTACATGGTTCGACTGTGCTCACTTCTTCTGTGTACCTCCCTCTGGCCAGCGCTAAGCCCATCTAGGGCAGAGATTATGCCTGATCTGTTTTGTATTCCAGAAACTCTGCACAATTCCTACTTCATAGCAGGTGTTCAATAAATCATTAGGTAAAACCCTACATAGAGGAGACAGGGATGTTTCATCCCATGACTTTAAGAGCAGCATTAGTAGCAAGAAGGTAATTGATGCAGGCACATCCTTATAAGAAAAAACAATCCAAGTGGAGGCTTTCAAAGAGATGTGAGTTACCAAGCAAGTTTCCTAAGACTGCCTCTCAGGCGTTGGTGAGTGCAGAGCCGAAAACCAGGGTCTCTACAGCCCTCCCTCCGCCTGAGAGATATTCTTCAGTGTGTCAAAGACTGGGATGCATGAGCCGTGACCGCCTCCTCATTACCTGGCACCAGGACAATCAAAATGCCCCCCTCTGCTGGCAGAAGGTCATGGTCCAAGATTATAGGTAAAGCAAAGGTCACAGGCACATGGTTCTTGAGGATGCCAACTGGCTTTACCATATCGGGTGATTTCTCATACTCCCTTGGCCAAGTCTCCTGTTTTGTAACAGTTCAGTCAAGGGTTTTACTGGAGTAGACAGGCATGAAATGAATTTTCCAGAGGAGTTTCTCAAGTGGGGGAAAGTTCATGGCTTGAAAGCCCTGGTGGCTAATGAAACAGGCCTGTGAGCTTCTGTTTTTCTTTCTAAAGAGGACTCTCCAGGTTTTCGAATCTGAATTGAAAACTTGAGCTGTATCCTCGACTCGAAGCCCATCCTATCCGCTGACTCTGCTGTTGCAAATTTATTTTATGCTGCTTCTAAACTGCCCGAGTGGCTTATGCAGTTTCCATCAGGATATTGTTTGGAACATGCACGGGCTGGCCTCCCTTTGCTCTGGAGACTGTTGGTGTGCGATTCCTCTCCAGCCCAGGTCACAGTGACCCAAAGGAACTCACTGAGAGCAAATTTGTGAAGGGTGCTTGCCTTAACCAGCTGGTCACCACGCATTATCGATCTTTATTAGACTGTTTATTATCAGGAGCTCATTTTTCATTTATCTAAATCCAATGCACAGTTTTAAGCATGAAGAAAGAAAATGGGAACAAAACTGGCCATCCCTTTCTGCTTTGGGCATTACCTACTGAGACCTTGTCTTTGAAATACAAACACACACAAACCAACGTGAGGTTCCCAGACTAGGAGAAAAAATAAAATAAAAGTAGAAATACAGCTTTCTAAAGCAAACAAGAGAAAATACTTGGATTCAACCTAATTCAATCTGCTGGTTCTTAAACTGCTTGTTCTAAACACTGGTTCCACCATCTGACCTTGAGTAAGTCATTTAGTAAGTCCCTGAGACTCGATTATCTCTAAATTGGAATAATAATACCTATTGGGAAGGGTTGGTAGGAGAATTATGTATGTAAAGTATAGAACACAGGACACTTGATGAATATCCATTGCCGTTCCCTTCAAACTGCCTCTTGGAATTTCTCCTTTATCTCTATTAAAATTACCACTTTCAGAAGATAGATCTTTGATTGATTACATCTTACAACCTTAGTATAGAAACAGCATCATGGTATGACTCTAAGCGTACCTTCTTGCAACCCATCTTGCCTGATGCCACCAAGAGTTTCCCTTCCTAAGACACACTTTCTTCATGACACCCTTGCTGGAGGTTTCTTAGAGCTTCTTCCTGCCCACTCACACTGCACCTGGAGTTCAAAACCCTGCCCCTTCATTGCATTCCTTTCTCTGGACTGCACCAAATATCCCTGTGCTTCATTTGGGGTACCCTTTGAAGGTTTTTCCTGGGTACAGGGAAGTCTAACTTATTTTTCCTAACTTTTTCGTTTCTTTGCTTCTGGGTATGTGTCTCTCTTCATGTTCTCTCCTCTGTGCTCCTCTTTCTCCATCAAAATCCTGATTTAGCAGAAGATTTAGCGAAGTCCAACCCTTTCCATAAAGTGATTTCCAGCTTCTCTGGGCCACACTGACCATTAGCCTCTCCGAGCTGTCCTTGTTGTCCTAACCACGGTTGCACACTTTTCAGAGCTGAAACACACTGCAAAGTATGGAAACACGGAGTAAATGGTAAATAAATATTGACCATTATTTTCTTGATTGCACACAACCCAAGAGACTGAGTTCCGATGATCAAGCTAGCTCAGGCATGGCACCTTGTCAACAAACCCTGCCTTTCTTTCTTTTGCCCTTCTTCTCCCCTCTTTAGTCTTTCTTTTCTTCCAGTAAAAAGTATTTTGCATTGGCTCTTTTATCTTGACCTGCCAGGTTTTATATTCAATTTATCACTTTTTTCCTAAAGCATTTGAGAGGTACTTTGCTATTTTCTAGAACGCTGAATGTGATATCTCAACCTGACCTTCAGTTTTTGCAGGCATTTCAACAAGTCAGGATTTTGGGTTCCTGAGTCCTATGCTTGAAACAACACACCTGTTAGTTGCAACTTTGTTTTATTTTTTACTTTAGAATTACACACACGAAAAAGTTGTAGTGTGCCACAAAGCACAGATGGTTTAGTATCCATTTCTATTATGAGCTCATAGCATTACATCAGTGTTTTATAGATACAATTTCATATCTCCAGGTACTGTTGCAATGAATTCCAAGTCGGCATCTTTATCTTGTAATTCTTGGAATAGGAAGAGTTAGCAACCCATAGTCTTGGGACCAAAGTATCTAAAAGTAAACAAAAAGGTTAATTTTGTAGCAGTTCTAGGATTTCAGTAGTTGAAAATTACATACAAAGCTTCCATAGCTATGACCCCGGTCTAAATTCAGGTAGAATAAGATTCATGAAAGGGATGGAAAATAGAAAAGATTAAATTTTGCTAGTGAAAGTCTGATTGCTCTCATAACTCAAACTTTGGTTATTCACCATCATTAAGGCTAAGATATAAAAGCTAGGAGCTCCCTCCCACCTGTTAAAGTTCTACATCCTTTTTTTTTTAAGATTTTATTTATTTATTTGACAGAGATTTTATTTATTTATTTGACAAGCACAAGCAGGGAGCGCAGCAGGCAGAGGGAGAAGCAGGCTCCCCGCTGAGCAAGGAGCCCGATGGAGGGCTCGATCTCAGGACGCTGGGATCATGACCTGAGCCAAAGGCAGTAGCTTAACCAATTGACCACCCAGGCACCCCTCTACATCCTCTTTAAATATAACTTGAAAACAAAACGTGTTCCTTACTCGCCCCTCTAGGTATTTTACCAAGGAATAGATTGGCAGGCAATAAAAAAAAATGGTTTGAATAATCTAAAAACTCATTCATTCATTTCATAAATACTTTTTGAACATCTATGGCAGGCAGGCATTGTTCTAGGCAGCAGTGATTCAGCCATTAATAAGACACAGCAAGGCCCTATTCCTAGGGCACTCACATTCCTGTGGGAGATGAATGACAACAAATGAGAACACAAACAAGCCTGTAATTACAACCTGTAGTGAGGGTTTTCCTGGGCAAGAATTGGGTGTGGTGATGAGAGGGAACACTTCCTTTGAACAAAGTCATCAGGGAGGTTTGATCTAAAGGGCTAACGGTAACCTATAAATTAAGAGCTGACAAATAAGAAGGAACCAGCTATGCAAAGGGATAAAAGAGAAAGTATATACAAGGATCCTGAGGTGGAAAACATTAACGGCATATTGGCAAAAAGACAGCCAACATGGCTTGGATAGAAGAGGGGAAGGAGAAATGGTATAAGGTGACAAGGAGTTAGGTAGGGGCCAAGTCAACTGGAGTCTTGTAAATTGGGGAAAAGAGGTGCATTTTATTCTAAATGCTTTGGGAAAGGAGATACCTGGATGGCTTTAAGCGTGGAAATGGCACGATCTGATTTATATTTTAAAAATATCTCTCTGGTTGCTGTGTGGTAATGGATTATAGCAGGGGAAATGGAAGGAGGGAGACATTCAGAGGCAATTGTAATCATCCAAGTAAATGGTAATGGTGGTTTGCATTAGCATGATAGCAATGAAGATGGAATGAGGTGGATGGATTTGAGATATACATTGAAGATAAAGCCCCCAGATTCACTGATGGAGTAGAAAAGAAAAATCAAAGCTTGAGCTCTTGGCTGGGCAGAGATGCCATCATCTAAGACTGGGAGGTCTGGGGGAGGAAACAATTTGGAGGGTAGGAGAAAATTAACTTTATATTTGAGATACCTATTAGCCGGATGGAGATAATAAATACAAAGTCGGATATCTGGTCTGGAGCTCAGGAGAGAGGTTAGAATTGAAAAGGAGAATCTGGGAATCATGGCATATCTGCTGTCACAAGCCACAGGACAAGATTATTTCCTTGGAGAAACGATGTAGGGAGACAAGAAGACCTAGAACTATTCTCTGGGGGCCCTCCCACATGTCTGAGATCAAGCTAAAAGGCGAATCCACCAGAGAAGACATAAAAACACCAGAGAGGTAGGAGGAAAACCTGGTGAATAGAGACTCAGAGAAGTGGGAGCTTCCAACAAAGTACAACAGCCTTGTTAAAAGGCAGTGAGTGAGGCTTCCATGAGAGGAGAACCTTGGGAAGAGTCTTGGATTTGGCAACATGGAAGTTGCTCAGAAAGAATCCGAGGAGGTGAGGATATGGATACAGACACCATGGAGGGCTCTGTATAGAATTTTGCCAGTAAAGGGAGGAGAGAGATAAGGCAGTGGCTGGAAAAGGATGTGGGGTCAAAGAAGGAGCCTATATGTTTTGTTTGGTGTTAATCTGGGGGACAGCAAAGTGACAGGTATCCTGAAGGGAACGATCCAGTAGGGCTGCAAGCCTGATGATGATGATAGAAGTGGGGCCAGCCAAATGAAAGCCGGGCTGACCCCCATGAAAGGTTCAGGCTTGATACTTATATTCTAAGCCAAATCTTTTGGCTTCCACAATAAAATATAAAATCTGAATAGAAGGGCTAACATTTGTTTTCTATAATTCCTAAAATCACAGAGCAGGGATATAAAGAAAGGTCTTTAACACTCATATTGACAACTGTGTAGCTTCATTTTCTGCTTCTCTACTTATTACTTAATGCAACTCTTAATCAGACAGGAATCTAAAACTCGTTAAAACATTTTCGAAGCTTAATCCAGCTTAAGGGTGGAAGCGCATTCCCCGCAACCCAGACCCTGTCTCACCTTGGGTAATGTCTGAAAATAAAACAACTTTATTTTCACAAATGAAGCAGCTCTAAGTTTAGAGAATGATTCAAGATGAACTTCCTTAGCTGAGGAGACAGACACCCTAAGAAGAAAACGTCAATAGGAAGGAAGGAAAGGAAGAAGGAATACGTTTTTAAAACAATGAAAAACTTCTGACAAATTAAAAATGTAGTTTAAAAATCATGATTCCATCATGCAAATAAGATGGAGACTTAGATCGAAGAAGGTCCCATTGGGCCATTAGGACAATATATAAAAGGAAATGTATTCTATGGGGGCCAAAGTGTACCTAGAAAATTGTACATTTCTGCTGCAGTTTAGACACAGTGAATAGGAAACTTGGCACTTTCTTCAAGCATAGCTAGCTGGTTGAAATGGATTTAAAGATAAGACAAAATGGATTCACTATTTTGTATTTATTAAAAATAAACAGGTGAAAACAATGGATCAATAGTGACACTATTGTTTCTATGTCCATCTCTGATCTCTCTCCAACCTTCCACCACCACCAGAATATCCCTCTTCTCAAACTTCTGATCCAAACCCTATTTGCTAACCTAAGGCATTTGAGGAGTAAGTTCCCAGACCAGTGTATGGGTGTGAAGGTGGTGGGTTACATGCAGATTTTAAAGGAAGCTTCAGATTTCTAATCTTGGGCAAGCAACTTCACCTTGAGCTAAGTAAATGACCTCTGCATTCATACCCATTTTTAAAGATTTATCATTCTGCGGTTTTTCAGCTGTGACCTTGTAGCTGTCAAGTTCATTGATTTAAAATGAACAGTTAAATAGGTTAAATAGGTGATGGGGATTGAGGCGTGCACTTGTCATGATGAGCACTAGGTGTTGTATGGAAGTGTTGAATCACTATGTTGTACACCTGAAACTAATATTACACTGTATGTTAACTAATTGGAATTTAAATAAAAACTTTAAAAAAATAAGATAAAATGAACAACTGAATTCCATGTTAATGCATCATTGCCTTTAATTAGGAGGTTTTAGACATTTTAAATAGGAGCTTTAGAATTAATTTGTTGTTTCAACTGAAAAGTTCAATAATGCCTAGGTAGGAAAGAAGGCAAATTCTAAGACTCACATATAATTTATTTTTAAACTGGACAACAAATTAACACTAATTTGAATTTTTTTAAAATGAGCTTATTTAGGGGCGCCTGGGTGGCTCAGATGGCTAAGCGTCTGCCTTCAGCTCAGGTCATGATCCCAGGGTCCTGGGATTGAGCCCTGCATCGGGCTCCCTGCTGGGCTAGAAGCCTGCTTCTCCCTCTCCCTCTGCCATTCCCTCTTCTTGCGCTCTCTGGTTCTCTCTATCTCTCTGTCAAATAAATAAATAAAATGTTTAAAAAAGCTTTTTTTTTCTTTAATAAAAGAGCATATTTTTTCTCCCTTAGCTTTTTTTGTTTTTTGCTTTTCATACACAGACAACTGAAAAACAAATAAAGGAAGAAAGGATGAAGGAGGAAAGAAAGAAGAGAGGGAAGGAAGGAAGGAAGGAAGGAAGGAAGGAAGGAAGGAAGGAAGGAAGTGGGTGGGAGGAAGCCTTTTCTTATCAATTATATAGAATATATTAGTCGTCCCAACAAATTTGAAATCCCAAAATTAGAGTCCCCTTTAGCAAGCTGCTCTTTATAAAAATTATCAGGCAATATTCAGCAGTAGTTTACCTGAGATAAAACTAATATTCTTTGTCATCTTAGCTTCAAGGACACTCAGTGTTTGCCTGGTCAACCACAGAGTAACAAGCAGTGGCCGGGCCACAAGTCCCTGAAGTGAGAGGCATCTGTATTAAAAGCTTTCCCTATTGGTAGCCTAAAATTCCTTAGATTCTGAGGGCCTCTCAGCCTTAGTATTTCTTCCTCTTTGCTTCTAAAATATTACCTCTCTCAGAGGCCAGAATAAAGTTCCAGCAACATGAACAAATATGTCACTTAAGAATCTCACTTTATAACTTGTTAGTTTGCTGGATATATGGCATTCCAGTAACGATGGCTGTGCAGTACGTTACCCCAAACGGAGTGGCACCGAGCCATCATTTGTTATGCTCGTGAATTCTGTTGGACAAGAGTGTGTCCAGAGAACAGTGAGGACAGCTTGCCTCTGCTCCATAATGTCTGGGCTTCAGCTGGAATAATCTGAAGGCTTGTTCGTGCAGCTTTTCTGGAGGTTAATGCTGGCTGATGGCTATCAATGTAGCTGGAGTTGTTGGCTCAAACACGCACATGTGGTCTCTCCTTCTGGCCTGAGTTCCAAAACATGGTTTCCAACATGGCGGCAGGTTTCCAAAGGTGAGTGTCCTGGGAGAAACGGGGTGGGGAGGAGAGGAAGAGAGAGAAAGAGAAAAAGAGAGACAGACAAACAGAGACAGAAAAAGAAACAGAGGGAAAGAGAGGAAGGGAAAGCAAGAGGGGAAGGACAGAGAAAGCCAAGGCAGAAGCCATATATCTTTTATGATCTTGTCTAGGAAGTCACTCAACTTTGCTTCCGGGGCATTCTGTTCATTAGCAGCCAGTCACGAAACCCTGTCCATATTCTTCACCTCTCAATGGAGCAGTGGAAATGTCACATTATAAGTAGAGCATGTGGGATGAGATATATTTTTTGGTGGCTATCTTGGAAAAATACCATCTGTGAACATGGGCAATCCATATTTGAACTAGTTAATGGGCTTGTTCCAACTGCATCTAGATAGCTTTACTCCTCTCTGCCTAGTGTAGTGAAAGATGTTTCATTGTTCCTGTTTCTCAGGGACAAAGGGACAAATTCTTCTCATCAAAGGAGCCTGAATCTGGAGTTAGCACTTCACCTCTTACCTTTGAATTTTCTATGTGAAAAATCTGTCCTGAAATTATGGTAAACTTTAACAGATTGCTCGAACATTAAACTATACTGATTCAGGACAACCAAGAAGCAGTCGTGAAAATTAATACTTTCATCAAATGTTTCAGAATATTTTTAGGACTTTATTCAGAGAGCTCAATATTATATTTTGATGTATAAAATATATAGTAATTTAATGAGATAAATAATTAGGACTTTTTTTTTTACACAGTTCTTAGGAAATCAGGAACAAATTTTTACTCATGTAAAATTAAATTTCAGAAGATAGCAAAGAATAGTATCACAATTTAATTAAGAGGATAATGTTATGGGTTGAATAGAGTCCCCTCCAAAGAGATATGTTGAAGTCTTTTCCCTAGAACCTCAGAATGTGACCCTATTTGGAAATAGGGGTGTTGCAGTTATAATTAGTTAAAATGAGGCCATACTGAATAGGGTGGGCCCAGTATGACCGGACTGGTATCATTATAAAAAGACAGAGACACAGAAGAAACATGGTCATGTGAAGAACAGACATAATGGGGGAATGTCATGATGCAGGCAGAGCTTGGAGTGATCCATCTACAAGCCAAGGAGTGCCTGGGACACCGAGAAGCTGGAAGAGGCAAGAAAGGATCTTTCCTCAGAGGTTTTGGGGGAAGCGTTACACTGACAACACCTTGATCTTGGACTTCTAGCCTCCAGAACAGTGTGACAATAAATTTCTTTTGTTTTAAGTCAGCCAGTCTGTGTACTTCGTTACCACAACTCTAGAAAACTAATCCAGATAGAAAGTAAATATTTCTTCTTCTAATAAAAAAGATGCATATATTTCTAACTCCCTTGGGGTTTGGACTTTAGTAATTTCTTATATCTTAGGAAAATCATGATATTGTCATTTAATGATTCCTACTTCTGTGACAGGCTTTTGTTACTTTCTGCCAGTGGCATGAATATTTAGGTCCTCTCAGCCACCATATTTGCATTTGAGGAATCAAAACCAGTGCATTTTCCCTCATGAAATCTTTCCCAATCTTTCCAACAGGAAGTAGTCCCTCTTTTCCCTAAACTTCTGTAGCACCATGTCTGTGCCTTATGTGGCGTTTTTTACTTGTCCTCATGTGCATGCAGTTATTTATATTAGTGACGTCTTCCTTATTGGGTAAACCATTGGATGGGAGAGTTAAGGCTTTTAGTTCTTAGTATTCCCCATTGCACTTAACACAGTGCCTTGTCGTTAGTAAGTGTTGAGTAAATATGTACACACTGGCTGAGAAGTTTTATGAGATTGTAAGAGATGAAGGTGTCTGTCCCAGAGCAAAACTTATAAGAATGTTTGGATCAGAAGATTATAATGCAGCCCTTTTCCACCAGAGTCATGGCTTTACATGGCCTTGGGCACAGATGACACTGGGCTCCATGTGAGTGGAGCCCCTAGATCGTTGAAATGAAGCATCCTCTTTTCCTACTCAGGCCTTTCATTGAGACAGGGTTACATCTTTCACTACATACCCTGAAAGTATGAGGAGGGCGGTGTAACAGAACGCTGAAGAGCATGGACTCTGGTGCAGACAGCTTGGGTTCTCCAGTGTCCCACTCAAATCTCTCTTTGAAGAGCCTCCTACAGGCGGTAGAACCCCCAGTGTTTGCTGGGACTACTGCACTAGGCCATTCATGCTCAGTGAGGGATTCTTCCAACTTTGACCCAAGACCCCTCATCCATGGGCCTGTTTGAGACTTTGCGGTTGGAGGTTTTTCCTACCCAATGCTTCCTTCCTTCCCTTCTTTCATTGATATTACACCTGCGTCTTGGCCTGGAGCCTTTCCCTGCTCAGTCCTCCTGCTTCTTCCCCCTTCATCCTTCATAGGTGTTTCTCCAAATAAACCTCATGCACATCTAATCTCACCTTGGTGTTTACTCCCCCAAGGATGCAAATGGATACAGGTTTAAATCCTGGCTCTTTTATTTATAACCTCAAGGTGTGACTTTGGGCAAATAGTTTTTATTTTTTACCTCTGTTTCCTCATTGCAAAAATAGAGGAAGAATAGCACCAACTTCATAAGACTGTTGTAAGGATTAAATCCATTCATGTTAGATCCCCATTAGAAGTAAACAACATTATTATTTCCATTATCAGTGGAAAGTATTTCTGACTCTGTGTTATGTAAATAACATTAATTCTTCAGTCCCCTTGATGGGTATTGCTATGTTCTTAATCCCCAGGTTGCCCTGTGAATAGCATTCTGAAACTATTTCAGGATAATTTCCCAAGTTCCTAAGTGTTCCATTATTATGAAGGAAAAAAAAAAAACCTAAAAGAAATTATGTTTGTTAAAGTCAAATTCTTGCTTCTGCCTATACTCACTTGTTCTTCCTTACTCTTTGGTTAAAAAGAAGAATTGCACTCGTCCTGTTTATGACAGTTAGGAAAAGTATGCCTCTACTTATTCTTCTCTTCTCTAGACTAAACATTACCAGTTCTCCTAATGCTGTCTTTTTGATCTTCATTTCCAAACTATTTATCACTTGTGCTCTCTTTTCCCGAATGTTCTCCAGAGTTCCAAAAAGTTGAGCCACACATTGGAGAAACTTTTCCAAAGGGGTTTAAGTGATTGCAAATAGAAGCAACAAGAACTCTGCTTGCCTTCTCCGAAAGGCCTGTGATTAATAAAATCCAGGGAAGGCAGTTTCTTCCTTTAATTTATAACTTCACTCTATTTGGGGGAAAGCAGTAGATTAATAAGGAATTAAGTGGAGGGAATTGTTTTTGCATCTGGATACAATTAATATAAAAGAAATTCAGTATGAAGAGTTCCCATTTTTAATTGCTACAAGATGCATTTGTTTACCATTGTTAAAAGGCTAATTTGAAAGGCTTACTATCAATTAAATCACATATCATTGGCTGGTAACCACATAACTAAGAATACTTGTCAAGGGCCAGAACTTAAATTAAAATGGGCTCTAAAGTTTTCTTTAAAAAAAAAAAGCACCAATTAAACCTAGTATTCTGTTTCAAAATGCATCTTTTTTGGCAGTTAAACTATTTTATGTTGCCAACATAAAAGCCTTGATTAGAATGTTTTGTTTTGGATCCTGTTTTTAAGTAAGCACTCACTACCTTTTGTGTTACTTAGTGGTCCTTATGAATGAGGTCAGGCTTTGCCCCTTCTCCATTTGCTGGAAGCAAAGGTAAGGCAGAGTCTGCATGGCCGCCAGAGTACTGATCTGCAGCAAGCCCAGCAGAATAATTACAGATAGTCTGTGTAGACCCGGTTTGTAGTCTCAGCTGCCTATATTGGTCTTCGTGATTGGCAGTCTAGGCCACAAGCCACCAGGTTCACAACACAACGCCTGGCACTGTGTCAATCATGCCAGTCAGTGGAGACCAGTCCAGAAGCTTGCATTTCCTCTATGGAAGTGTGGATGAAACAATGGTTTTTCTGAGAAACAGCCTCTAGGCCTTTCACCCTTTCTTTTTTGACATCGGGATTATGTGGAGATACTGCTCAACAGACTAAGCTCAGTGAGCCAGTTGTTCAGAGTCAAAAGCTTTGCCTTATCTCTCAATAAACTAAATGGGAGACGCCACTCAAAGCGGGAAATCAGAGATTTGGAACACCCTGGTAGATGACAACAACAAGAGGGTAGCAGGGGACAGGAAGGCTATAAGACAATGAGTCTTAAGGCTCTAAAACTAACAAGGCTGTGCTTTTAAAAGCTTGTCATCTGAAACCAACAGAGGATGGAGAAAGAAAATTAGTTTGGCATTCTGAGGCCCTAGTGTTAAAAGAAAAAAAAAAAACCTAAAAGGTACACATGCTCAGAGAAAAACAACAGAAACTAAAACTAAAATAAAATTTAATTACAAATCACTTCAACTCCCCCACCACAAATCCCCCAGCTGTCCCAGATTCTCTCGTCAAAGGAGGAGGTTTTGGAAGACAGTCAACAAATCAGAGTTGTAAACACCAAGGAAAGAATCAGGTCTCCTTGGTTAAATTTAGGCCTTTTGGTCCAACGTGGTTTCTCATATTTAAAAACCATGCTGAAGTCACTTTGGAATGTCTACAACCAATCGTTTTTCCCAATTAGGAACAAAGCGAGGAATGGAAATACAAATGCAAAACAACAAAAAGTCCTCACTAAGGTAGCCTGAGAATCGTTGGAGTTTCTAAGAAGCTATGAAATCATCCCTTCCTTTCAGATGATGGACTGGAATACCTCCTTGACACAGAGGGTGAGTGGAATGGCCAGCCAGCCAGCAGTCAGAACACACTGCCTCTGTTGGGGCTCTGCTATGGGGTCACCCCACTGGCCATTGGTTAACCTAGACATCATGGCTGACTCCAGTCAGCTGTCTATCTCTGGTCCTATCAACCTGACAATGAGACCATGTGGCTCTAAGTAAGGTGAACAGTGGCCGAGGACTTCCTTGGAAAGGACATTGGGTGTTCTGGGTACTTTAAAACGGAGGAGGAGACGAACCATGGGAGACGAGGGACTCTGAGAAACAAACTGAGGGTTCTAGAGGGGAGGGGGTGGAGGTTAGCCTGGTGATGGGTATTAAAGAGGGCACGTATTGAATGGAGCACTCGGTGTTATATGCAATGAATCATGGAACACTACATCAAAAAAAAATTTTTTTCACAAAAGTAGGAAATAGATCCAGTAGGCACCTCAGTAAGGATTCCCAGTATATCTCATCTCTTCTGTTCCATTGACCAAGAAGCTACAGAGTAGGTTTGTCTTCCTTGCTTTTACTGTCTTACCTTCATTACTTATTATCCTAATACCTGAATCCTCTGACTTCTGAGCTCATCTTCTTTTTTCACTGTAATTGAAATTACCTCTCAGCTTCAATATCCATTTATCATTTTCTCCTCAAACTTGCTGCTGCATTTACAACCATCGGTTGAGCACCCCCACCAGCAAAGCCACGTACCTTGGCTTCTCTGACTGCATTATTCAGGGGTGGGGGATGGACAGCAAGCTGTACGGAAAGTCTTAGAGTCAATGGACCTGGATATGAATCCAGATTCTCTCCACTACTCAACATCTACCTGGCATTGTGCATGTGAATTCTACTCAGTTCAATAAATTTATTTTTGTATACCTGTTGTATTTGTGATGACTGTGTAAGGGAAGAATTCCAGATAACACCAGGAATTGGATTTAGATGAATGAGAAAATAAATGTGAAAATAATCAAAGCTTACTTCTCATACCCAATTAGATGCCAAGATCTACTGATTCCACCTCTGTAGTATCCTCCACATTTCTTCTTCTTCATCTCTAGTACCCTGGCAGAACCCCCCACTACCATTGACCTAGCTTAGTGGTAAATGAGTTCTGAGCAGCTGAGTTCTGAGCAGCTCTTGGAAATCTCAGGGAGACCCTCAGGGACTTGTGTGGGTGAGAAATAAGAAAGCGGTGTGTCTCCTCATGAGGTCCATTCCTGCCTCCTCAATTTTAAGAAAGTCAGTTCTATTTTTATGTTTTACATGTTTTTTTTTTTAATATTTGAATGAAATATTTTCTATTTTATTAAAAAAAAACCCACTGGCCCACATCTTGATTTTGTCTCATAATTGGTCTATCTTTATAGTACCTCTCTTATAATCTACTTTATTGTCAGCTTTCAGATTATTTCAAACAAAGCACACTTCTACTCATGCCATTTTCTATCACCTGGAAATGCACTACTAGATAAGGTAGCCATCAGCCAAAAGTGACTATTTAAATTAATGTAAGCTAAATTTAAAGTGTATTGCACCAGCCATATTTCATGCTCCATACCCACATATACCTAGTGGCTGCCATATTGCACAGCTCCTACTTGGAACATTTCCATTCTTGCAGACATTTCTGTTGGACAGAGCTCATCTAGATCACTATATAAAAACTTCTGACCTTGACTTAGCCCTTAAATCTATCCTTTCTAAGCCAGTCTGCTGCTGTTTTCCTTGATGTAATGCTCCAATTAGACTGAACTGTTACCAAACATACATGCTCACTTCCTGTCTTCATGGTCCAGCTTACCCAGCCCCACTTGGGTTTCCTTCACTTAATCACTGTATGCTCAAATCCTACTCCCCACTTAGGGACTCTCTTCCATGAAGTCCTTATAAGTTCCCCAACTCAAAGTAATTTGCTCTTCCTGGGAACTCTCAAAGGATTTTAGATGAGGCACTCTACTGTCCTTTTTCACCATTTCTTCTAGAATTATAACTATCTGTGCATATGCCTCAGCCCTTGAGTTGGTAGGGCTGCTTCCAGAAGCTGATTCTGAGACAAGGATTCAAATATAAGCAGTTGAGTTGAGAGGAGATCCCAGAAATCAACAGTAGGAGAGAAGCAAATCAATAAAGAATGCATTAGCAATTCAGATGCTCCTATGGGCAACTGGAGCTCAGTCCCATGGGGGAGACAATGTCAAACAAACCACCCTAGGTCAAAGAGGTTGGAGTATTTATTCACCAATGCCTCTTCCATTTTTTTATTTGAGGCCTGCTTTCCAGGGAAAATAAAACTTGGGCACTTCCAGCTTGTCTGACATTCAGGCCAAACACACTTGACCAGAAAAGAAAAATCCCTCAAGCGGAGAGCTGTGATGCTCACAGTAAGAAGGCTTTCTTGTGTAGCACTGGATGCTGAGGTGGTGCAGGCCACATCCACTGTCGCACCCACAAACTGGAAGGTGGGTCCTCGGGGGCTGAGGCCATCGGAGTCAGTTATGTGTGTCTCCCTCAGTCACCTAACACAGGCAATCGAGAGAGTTGTTCAGTGAACGAATACATTATCCCAAAGGTATGAGGCACTAGAGAAGAATTCTTAGCGGAATCTGATGGTTTGAATACCTGAGGCCACTTACTCTTAACCCAGATAATCTCTGAACAGACTGATACTTGGGGGGTTTCTGTTGGCTTTCACATTAGTACTTATGGACCAAATATCGTACAAGTGTGGGAATTTGCTGAGGCAAACTGTACAGGAGCTCTGGGATTGCTTCAGAAGCTTCCCTGGGCGAAGGAGGTTGTATCTGGAGAGGAATGCTCAGTGGAACATCTGTAGTACTTGCCTTTAACCCTGATTTCATCAATGACTGGACAGGGTCCATCTTCTGTGTCAGTCAGGAGATGGAATGGAATCGCATAAGAGTTGGGAAACTAGGAGGAAAGTGTGTGTGATGTGTTTGTGTGGTGTGTGTACGTGGGAGGTGGTGTGTGTGATGCGTGTGTGTGCTCACATCATTAACGGCCCATGTTGCATCCCTGGAGCGTGGCTGAGGGCAGCCTGACCACCTGCACCACCCTGACCCCCACGGTGGGGCTGCCACAATGCAGGCTCCCTCGTGCCCATGGTTTCCTTTGCCCCTGACTCAAGAAACCATGCAAGGCACAGAGCTTCCCTGTCAGCAGTGCTCACGGTGCTTCTCACACACTGTTGAGAGCCAAAATAGCAAACAGGTGCAAGGCCCTGACCTTCCTGCTGTCATCTGCCACTTCTGCAAATTAAACAATTAAACAAGAATAAACTTTCAGTCTCCCTCTTCATTTATTATAGGTTAACTCCTACTAATTCTGTCCACTTTCATGAATTCATTCTGTCCATTTACTTCTTTCCATTTTAATGGAAACACAGCTTCCAGGATGACTGATGCCCGTAACCAGATCTTCGGAAACATAAGGCACGGCTGCGATTTCTCAGAAAGATGATAGAAAGCAGGGGTCAGGGACTAGCCCCAGGCTCGCCCAGGAGGGCCAGGCACACAAAGAGGCAGGGCTGCTGACAGCAGATATTTCAGGAGGAAAACCAGAAACCCTATGAGATGGCTCTCTTCCATGTCCAAGGGTATCCCGAGTGACAGAAGGCTCACAGGTGATGTCAGGGGCCCACCTTCCACCTTCAGGTGTCCCCCAAGACGAAGGCAAGATTGCAACAAGAAGAATGATGTGTAAAAGGCCAGGCAAGGTGAGCCTGGTGTCCTGGGTCCTAGTCACCAGGCTAAGTCAGTCTCCCAAAAGGAGCCTGGTGAGAGGTGGCACTAGACAGATGGCCAGGTAGAAGCTAGAACAGATGTCAAACTGTCAGAGTCACACAGATGTGACTCCATGTGTAATCATGTGGTATAATCATAGCCTGTAGACACTAATTTCCAGAATGCTCACCTGGGGAAGTTACGCCACCCCTCTCAGGCCTCAGAATCCTCCACTTTAAGACGAAGCTGGTGAAAGGGCCCCCCTCAAGGCCTGGGTGATGATGAAAGGAGTGACCAGGTCATGAATACCTGGAGGGGGCAGCTAGCACTAGGGATGCCCGATCTCAAGATGGCTCCGCGCTTCCCCATCCCAGGCCACATTTGCAGTAAGGGCTTTAAGGATGTAACAGGAATCAGGGCTGTCGCTTACTCACCAAATCTTGAATTACATGCTAGATTTGTAGGTTGGGGGTTTATAGTTACTTAGACAATTCCAAGTTGGTCTGGGAACTAGCATGAGTTGAGCCTGCTGGTGTGGGCATCAGTGGACCCCAGGTTTGGGGAGGGGAAGGCAGTAATGGGTATAGGATTCGGGCCTCATAGACTTTCCCCCAAAAATCGTGAAGTAAAACTGGGAATAGGGTGGCACAAAGTATAGGAAATGTGAAAATGGTCAGCCCAGAATAATTTGAGACCCTCAACCACACCATCTTCAAATACTCCTTGCCATTGCATGGCTGGGGTTATTCCCGCCTGGGATTATGTCTGGTGAGTTTCCTGAATAGGCAACCAAGAAAGGAGACTTCTCTAGGGATGGTGACGATTAAAATGCGTCTTTTAGCAGGAAGCAGAGAAGTTCAGGGGTGCTGGTGTGGGTAGAAAGCTTCACTCTGTTCTATCCCTTTATCACCATGTTGGTGTGTAAAGACGTGGAGATGGTCCCTGTTGGGATGGCCCATGAAACAGACAGGTTCCCGGGTTGTAAATAAAATCGCTTGAATTTCTGTATTTATGATAGAGCTCTTTATCACTTGGTCAGCATCGCATATGTGGTCTAGCAAACCTCCCCCAATACTTCCTCATAATTATAAGTGCAGACAACAGGTCCTTCTAGTAACACCGCCATGTTTAACTTTCGCCCCTATTTGAACTCAGAAGCAGCAGGGGGAAACACCAAACTCATCCACCACCACCACCCCCAAACCCGACCAGAGTCAATCTTTACACACTATTAGAATTCAAAAGGCCTACTTGGGCAGGTCTAATGAAAAGTGATAGACATAACCCTGGCCTTGCGAAACCACAGGGAGGAAAATTTGGTTAGGGTTGTAAAGCAAAAAGGGGAAGAATGTGAGGGAAGGGATACAGCAAGGAAAAGAGGAGAGCAGTGCCCTTGGAGAAACTATTTACCTCCAGGTGGTCAGTGCTGGAGCCGGTTTATTAGCACCCACTGTTATGCCAAAAAATTCTATATCTGATGGAACAATGTTGCAAGACCCCTTGCTGCAAAATGGCAGGAAAAGGGCATAGCTCAGGGAGTGGAGTGGAAGTCAAGATGTGCAGACAGGGTGGTGGGGGAAGGCTATGGAATATGCTATTTTCTTATAGAAAGGGGCAGACACCTGAACGGACTTGTTCCTACCCATCATGTGCCTATAAGTGATGAGACTGACATACAGGTATATATACGTCATATATACCTATATGGAGCTGCCTCCACCCCAGAAGGGCCATCATACTGGAAAACTGCATCCAGTGACTCCATCCCTTGGAAACAGGATCCCTCAAAAAAGTTCTACCCTGCTTCAAGATTCTGAACCCTACTGTAATCCATTCAACTATTGCAAAAAAGAAAAGGTGCAAAGATAAGCTGCCCAAGCACTCTTGCCCATGTGGAGTTGGGTGTATCGGGGCATATCCACAGGGGCGGGTTCAAGCTTGAGGAGCCAATGGTTTGTGAGAAGAAAGTCATCCCAGAGAGAGGCACACAGATTTGGGCCACAGAATGTGGTCTTTCATCATTTTTGGAGGGTTTGGGAGGCAGGAGTTGCTGCTCATCCCTCTGGAGACTGGATCAGCCCCTCAGAGAATGGAAAAGAGCCCTTGAAGATGAGCCCTAGGAGGTAGCCCAGGCATGGAGGGCCACAGCTGAGGGCCACAGAAACCAAGAGGGTTTCTTGGGAGCATGTGTATGAAACTCCCTGGGAATTTCCGGAGCTCACTCGGAGGGAGCAGAGATGCTCTGAGGCTGTGTAGTCTGCAATTTGTGGTCAAGTCAAAGAGGACAGCATTTGCTAGTATCGGGTGTTAGAGAAAACATACACATATACATCCCTTGAGCACAAAATGGTGAGACCCTGCCGTAAATTATACCTATACATCAGTCTCATCATTTATAGGCACGGGATGAGTAGGAACATTATTCTCCTGACTTTACTGTACGTGATGTTTGGTTTGGTTTGGTTTGGTTTTAATCCCCAGCGTAAGATAAGGTTTGCGTTGGTCCCATATTCCTTTCTCCCTCCGTTCTCCCTGTGATTGATCAGCAAGATGGAAGGTCAGCTGGAGGCAGGGTCATAGGAGACCCTCAAAGAGTCCGCTCTTGAGAACTCCATTCTCCCCCCAGCCCGGCCCCCTCTGACTTATACTCTAGCAGGCTGCAGAGTCCTGACCTCACCGTGTAATGCTCTAATCAGATAAGCTGACCACAAAACCTTCTTTATTCTCAAGACCACTGCTCCATTCGAGCCCAGCTGTACTTGAGCCACCTCGGGGTAGGGGCCAGCCTTCAGGAGTGACATAGAGACTGGCAGGCTGTCATGGTAAATGCAGGCTGCCAACCTCTCAGGTTACTAGGAATGATTACAGGGAAAGTATGCTTTGAATGTTGGAAAAAGGGGGAGACTTAAAATATATTTGGCTCAGATAATTCGTTTTAAGGAATTTGGTGCCAAATTTCCTGCAATTATAATCATGGCCCATTTTCACAGTCACTAGACTCTCAAATCCTGTGTATACAAAATAAAGAACTATAAAAAGGGGAAACGAACAATTTTAAGTTTCAGTGGTGGTACAAATGTGATTTGGTACAGCATGAAACAGTATCAGAGGTTAACTGCAGCATAGAGACTGCTTTTCTATGTTTCTAGATATGGCAGAGATTAGGTACAGCATTGTTTAGAAATCATACACTTGCAGATTCCCTTCTCTTTTTAGGGGATTCAAGCAGATATAACCTGCTCTGCTACATTTAAATCGGGGGGGGGGAGGGGTAAAAAAGGTGGAGGGGGCGGGATTTTCTGGTCTTTTGTTTCCCATGCAGTCTGGGGCCAGTGTGCATAGCAAAATAAGCTTCCTTGTTCTTTAGAATGTGTTTGCAGAATGTCCTGTCACACAGCTTTCTTATGCATGCTAGCTTACTGGTTCTGAAGCCTTCTCCCTCTTTTTTTTTTTTTTTTTTTTTGCCGAGTTCACCTTCTGCAAGGGACAGTGAAAAATTAGGGGCTGGCTCCACCTGGTGGCTCACTTGGAAAACTACACCTGCTTGCCTGAGGCCCTCGGTCCGCAGATGGAGTGCCCTCTAGTGCACAGAAACGGAGTACCACTACGAATTAAATGCCAGTTGCTAATGAAATGCTCATTAAAATACTGAAACTGCAAAATATCAAAACTACAGAAAAAGGCGATCAATTATGCCTTTCCTACAAGCCAGGCGTTGTGCTAAGGGCTGTGTATAGTTGCCCTGGTTGTCGATTGCTGGGGCTTAAAACATTAATCGTTTATTAACTCTCGTGGGTTTCTGTGAGCCAGGAGTTCAGGAAGAGCTCAGCTGGGTGGTTCTGGCTGAGGTTGCAGTCAGACGGCGGTGGCATCGCAGAGCCTTGTTGGCTCACGTGTCTGGTGGCTGAGCTGGTCATACTGGAAGAGCTGGGGTAAGAACGCCCCTCACATCTCCCTGTCTCTGTGTAGCCCCTCTGGGGTATTCCCCAGCATGGCCAGACTATTTTCAGGTTGGCTCAGGGCTTCCAAGGTGGTGTCCCACAAAGGAGAGCCGGGAGGAGGCTGTATTGCTTTCTCGGACCGGGCCTCAGCTCATGCAGCGTCACTTTCCTATCCTTTGTGCTACTGTTTTCATAGATTTTAATTTAAATATTCTATAAGCACACACCTGATGACTGTTTTTGTTTTCAGTCATTGAATTCTCTTTTAGAACAATTATCAATTTAAAATGTTCTTTATATTTACCTTCTGTATTTCCCGCAGGGAAACAAAACCATTAGGCTATCTACATCTATATCATCTATACTGGATATGTATATATATGTATACACACACGTGCACGCACACACATATATATGCACATATATAGTCCCTGACTTAACGATAGTTTGACTTACGATTTTTCAACTTTATGATGGTGTGAGAGTTATATGCATTCAGGAGAAGCCATACTTAGAATTTTGAATTTTGATCTTTTCCTGGGTTAGCAGCATGCAGTGTGATCCTCTCCTGTGATGCTGGTCAATGGCCGCAGCTCCCAGTCAGCCACTGGATCACGAGGGTAAGCAAGCAATACATTGACAACCATTCTGTACCCAGACAACCCTGCCATTTTTCACTTTCAGTACAGTGTTCAGTCAATTACATGAGATGAGTCAACACTTTATTATCAAGTAGGCTTTGTGCTAGATGATTTTGTCCACCTATAGGCTCATGTAAGTGTTCTGAGCACCTTTAAGGTAGGCTGAGCTATGATGTTCAGGAGGTTAGGTGCATTATATACATTTTCAGTTTATGATACTTTCAATTTGTGATGAGTTTATTAGGATACAACCCCATTGTAAGTCACAGAGGATCTGGGGAGGGAGAGAGATTGGAGGATTTATTATGAGGAATTGGGTCACTTGGTTACGGACGCTGAGAAGTCCCATAATCAGCTGTCTGCAAGCTGGATACCCAAGAAAGCCCTTGGTGTAATTCCAGTCTGAGTCTGAAGGCCAGAGAACCAGGGAGCCAGTGGTGCACGTCCCAGTTCAAGGGCAGGAGAAGACTGATGTCCTAGCTCAAGCATGCAGGCAGGAAGCAAAAGGGGAACATTTCTTCTTCCTCAGCCTTTTGTCCTATTCAGGACCTCAACAGATTGAATGCTGACCACCCACACTGGGGAGAGCAATCTACTGAGTCCACTGATTCAAATGCTAATCTCATCCAAAAACACCCTCCACATACACACCCAGAAATAATGTTGAATCTGGCACCCTTTGGCTCAGTCTGCTTAACACATAAAATTAACCATCACTCCTCATTCTTCAGGATTTCTGTATATGTTTCCCATATTATAGTCCTTCTGCTAAAGTATTCTTTAACTTTTCTTTTAGCACAAGTGTGCTGGAAATGAATTCTCTAAGCTTTTGTTTGTTCAAAACAGTATTTGACTTCATTTTTGAAAGATACAGAATTTTTCTTCTGTTGCTTTAAACATGTCACTTCATTGTCTTCTGGGTTATGTAGATTCTAATGAGAAATCTGCTGTACTTTTGTTTGGACTGCCTTCAAGATTTTCTCTTTATCTTTGGTTTCCAGCAGCTTGAATATTATTTATCTAGGTGGATTCTTTTTTTCTCACATGTGCTGTGTGGGCTTCCCTGTACATTTTGGATATGCATATTGAAGTCTTTCATTACTTTTGTTATCTCTACAAATACTTTGTCTGCTTTCTTTGTTCTTCACCTTGTATGGCCTCTGATTTCTCTTCCCCTCCTCATGCTTTGCCCCAGGGGTGACAGTACTTGCATTCTTAGGAAGGCCTGTTTTTCTTTAAATGCCAGACTCCTGGCTGTTCTGCAACCATGCTTCTCTGATGGGTTCAAAAAGAGTTGTAATCTTACAGATTATCTGGCATTTTCTTGCCATTAGGGTAGAAGTTGTGTTTTCTTTCCAGTTTTCTATATCTTAAGGATCAATGAAACTTACCATCATTTTTTTCATTTTGCTACAATTTAAAATTTAGATAAAAGTTCGAAAAATGACAAGAGAAATTCCCACATAACCTTTACTGAGATTCATTAAATTATTTATATTTGCTTTATAATTCTCTCTGTCTCTCTGCCTTTCTCTCTTTATATATCTACATCCATATTTATGTATCTTATGAATTATTTGAGAATTGGTTGGAGTCATTTTATCTTTTACCTTAGATATATTAGTGATTGTTTCTGTGAGGACTTCTCCTCATAAACAAATGTATATTTATCACAATCAGGAAGCTTAACATTAATAGCTTATGTCAACATAGTCTGTATCTAAATTTTTTCAATCTTCTCAATAATCTTCTTTTTAGCTATTTATTGTTTGGTCCAGGATCTAATCACGCACTTCGTTGTCATACACCCCTTTAGTTTTCTTTAATCTGGAAGAGTTACTCGGTCTTTCTTCCTTTGACACATTTGAATACTAAAGGCCAGTTTTTATACAGAGTTTCTTTCAAAGAGATTTGTCTCATGATTGGATCCAGGTTATGAGGCTTTGGCAGGGAGGTCACAAAAGTGGTTGTGTGTCGTTCTCAATGTGCTATGCCAGAAGGCACGTGATGATAGTTTGTCCTAATATTGGTGATGTAAGCACAATCACTTGGTTAAGGGGGTGTTTGCCGGGTTTCTGCACTATAGAGTTACTATTTTTCTTCCTTATAATTAATAAATTATCTGTGGAAAGATATTTGGAGAGTATGCAAATATACTATTCCTCATATTTTATTTCATTTACACTTTTAGCATCCATTGTTGATTTTTTTTTAATTTGAGAGGGAGAGAGACAGTGCATGCATGCATGAGCAGGTGGGGAGAGGAGTAGAGGGAGAGTGAAAATCTTAAGCAGGCTTCACACTCAGTGGAGAGCCCAATGCAGGGCTCAGTCTCAGCACCGTGAGATCATGACCTGAGCCTAAATCAAGAGTTGGACAATCAACTGACTGAGCCACCCAGGCGCCTCCCATTGTTGATTTTTTAAAGCCATTCTACCTTTATTTATTTATTTATTTATTTATTTATTTATTTATTTATTTTAAAGATTTTATTTATTTATTTGAGAGAGAATGAGATAGAGAGAGAGCATGAGAGGCGGGAGGGTGGAGGGAGAAACAGACTCCCTGCTGAGCAGGGAGCCCGATGTGGGACTCGATCCCAGGACCCTGGGATCATGACCTGAGCCGAAGGCAGTCGCTTAACCAATTGAGCCACCCAGGCGCCCGCCATTCTACCTTTATTGACATTGCACTTTAAGGAAGTGAGTTCTTGGGGCACCTGGGGTATCAGGGGGTATGTGCAAAAGAATAGGCAGAGGGTGCATGATCATGGATGGGGGTTAGTAGATACCTGTTCAACCCATGATCATGGGCAAGTAAGGGGACTTGTGGGGTGTGGTGTTCTAGACATTCTATTGTTATCAGGGCTTTTCTGGTCTGGCGGTTGGAATGTTCCAGTCATTGCAACATGTCTTCGTCAAATGCCTCAAGAAAGTGCTATAAGAAATAAACACAATGAGTTTCAGCTACAGCATGAATTAAGCAGTCTTGTCTATTTCTGGTTTTAACTGTTGGGGTCTATAGTTGAGCAAGACAACTCACTGACACCAGAAAATATGTACTTATGAAAGTGTATGTGCGAGCATAGACATGCATGTATATGTATATATTTATCTGTAATGTGTATATGCATAATTATTATATATATATACACACATGCATATAGAGAGAGACACATATGTCAATAGTTATTTTTATATCTACCTATTTATACTGGTATTTTCTTTTGCAGTCAAACACCACAATGTACATTGCCATTTTACCCATTTCCATATGGAACTCCTTCTCAATGGTGAGAAAACTGGCTCTCATTCTTTAATTATCGAAGCTGTATTTCTATCTATCTTTATATATAGATATCATAAGATAGATATATAGATATTTTTATTAAGCCTAGAATACACAGAAAGACTTCTCAGAATTGCCAACCCATACCTCTATAGAACGCAATCTTACTTACTGGAGCTCAGCCTCTCTTTATAGTCTTTTAGGTAAAATTTACGCATGTTAAAATACATAAACCTTAACTGTTCAATTTAATGAGCTTTACAAATGTATATACTTCTAATATCACACTAAAATTTAACCTTTTCTTTGAAGACCACCTAGCTTAGCCTCCACATGCAACTCAAACATTATTCTATTACAACATTTAGTGCAATTATTTCTCGATAGATTATGTTCAGTAGACTATTAGTTCCTTAACGAAAGAGACTATGCCTCTTCATTTTTGAGTACCCAGTTTCAAACAGTGTCTAGCATATAAGTAAATAAGTAAAATTCCATTGCAACAAAGAGCCTGCAGCTTTCAATAAGGGGGTTGTATAATTTTAAAGCTAAGATCTGCTCACTATTTCTATTGAATCACCAGCTAAGGATGTTATGATAAGAATTGTCAAGACATGAGAGGGGGGAAAAGGCAGCAGTTGGAATGCTAATAAATCATTAGGTTCTTATAACTCTTTCAAAGCCATAATACTCTTTTAAGCATTCATCTAGTCTTTGAAAACGGTGCGTGGTATGAATTACTACCACTATATTTATATTATTAAAACCTTCAGTTTTAACAAGATATTTAAAGGTAAATATAGGTTACCTGTCCAAAACTTAATGGAGAAGAACATTTTTGTTGTTCCTGGTTGATATTCTGACACCTAAGATTTATTATTTTCAGTTGTCTAAAAGCAGTGGGTAATCAAATTTGTTGACAGACAGATATTACTATAATACCACTGTCTTGGCAAAGGGAGAGGCTACATGAGTTGAAATTTCATTATGCAGTTGCTTCAGAGTCATGTCTGGAGCTGTTCTTCTTTTTCTTAAAAAAAAAACACAGAAAATATATATACTCTTTTGAATATAATTAACTAAGTAAATATTTCTAATTCCTATGAGAAATTATGGCAGAATAGTTTTGTGACGGGAACCCTGAAAAGATATCAGAACACTTGGATTCTGGCTATGGATCATCTACTTGTCAACTTGAAATCTTATGTAAGTCGTAATACTTTAAGATATATGATGACAATAAAGCCACTTTATAAGTTATTATGAAGGCTAAAGAAGATGATAATGATGCTGATGCTGATAGAAGATTACATTTATTGGGAGCTTATCATGTGCTAGGCACTCCTGTTTATTTTTCATTTAATCCTCACAAAACCCCATGAAGTTTAGTATTATACTTTTTGAAAGATGAGAAAACCGGAGTTTAGAGAAATTAGGTAACTTGCTCAAGGTCACACACTTCATAAAGTGGTAGAGCAACATTTCAAATCCAGGTGTCTCCAATGCCAAAGTACAATTGCAATTGTTGTTTATCCTAAACATATGCAAAGAATATCAGAATTTCTGAGGAATACTAATTAATCCTATTATGCTAGATCCTTTCACTTTTCCTTCTAGGCTCTCTGGGTCATCTAAAGTATGCTAACAAATTTAACAACCACCTCAATCATACTATGCATCAAATCTGTGTTTCCAACTCAAACTGCCTTTCTGTAAACTCAGTAACTATACATCCAACTTCCTTGAATGTTCTATAAGCATCTCAAATTCAATATAGCCTTAACCAAACTCATTATTTCCATGTTAAATGTGTTCTATCGATGGTCCCTCTATCAGTCAGCAGTTTTCTTGGAGTTCCCTTATCTCTTTCAAGTCTTCATAGCTTATTAATGTGCTATTTATACTCCCTAACATGACTGATCAAATCTTTCTGCTCATTAAAAATTCAGCTTGAAAAATCCGTTCCACTTTGGATCTTTGTCATATCACATAAGTAGCATCACCTCTATTCGGCTTTCATACTTTGTATATAACTCTATTCTCATATTTTACGATTCTGTATTTTAGTGATAAGTAAATCTTTTTTTCCCCACTGCACAAATACAGTCCATTAGAAGTGTTTGGATGATGGAAGTGTTCTACATGTGTTCTAGTAACTACTGTGATGGAGAGTGTTGCACTAGACTCTAAGGTCTGTAAGGACAGATACTATATCTTTATGCATTTTTATATATCCAGTATCTAAAACATGGGAGATCCTCAATAAATATATAGGAAATCAATCAATCAGTCAATGAATAAATAAAATATTTCACAGTGGCTGAGTAGGGGGAAATATGCTTACCACAAACACCAGGGAACTGCTACATGTAGGTACTGGGGAAACTAATTAATAAACTGTGATTTCTCAGTGAATGAAAAGTTCATGCAAATAGGTTTCCAATAATGGAGAAATAGCTTCTATCAAGTCAACCCACTCTCAGATAACAATATAAACTCTATCTGAAATATAAAATACAATAATCTAAAGGCACTCCAGAAGAACTATAAGAAACTGGAAGAACATCTACATTGGAAAGAAGTAAACGGCACAGGGTAATTTTCTTGTTTTTAGATAGTTTTTTGTTTGAGGCTAGGCTCTAGTTGCAGCTTGCTGTGTGGCTAAAATTCTAAAAGAAATTCACAGGCTTACTGGCTAGGTGAGCCACAGGACAGAGTTTGGGGAGACAACACAGCTGAAAAGTGATGAGGGAAATCCTGGAAAGTGAAAACCACAGGCAGGGCAGGGAGCGGTGAGGCCGGGTGGGGCGGGGGGGGGGGGGGTTCTGTATATAAACTTGACCCAAATCTCTGATTGATCCTTGAACTACATACACCAAGGGTAAACTCCAAATAGGACCATATATATATATACTGAACTGAATTTTCAGCTGCTCCACTGCAGGGAAAACAGAATTAGAGTTTGAGTCAAAGCCAAATTAACTGCCTGCTTAAAAATAAAAAACAAACAGACAATGAAAACTTACTCTTCAGAGAGACATAACAGAATCCAGTGTCTCTACTATGTATTATTCACAATGTTCAAGCCATTCAGAATTACTGGACTTATGAAGCAACAGGGAAATGTGATATAAACTCAAGACAAAGGAAATAAGTGGAGACAGATCTTTAGATGTCCTAGATGTTAGAATTAGCAGATAAGGGTTTTAAAACAGCTATTATAACCATCTCAAGGGTTTAAAGGAAACATGCTCATAATAAATGAACAAATAGAGAATCTTAGCAGAAAAACTGAAACCACAAGAGAACCAAATGAAAATTCTAAAAGTGGAAAATGCAGTATTTGAAAAATTCACAAAGTGACTTTAACAGCAGACTGAAATGAGAAGAGTCAGAAATTTGAAGATAGATCAATAGAAAATATCTAAGCTGAAAAATTAAAAGAAAAGATCAGGAAAAAATGAAGAGTGCCAGTGAGCTATGAAGGCACTATGGAAAGGTTTAACATATGTGTACATGCAGTCTCAGAATAAAAGAGAAAAAAAATTAGAAAAAATCATGGTGATAATTTCCCCAAATTTGGTGAAAAGGATACATTTACACAACAAGTCCAGTGAATCTCAAGCAGAAAAAAAATACAAAGAAAACCACATCAAGGCACAACAAATAAAACTTCTGAAAACCACAAATTAAAAGAAATTCTTGAAAGCAATCACAGATTAACCACAGATTAATTTATTACATGCAGTGAAGTGATATGGATTAATAATTTCTCATCAGAGGCAATGGACAGAAGAAGATAGTGGAATGACATTTCTAAAATGCCCAAAGAAGAAAAAAGCCAACTTGATGTAGTGAAAATAACCTTCAAGAATGAAAACAATATGAAGACATTTTCAGATAGACAAAAACTAAGAGAACTTTTTTCAGCCAACTTGCAGTACAAATAAATGCAAAAGAAGTTCTTCAGGGGAGAAGAACTGATGCCAAAGGGCACTCAAGTCTTCAGAAGAGAATGAAGTACCAAAAATAGTACACGTGTAGCAATATAAAAGATTGTTTTCTTCCTTCCAATTTTTTTTAACATTTTTAAACATGACTGTTTAAAGCAAAAATTATAACAATTTATTATGAAATTTATAAGATTTGTAGATTAAATACATATGGTAACTAAAAAATGAAGGAGTTTAAAAATTTATATTTTTTAAAAAGGTTATTATACTTTATATGAAATGGTCCAATATTAAATCTAAGTTGACTGTGAATAATTAAGGGTGTGTATTGTGATCCCTAGAGGGACCACTTGAAACAATGCAAAATGATGTAATAATCAAAACCCATTAGAAGGCAATGCTCTCAAAGATTCAATTAAATCAAAGAAATTAAGAAAGTGGAATCCGAGAATCAAAGAACTTGTGATGAGCACTGGGTGTTGTATATAAGTGATGAATTGCTGAATCCAATATTGCACTGTATGTTAACTAATAAAATTTAAATAAAACCAATCAACCAACCAACCAAACACAAAAAACAAATGGAACCAACAGAAAACAATAGTAAAATAGTTGGTCTAAATCCAAACATATTAATAATTGGATTAAATGTAAATGAACTAAACAATCCAACGAGAAGTTAAGAATTCTCAGAATAGATAAAAGAGGGAGACGCATTGTAGTCTCTTCACAAGAGATGAACTTTATTTATATATTTTTTAAGAGAAGAACTTTAAACACACAGATTTGCTGAAACTAAATGACAGTAAAAGATAAATTATTCAAACAGTAAACTTAAGAAGGTTGGAGGAGCTGTATTAACATAAAATATAATAGATGCCAAGGCAGAGAGTATTACAAAGAGATAAAGAGAGACATAGTAAAACAATAAAAAGATAAATTTCCAAAAAGACATAATAATCATACATGTATATGCCTAATAAAAGAGGTTCAAAATATATTAGATAAAAAAAAATTAAAGGGAAAAAGAGTCAAATCCACATTGATAGTTGGGGTTTTCTCTCAGCAATTGATAGAGCAAATAGACAAAGATCTGAATAACACTATCAACCTCCTTACCTAATTGACATTTATAGAACACTACACTAAAAACTGCAGAATAAACATTCTTTTCAAGTACACATGGCATGTTTTTTTTTTTTTTTAAGATTTTATTTATTTATTTGAGACAGAGAGAATGAGAGAGACAGAGAGCACATGAGAGGGGGGAGGGTCAGAGGGAGAAGCAGGCTCCCTGCGGAGCAGGGAGCCCGATGCGGGACTCGATCCAGGGACTCCAGGATCATGACCTGAGCCAAAGGCAGTCGCTTAACCAACTGAGCCACCCAGGCGCCCTACACATGGCATGTTAACCAAGAGAAACCATACACTGGACAATAGAAAAGTCTTAACACCTTTAAAAAGATTGAAATAATGCAGATTATGTTTTCTGACAACAATGAAATTAAATTAGAAACAAATGGCAATAAGATATGTAGGAGAAATAAAGCCCAAATATTTGGAAATTAAACAACACACTTGTCAATAATCTATGGGTTAAAGAAAAAAAATCACAAAATACATTAGAAAATATTTTAAACTGAATTATAATGAAAATATGGCCTATCAAAATTTGTGGGATATAGCTAGAGCAGTGCTTAGAGGGAAATTTATAGCTTTTAAAGGCCTAGATAAGGAAAGGATAAATATATAAATCAATGACCTAAGGTTTTACAGTAAGATCTAGAGAAAGAAGGGTAAAGTAAATCCAAAGTAAGTAGAAGGAAATAATAAAGAGGAGAAATTGATGAAACAGAAAACAAATAATAGAGAAAATGATACGTATAAAAGTATTTCTAAAAGATTTATTTATTTATTTATTTATTTTAGTGGAGGGCAGAGAGAGAATCCCAAGCAGACTCCCCACTGAGCACAGAGCCCATGTGGCTTAATCTCATGACCCTGAGATCATGACCTGAGTGAAACCTAGAATTGGGCGCTCAATCTACTGAGCCTCCCAGGAGCCCCTAAAAGTGTTTTTTGAAAGGTTAACAAAATTGACAAGCCCTAGATAGACTGACCAAGAAAAAAATGAGAGATATTACCAATATCAGGAATAAATGTGTAAATATACTACAGAAGCTACAGGTATTATGAACAACTTTATGTTAATATATTCACCAACTTAGATAAATGGACACATTCTCTGAACAATACAGCTTACTAAGACAGACACAAGATGGAATAGTAAATTCAAGTAGGCCTATATCTACCAAAGAAATTGAATTTGTTGTTGAAATCTTCACTCAAATATGAAATCGTTTCCCATGGTTTCACTGGTGAATTCTGCTAAACATTAAGTGAGAGAATATATCAATCTTACACAAATGCTTCCCAAAACAGAAGAGGAGGAATGTGCTTTATGAGGCCAGCATGACCATGATACCAAATCTGACAAAGACATTTCAAAGAAAGAATATTAATACACTAGTCATGTCAAATCGGCCACCTAGCTTGGTTTCCAAATTGCTCTGAGTTTGGTTGGGGGGAGAGGAGGCTGGTGGGCTACAATATCAAACTTTTGCAGAGCCTCCAACTGAACTTGGAAGTGAGTGTAACACAATCTGAGTTTCCTCAGGTTCCTGCGAGGTCTGGACAGAAATAAGAAGGGAGTGAATTAATGTAGGACAGCTGACTTAGAAGATGAAAGTCTTGATCAGCTAAGTAAGCATTATCGCCAGATACTTTGAGAACTCTATGATTCGCAGTATTTATAGGAGAATTCTGTGAGATTATGCTATGCCGGCTGTACTTAGCTTTACCAGTCATCTGAATAGTCCACGTGGTAGACATTGAAAAGGAATAAAATAATTAAATAATGATGGATTCAGAACACAAGCAGGAAAAAAAAACAATGAAACTTCTGAACAGGAGCAAACACATCAATAAGGAAACAACAGTAAAACTTAGAACTCCAAGGCAGGGGAAGAAGGTAAAGAACAAGATGAACACATTTTATCCCTACACTTGGCAGAAAATGAAAACAAAGATTACTTAAAATCTTTATTTGGCGTTGGATTCTTATAAAGCACATGTGTGGATTAACAGGAAGCTGACAAAATCTCAAAGATCTCTTCTGATGATTTGCTAGCGCTGCTGGAGGACAGACTATCCTGGTGAGGCAGCTGTGGGCAAGCGCTTTCAGACAACAGCAGACAACACGTTGATCCCTTTGAAAACACAGCAGAAACAGGTGCTGGAGATCTGCAAGACCTCCACTAGGAAGAAACAGGGAAATGTGAGACACGTCTTTTGCACTGTCACGGACACGGTGGTAGACGTAGCTGGGAAGAGTAATCACCAGTCCTGGTGAAGTTCATCCATGAATCTCAACATCAGAGAGAGGAATATGGGCATTCTACCTTCAGGAACTGCTGTAGACATTTTGACTGCAAAATTTCACACTACACTAACTGAGAAGTAGAGAACTAACCTGGAGCGCTGGCGTGGGTTGGCTTAGGTTGTGTCTGGTGGACTCTCTCCCTCAATACTGGTCATGGTAACTTGATCCTTAGAGAAATACCCCCTACATATCCACACACTCTAGTCTTCCTTCGCCTTAAATACCTAAATGGTCAAAGGTAGTGTCTGTGGTGGGAATATCTGTTGCTTGGGAGCAATTAAAGATGTTCTTTTTTTCTATCGATCACAACTGCTTTAGAGCTCAGTGATGGACTTCCTGTCCTCTTTCGGAACGACAAAGGAAAAAAGACAAATGAACTGAAGGAAGTTTGCCATTCTCAATGGATAGGCAGGTATGATGCTTTTGAAATTTTTGTAGAACTCCTGCAAATACTTGTTTTATGTTTGGATGGTATAAACAATGACATAAATGTTAGATGGAATAACTTCATAGCTGGTTGAAACTTTGTTCTTTATAGTGCATTAACAGATTTTGTTTTAATTATCATCATTGTTCATAAAAATGTCCTATTTTTAAAAAGAACCTTTAGAAAAAAATCTCCATGGCCACACCTCCAAATGTCTTCTTTGCAGCCAGCAGATTGACTAGAGTTGCATTATGTAAAGAGATGGAAAATATTAATGTTTATTATAAATTTTGATTTGAGAACACTACAGATTTGTTACCACTTGATATTTAAATGAAATTTCCTGAGAAATTCCTCAGGGTTTAGCAAGATAATCTAGAACCTCAAGAACCCATTGCAAATTACTATGAAGAAATAGTGTTCTAACAATTAAGGACATTATTCAGGACCCTAAGGCTATTTTCTTAGAATAGCACCTCACAAGTCTTAAATGCTTACCTCAGGTAGTCTCATAGAACAGCTCACACTCAACACCATGCCAACATGTATGGAAGTAACTTATCCAATCCCAACACACTCTCTGCCAGCATTCCTTGTTGGAGGATGGAACCAAAACACAGAGAAGACATAGAGCTTCCATCCACCACGTACAAAGCTCTCTGTCTCCCTTCAAGATTTTTCTTAATGTCTATGTATTGCAGAAGGGCCTATATATTCTTCCTTGATGAAGTTTAAGAATGAGAGCTATGAGGGGCGCCTGGGTGGCTCAGTTGGTTAAGCGACTGCCTTCAGCTCAGGTCATGATCCTGGAGTCCCTGGATCGAGTCCTGCATCGGGCTCCCTGCTCGGCAGGGAGTCTGCTTCTCCCTCTGACCCTCCTCCCTCTCAAGCTCTCTGTCTCTCATTCTCTCTCTCGCAAATAAATAAAATCTTAAAAAAAAAAAAAAAGAATGAGAGCTATGAAATTAGATGAAAACATCTAAAAGCATATCTAAAAAATACTTCAACCTATCAGAGGTCAAATAACTTTGCGTAACAAGAATCTTGAAATTAAAATATGATCTTAATTTAATGGTAGGCACATATATCAAGCTATGTGTTTAAGCCAGAGCTTCCTACAAGTACTTAAAAAACCACTGGAAATACCTAAGAGAAGTTTTGCAAATAGCTTTATCCTTATACTTGGTATTTGGAAGAAATATCTGTTATGTGTATGTATGTCACCAAATATTTGCCCATGGACCTTCCACTGAATACAGTAAACACTGATAAACCACCTGTTAAATGGCCACTGTCTGAACTTTCATTCTTTGAAGAACTATCTTTTCAGAAGACAGCATTGAAAGAACATTTCATTTCTGTGTGATTTCTGTTGTGGTACTCTGGAAATATTTTAGTTAAGTCATTTTGAACATAACATTATTACTGTGGTGGATCTAATCATCAGATATTAGTCTCCAATTCTTTGAAGAAGTAAATATATATTGAAGAGGTGTGGGGAAAAAGAGTATATTTTATAAAATATTACAATAAAGCTCAGGACTGACCATTGACTAGTAGGTGTTTTAATATGTTGTTATAAATCTCTAATGGGCAGTTAAGGGCACTACCAACAAGTGGAAGAAACTGTGAGCTCCAAATCGCCAAACAGAGATTTCTTTCAGTGTAGACTTTATTATAGATTCCATTAAATGAGTATAAAGAGAAAACTGAAGTTTGAATAGAAAGCAATTCACTATTGTTTTGTATCTGATTCTTATTTATATTCATTTGTTGAATTTGTACCCTAATGAGTCCTAAACTTTCTAAGAAGAGTACACCAAACACTTTTATATCATGGTCAAGACAAAATCAGAGGCCAAGGATATTGACCACATATTTGTTTTCTTTCGGTAACCATATCTCCTATCTTGTCTTGATTTATAAGAATTACCTGGGGAAAATAGAAATGTTGTTTTTATAAAAATAATATAGTAATTATTGTTATTTTTGGTGAGAAAAAGAAAATTTTACAATGTATGTTAATCTAAATAAAATGTGAATTGTTTTCTTAAATTTTCTATGTTTTCTTAAAAATTATTAAAATCCTTTATTACCTTAACAAAAACAAACCGTTGTCAAACTCTTAACAAAATATCGGCAAGTTAAATCCAGCGATATATTAAAAGAATGATACACCCAACAAAGTAGTTTATGCTGGGAATGCGAAGTTGGTATCACATTCAAAAGTCAATCAATATTACCCATCATGTTGACAGAAAAAAAGAAGCAAAACCATAGAACCTTCTCAATAGATGCATAAAATGCACTCGACATATTAAAAAACTGATTCCTGATATTTAAAAAAAAAACCTTTAAGTAAACTAGAAATAGAAGGCAACTTCCCCCACCAGATAGAGAATATTTATGTAAATCTTACAGTTAATATAATGCTCAATGGTGAGAAATGTTTTCCCTATTGAACTGGACACAGGACAAAGATTTCCCCACTTAATGTTGTAATGGAGGCTCCAGTCAGTGGAATAGGGCAAGAAAATGAAATAAAGAGCAAATGTGTATTTGTGTAGAAATTCTAAGGAACCTATAAGCAACTACAGGAATAATAAGCAAATTTTAAAATGTTGCAGGATCAATGGTCAATATTTTAAAATAATTTGTTCTTTTTATTTCATCAATTTGCTGCTAGTAAAAATTTAAAATTCCATTTTTAATAACAATTAGAAAAAGTACTTAGAAATAAGTTAAAAACTTGTAAGACCTCTCCACTAAAAATTACAAAATATTGAGGAGGGAAATTAAGGAAAACTCAAATAAATGGACATATATGCCATGTTTATGGATTAGAAAACTCAGGTAAGTTTGAAAAAGAAGAAAAAGGTTGGAGGATTTATACTATCTGAACTTAAAATTTACTAAAGTTACATCAATCAAGACAGTGTGATATTGGTATAAAGATGGACAAATATCAACGGAACAGAATAGAGAACCGAAAAATAAACTCACACTCATACGGTCAATTAATTTTCAATGAAGATACCAAAGAAATTCACTGTGGACAAGGAAAATCTTTTCAATGAAAGATACTGGAATAATTTGATATTGAATTGACAAATGTTTATCCAAAGGGAACCTGGATGTTCTTTAGTGTTGCTCTTGTCTAATACACTAATCTGATATGTCATCATTTTCTATTTACACCTTGGTGATGTGATATCAGCTAATCAAAGCACTGTTTCCATCATTGTAGTAATATCCCCACTGTAGGATTCGTTATCTTTTTTTTTTTTAGATTTTTTTTTTTAATTTATTTATTTGGCAGAGATAGCACAAGTAGGCAGAGTGGCAGGCAGAGGGAAAGGGAGAAGCAGGCTCTCCACTGAGCAGGGAGCCCGATGAGGGGCTCGATCCCAGGACCCTGGGATCATGACCTGAGCCGAAGGCAGCCGCTTAACTGACTGAGCCACCCAGGCACCCCGGATTCATTATCTTTTTAAGTTATAAAAGCAATAGTTTTTCATTAATGAAAGCTCCAATGTTAAAGTATAAAGTAAACAAAAACTACCCATGATCATACAACCCAGACATTTTGGGCTGGTCTTTCTAACCTTCTACATGTGATTTCATAAAATTTGTATAATGCTTTTTTAACCTAATACTGTTTTGCACGTGATTTTCTTTTTTTCAAGACTCCTTAAGAGTTTATTGTTTATGTTTGCATAGAATGTGACAATATTAACTTTGATTTCAACATATTTTCATGACATTTATAATTGCATTCTCTGAAGACGTAAATTTTAACTGCAAACTATATCCCAACTACTCTTCCAATAGACATCTATTTCTGGAGTATACACCAAACCCATAATGACCGTTCTTCTGTGGAAATGGCCCATTTCATAATCCCCCATCCAAAATTTAACTTTGTTGCTCAACAAGCATGGCTCAGAGAAGAGATCATGGAACAAATTTTATTGTAAATTATATTTTAAATTTAAACTTAAAGTTTATTTCAGATGTCTAGTTCTTCTCTTGCCCCAGTGACATTTAGGGGAGGTCACAAACTGAGCATTTCAAAATTAAATTTTATATCCTGTTAGAAGAAAAACCACAGAAGCAGTCTCTAGGCAGCCAAAGTTACAGTAAATAATCTATTCTAAGACCACAGTTGATTGTAAAATTCTGGCAACCTGAACAAAATGGGCCAATTATGCTCTCACCCAGGAATTTCAAAATGAAGCCCAGAGTAAAGTTTGCCTCTTCATGTGGCCTGCAATTAGAAACCACTTTGTGGAATGAAGGACCAGACAAAGGCAGTCTTTAGAGAGAAGGAAGCAGGAGGAAATGCACAAAGGAGAAGCAGATAAGGACCAAGAGCACTTCCTGGATTCTGTCAGCTGTCAGCTGCTGGTTTCATTTCCTTCCAGAAGGCCAGTTGCATTCCTGCCTTTGGGTTCTGTGAAACCCCTCAATCATCGCAATACCCAACTCCCAACTTCTCTGGTTTTTTGGTCAAACTGAGTTTCTGTTAAAAAGGTCCCAATAATGCAAAAATAAACATGGCTTACAGGAGGTTTTCTCCTATAAACAGCCAACCCTATTCATGATCAATATATTCTTTGGCTTTGCCCATGGAAGAGGGCCCTTCTCTATTTCCTCAATCTAAGGGTCTGTGTTAGCTTTACATTGCCTGATGCTCACTCACTACTTACACTGCTCCCCAGTCAGTACGTATATGCTCCCTGCTACTCACTACTTATATGCCCTGTGCCCTATTCATTATATATATAGCCCCACTCACTACTTACATGTTCCCCACTCACACATTACTCATACGCCCTCTGCTAACTCACTAAGATGTATAGAGTATAAGAGAAGTAAGAGTATAGAGTCACTCAGATCACCTCTGCTCTTTTGCAGCTTTAATGTCAATCTTTTATCTATATTTTCCAGAGGTGGGAGAGTAGGCTGTCAGAAAATGCACAGGATTTGATATTCAGTGACTCCTTCAGATGAGTTTTTAATTTAAATCCTTTTGTGTTATTCCTAGAAAGGAAATCAAGTTTTATTTGCCTAATATTACTAGTAAGTATTTCTGACATAGTCAATAATTTGAATACTTTGACAATGAAGCACCTGTTTTCTTTGGCTTCTGAATGTCAGTAAGTTCTGTTTTCAGAAATTCTGCCCTGGGTGAAATTCAGATTTACATGTCATATTTTTAGTGACTAAGGCAAAAAAAAAAAAAAAAAGGGGACATTCACTCACCTTGCTAAATAAAGATGTTTCCAGTATTCCCAATATAATTTGTTTTTCTTTTTGTTGCTTCTTCACAGCTGTGTAGACTCAGGATAGTTAGATCTCTCACATGAAGACTGGCTTCCAAGAGGTTCTCTTACAGCCTGGGATCACCTTACCAATATAATTTTTACTGGTTAGTGTAGTTCTAAGGCTATGTCTAGAAAACGAAACAGAGTAGAGAATTAGCACAACTCTAAAATGTCCTGATAATTTTTCCTCACATGATTTAGAAAATTATCTTTATAATTCATGTTGCAGACTCTGTCCACCTTGGGTGAAAAATTATTGGCTTAGAAAAGTGGTTTGTAGAACATACTAGGTTTTCAAAACTTGGTCTCTCTGCACTCTCAAACTATTGTGAAACTTTAAGTACATTAATCAAGCAAACATTATTTATCAATAAATAGCCCTGTGCTAGGTGGTATGTGTTATAGAAGCCCCGCCATGAGATGTGGACTTTGCACTCCTATGTCTTGTAAAATAGATGGGAAGAGGGGCACCTGGGTGGCTCAGATAAGGTTAAGTGTCTGCCTCTGGATCAGGTCGTGATCTCTAGGTCCTGGAATCGAGCTCTGCATTGGGCTCCCAGCTCAGTGGGGAGCCTGCTTCTCCCTCTCCCTCTCCCCCTGCTTGTGCTCTCTCAGTCTCTCTCTCAAACGAATAAATTCTTAAAAATCTTTAAAAAAAGTAGATGGGAAGAAATATAAAGCACAAGTAATAAAACAGTGTAGAGTGAAAAACATATACTGATTTTTAGAAGTTTTGAGACAGGCGAGAGAGAAATGGAAAAAGTAAACACAGAAGCTAAGTTACAGAGGACAGAGAGAGAGAGAGAGAGAAAATAGTCTGTATCTCTGTCAGAGAGTACATTTGAAACCAAGTTTCGAAAACCCAGTATGTTCGAGAAACCAGGGATTTGATTTGGGGCTAGAAGGAGAAGACCGGATTTGAAAGGCTAAATTGCCACATGGACAACATAGGCCAAAGTGTGGAGATGAGAATACACTCGGTTTTGCAGAGAAGTGGTTAATCTCACCAGAGCATAAATGCATGTTGGAAGCCATGGGAAACAACACTGGGTGAGCATGGTGGATAAAGAGAAGCCAGAGGAATTTAAACATAAGGAGCATTGGGAATTGCTCAGCAGAGAAAAAAACAGGATGAAAATTGGGGTTGGGGAGACTAGTTGGCAAAGGTCAAGAAAGATGCATTGGAAGGGTGGAGACTGGAGTCTGGCAAGCTAACTAGGGCATAGCTGGAATAATCCTTCCATGAAGCAATGAGGACATGGACTGGGCAGTGTCATTGTAAATGTAGTGGTTCAGTTTCATTCCTTGCATGAGGCTGTCCAGTTTTCCCAGCACCATTTATTAAAGAGACTGTCCTTTCCCCATTGTATGCACTTGGCTCTTCTAATTGACCACATATGGGTGGATTTATTTCTGGGCTCTCTATTCTGTTTCATTGATCTATGTGTCTGTTTGTATGCCAATACCATGCCGTTTGATTATTATAGCTTTGTAATATAGTTTGAAATCAGGGAGAGTGATGCTTTGTTTTTTCTCGAGCTCGGTTCTTTCTCAAGATTGCTTTGGCTATTCAGAGTCCTTTGTGGTTTCATATAAATTTTAGGGTGGCTTATTCTAATCCTGTGAAAAATGCCATTGGAATTTTGATAGGGATAGCATTGTATCTGTAGATTGCTTTGGGAAGTATGGATATTTCAACAATAGTCTTTCTATCCATGAGCATGGAATATCTTCCCATTTATTTGTGTCTTCTTCAATTTCTTTCGTTAATGTCTTATAAACTACATACTTCAGAGATTTACTATCTTTCTATTACCCTTCAGAGAAGACACTCTGGAAGGTTAGATTCTTATTCTAATGATGTTGCCATTACTTTGGATACTTCTTAATTTTCTTTCAAACCAAGTTATGAACTATGGAGACAAAGGTTTCACCACTTATGTTACACCTCATTTTTTAAATTTAAATTCCATTAATTATCATATAGTGTATTATTAGTTTCAGAGGTAGAGTTCAGTTATTCATCCATTGTATATAATACCCAGTGCTCATTACATCTAGTGCCCTCCTTAATGCCCATCAGTCAGTTATCCTACCCCCCCTCCCCTCCAGCAACCCTGTTTGTTTCCTATAGTTAAGAGTCTCTTATGGTTTGTCTCCCTCTCTGATTTTGTCTTATTTTATTTTTCCCTCCCTTCCCCTATGATCATCTGGTTTCTTAAATTCCATATATGAGTGAAATCATATGATAATTATCTTTCTCCAATTGACTTATTTCGCTTAGCGTAATACCCTCCAGTTCCATCCATGTCATTGCAAGTGGCAAGATTTTTCTTTTTGGTGGCTGAGTAATATTCCATTGTATATATAAACCACATCTTCTTTATCCATTCATCTGTCAATGGACATCTGGGCCTTTTCCATAATTTGGTTATTGTGGACATTGCTGCTATAAACACTGGGGTGCAGGTGCCCTTTGAATCACTATATTTGTATCCTTCGGATAAATACCCAGTAGTGCAATTGCTGGGTCGTACGGTAGCTCTATTTTCAACTTTTTGAGGAACCTCCATACTGTTTTCCAGAGTGGCTGCACCGGTTTGCATTCCCACCAACAGTGTAGGAGGGTTCCCCTTTCTCCACATCCTTGCCAACATCTGTTGCTTCCTGACTAGTTAATTTTAGCCATTCTGACTGATGTAAGGTGGTATCTCATTGTGGTTTTGATTTGTATTTTCCTGATGCCAAGTGAGGGCTAGTATCCAAAATCTATAAAGAACTTATAAAACTCAACACCCAAGGAACAAATAATCCAATCAAGAAATGGGTAGAAGACATAAACAGACATTTCTCCAAAGAAGACAAACAATGGCCAACAGACACATGAAAAAATGTTACACCTTATTTTTGACCAAAAGAAATATTTTCCCAGGCTGGTCATTCAACTGATATTACACCAAACAACTTCTGACTATTTCCAAATAACAAATCCACTCTCAAATGATAAACATTAGTACCATTGATGGCCTTGTTTTTTCTTTAAAGATTTTATTTATTTACCCGACAGAGAGAGAGAGAGAGAGAGAGCACAAGTAGGCAGAGAGGAAGGCAGAGGGAGAGGGAGAAGCAGGCTCTCCACTGAGCAGGGAGCCTGACATGGGGCTCAATCCCAGGACTCTGGGATCTTGACCTGAGCCAAAGGCAGCTGCTTAACCAACTGAGCCACCCAGGTGCCCGCATAGATGGCATTTTAAAAAAGTGTGCTAACTATTTATCAAAGTTAACCTAAAATATCCCAATGTGAAAGGAAAGATTCTAATTGCAAATAGAAAAGCAACTTTATTGGCATAAATGCTTGACTTTATACCAGGAAAACTTTTTAACATAACTTTTTAAAAGTATATATTATACAGCAATTTGTTCCCAGATACTTAAATAGTTAGCCTTAATTGGCTACTCTTACTGAAGCAATGATGAAATTTTCAAGGATGCATTTCCAATTGAGGTCAACTCAGCAATTTCAAAGTAAGTGACCAATTTAAATACATGCATTTTTTTTCTTCCTCATCTCTTAGGCCTCAGTATGCATGAGAAGGAAATGGCCTTGTTTTTCAAAGGCTCACAAAGACTAGTAAGGAATAAACAATGATTTCAAAATGCTTAATAATCTATTCACATCATGTTCAGACTTTCAGAAAGGAAGAACGACAAGCAAAAGGAAAAAGGGTCTTTAATTTGTCCCCACTTTAAGTAACTTCCCCAGAGTTTCCAGACCACCACCACCAACAACAAAATCATTATAAAACAGTCACTCTGTTTAAAATGTGATCTTTTGAAATCAGTCCCTTAGTACACGTGGACCACAAATTTTTCACTGCTGATCCTCACCCTGGAGTAAATTAATATGTTTATTCATCCTTCTGTATTTTATGTATCATATTTCACAGTAAAATACTAAACTGCACTTTACTTGAACTTAGAAATCCAGGACAAATACAGGGAGTTGAATTAAAGGGGAGGTTCCCTTGGAAGCCAGACTCTGAGAAGCAAGAAATGTTCCCTGGTTGCAGAGAGGAAATTGCATTTTATTGCGCAACTTGTTTGTTATACAGCACCCTTGGCCTAATTCTGAGAGATGCCACTTCAACTGTTGCCCAAACTCAGTGCCTTGCTCAATCAGTATCTGTCAATTTGATTTTAAGACACTGTCTTCTATTCCTTTGGTCATTGCGAATGAAAAATTAAGAGAGGGAACTGAGTGCTCTAGTTGATACAACCTTTTCTCAAATTTGGAATTGAGTCACATGATTTTGTCTCTGAGGAGGGCTCCGATTTATCCTATTTTTATAATTCCTTCAGCATTTATGAAATATGTACATATATGTATACGTACACTTATATTGTTTATATATATGTAATGTAATATATTTTACTGAGTACACACATATATAATGTAATATAGAAAAGTATATAATGTATATTATTCATATAATGTGTAATATATATATGTATATTACACATATTACTATACATATTGCATAAAATACATATATAATAATATACATACATATATACATAAATAATTTGATTGTATGTTACATATACATGTATAATACATGCCACATATGTATATTTCATATGCACATATTACACATGTAAATTTCATATATAATGTTAGTGTATGCTCAGTCTCAGGTTGTTTTTTACCTGTTCTTTTTTTTTTTATTAATTTTTTATTTTTATTTATTTTTATTTTTTTATTTTTTTAAAGATTTTATTTATTTATTTGACAGAGAGAGACACAGCGAGAGAGGGAACACAAGCAGGGGGAGTGGAAGAGGGAGAAGCAGGCTTCCCGCTGAGCAGGGAGCCCGACCTGGGGCTCAATCCCAGGACGCTGGGATCATGACCTGAGCTGAAGGCAGACGCTCAACGACTGAGCCACCCAGGCGCCCCTGTTCTTTTTTTTTTAAAGATTTTATTTATTTGACAGAGAGAGACACAGTGAGAGAGGGAACAGAAACAGGGGGAGTGGGAGAGGGCGAAGCAGGCTTCCTGCTGAGCAGGGAGCCTGATGTGGGGCTCGAACCCAGGACCCTGGGATCATGATCTAAGCCAAAGGCAGACGCTTAATGACTGAGCCACCCAGGTGCCCCTTTTACCTGTTTCTTTATCATTTCTAACATATGTTCTGTTCTCCCTTAAACCAATGCTGAGATCTTCAAGGATAGGAATAACAGTTTCTTTTTAAAAAACCATATATGATTAGTATAAGGAAAGAAAAATGATGAAAATTATTGAGTTCAAGGTTATACTTAAACAATGGGCCCAATGTTTTCATTATATTCCCACTTACCCCAGATATTTACTATATGAGCTTGAAAAAGTTATATTATCTAAGATGGCATAAAAAATGGCCACTGAAAAAATTATGTTCGGAGTTTTACTTTTCTTTATTGTGACAAGATATTTCCAGTTGACTTCGATCTATGATAGATTGGTTATGTAACTTAATTGGATGGAAATTTAACATGGACTGGAGTGGTGGAGGTAATGTTCATTCTGTATATGATATAAAAAATTAGGCAGTTGGAATGGGGGAAGGAAGGTGGTCTGGGTGAGTTCTCCAGGAAATGCCTGCACTAGCTGCAAAAGTTTTGCTTGGGTAGAAGGATTTTGTGATAAACAAGATCCACTCAAATTGTTTGGGTCTGATAGAAAATTTGGATCACCTAAATTTGATTATTACATTGAATTCACCAGTAGATTCCAAGAAATAGAATTACATTGATTCCAGGAAATAGAATCAGTGAAAACATCAAGTACAAGAGAACGAAGTCCTATCAGAAAAGTGTTGGAATATTAATTAGGTTAGCTAAACTGCCAAAACAAAAGTTCCAAAATTCAATAGCTCAGTACTGAGAAAGTTCAAAGTAGGTTCAGGTCAGTAGGGGTGCTCTATGCTCTGTTCCATGCACCCTTCCTAGAACCTGGGCTGATGACCTCTTTGATGTCTTCAACCTGTGGCTTTCAAGGCTACCTGGGTATCACCATTCCAATGGGATAGAAAAGTGAAAGAGTATAAAGGAACTGTTATGAGAGATTTTTATATACCAGGCCTGAAAGGGGAACAAAGCACATGTGGGCACATTTCCTGGCTGTTCCCTAACTCCAAGGAGGGTTGGAGAACATATCCGGCTGTGTGCCCAGGAGGAAGGGAAGAAGAGCATTTGGTGAACAGCTAACATCTCTCCACAATTATCATACAACAAGAAATTTCTTCTCCTATAGTTTCTATAAATTTCAAGTCTCAGAAATATTACTAAAAGGAGGGGGTAGTTTGGGGGAGTAACAGTTAGGTTTTGGGGGTCTGAAGTTAAATGGAATTATGCTAGATGACCTTGGCAAGTTACTGGCTGCTCAGAGCTACACTTTTCTCATTGGAAAAGTAGAATAACAGCTGAACCTTAAAAGAGCATTGTGAGGGTCATAGTCCAGCACTTGGAAGATAGGAAAAGTCAAATGATAGCTTTTAAGCTGTTTGTAAAACTTTCCTCTTTCATTTCAGAGCTTCTTTCAATAATATGAGGAATATCCCTTCTGCTGAACATTACTGTATAACACAGATGTCTTCGAGATTTCTTATTTATTTTTGAGAGAGAGAGAGAGCTAGCACAAGTGGGGGGAAAGGTGGGGGGAGGGGCAGAGGGAGAAGCAGATTCCCTGCTGAGCAGGGAGCCTGATGCAGGACTCGATCCCAGGACCCCAGGATCATGACCTGAGCCAAAGGCAGACACTTAACATACTGAGCCACCCAGATGCCCTAACCCAGATGTCTTCAAATCTCCTGAATCTCTTAGGTTACCCTTGGGATGGTTAATTTTATGTACCAACCTGACTGAGCTATGAGATGACCAGATATTTGGTCAAATCTTGTCCTGGGTATTTCTTTGAGGGTGCTTCTAGATGAGATTAAGGTTTGAATCAGTAGGCTAAGTAAAGTAGGTTGCCTTCTCTAATGTGCGTGGGCCTCATCCAATCAGGTGAGGCAATTAGGGGACCCTTTTCCTGCTCTTCAAGCCACAAGAGGACTTCTCCTGGGGCTCTCTCTGTTGGTACCCTATGTCTCTGTACAGGTTCTGTGCTGTCTTGAGCCTGGGCCAGGGAATACTGGAGGAACAAAACATGGGAAACTCATTGTCTGTTTGGTGGCACTTCAAATTCTCATCCTCTTATCAAAGCCATCTGCTACTCTTTACTTTTCAAAGTTCTTCCTGCCTTCTCTCTAAGTGTAATAGCTGCATTCCACAGAGGACACCAGGTGAAGGGTTTACTCCATCTTACCTTGAACTGGAATGTGACTTATTATTTTTTTTACTTATTCAAGTTTTCATTTAAGTATGAAGCAAAAGCAACAACAAAAGATTTTAAGGAATTTATTGTATTTTCCATAGACATTCTTAACGTCAATGATGAAGTAATATTGTGCAACTTATAGAAGTTGAGAGGGAAGGGGGTAAAGGGAATGTTTAAACATACAGATTTCCTCATCTTTCATAGCTGGGATTGAAATGATATCTAAAATGGCTAAGATTTAGAAAGAATCCGCAGAAGAGTTAATACCAGTTGATGCCCAAGGAGTACCAAGTGGTTGGGGACCAGGGATGGAAGAAGACTTTTCATTGAACACACTTTGTATGATGAGAGTTTTCAACCATGGGGATGTATTATGTCTAAAAAAGGGGTCGGGGCGCCTGGGTGGCTCAGTCAGTTAAGGGTCTGCCTTCAGCTCAGGTCATGATACCCTCCTGAGATCGAGCCCCACGTCAGGCTCCCTGCTCAGCGGGGAGTCTGCTTTTCCCTCTCCCTCTGCCCCTCCACCTGATTCGTGCACGCTCTTTCTCAAATAAACAAATAAAATCTTAAAAAAAGGGCAGAGGGTGAGGAGAAATAGAGGTAGGTGCTTGCCCATCAAGAGAATTCCTTACAAGTCCTTTTTGCATATTCTTTAGAAGAAATATTGTTCAGAAAGTTGGCATTTCCATATAGATTTGTAAAAATCTATTAATACTTAAATAAAATAATAATAAAAGCTAGCTTTAATTAAATATTTATAGCTCCCAGACTCCATTCTGAGTACTTGTATGACCCTCACATTAGCTCTAGGAAATGTTAAAATAAAATACATAATATATAAATGAATAGTGGAAATATATGTATATATATTTCCCATTATAGGAGGAAACTGGGGGTTAGACAGGTTAAGTAATTTGCCTAACGTTAAATGTCCACATCTGGAAAAACAGTCAAACTAGGATTAGATCATGTAGTTTAGCAGTAGAAGTAAAGAGTAGAAAAAATATATAATCTACTATAATCTGATGGGGAAAAGGAGGAAAAACAGATGTGAGAAGTGGAAGTAAGTCATTTTAGGATTGCTTACAGTGGTCAGGAGACACATTCTAAATAGAGGATGATGTTTATATTAGTGATGGTGATAGAGATTACAATAAGAAATAAAAGCAGAATCTACTCTTTTAAAGTATAAGAAGGACATAAAGGAAACACAAACCATACTAATTAAATACCTCTTTTAAAGAGCAACACAAATAGGAAGAATAATATAACTATGATACAACTAATACCACATACGTATTATATCAATGAATGGAAATGGCTTAAAATTTTCTATTAAAAGAGTCTAATGGTGCATCACAAAGTCAAACTCAACCACAGAACTGCTAGAGAAAGGTTGAAAAAGAATGGACAAAATTATGCTTGGCAAATACAAACAAGAACATTTCCTTTAAGGTCATGACCTTAACATTAGACAAGATTAAATTAAATGTTAAAAGCTCCTACAATACAAGTGAAGACTTTTTTTATTATTATTTTTTAAGATTTTATTCATTTATTTGACGGGAGAGAGAGCAAGCAGGCAGAGCATCAGGCAGAAGGGTTGGGAGAAGCAGACTCCCGATGAGCAGAGAGCCCTATGCGGAGCTTGATCCCAGGACCCTGGGACCATGACCTGAGCCGAAGGCAGATGCTTAATCGACTGAGCCACCCAGGTGCCCCAAATGAAGACATTTTAAATTGAAAAGTGTTCACCTTAAAAATAAAACTGCCAGTTATTTTACCAGCAAAAATGGGTTTATTTGGGAATAGCAGAGAATTGTAACCCTGGACAAGCAAACTAAGGCAAATACCAAAGGCAAGTCCACCGAAGAAAGCAGAGGAATGCTCTTTACAGAGGAGAGGGGGAAGTTGGGAGGCTGATACAAACAAAAAGTCCATTGGAATAAACTGGAAGTTAGAAGTATAGTGGCTCCTCATTGGCTGACGTGTGGCCGGCTCTCATTGGCTGGGCTGTTGCCAGGGCAGGGAGGAAAACCTTTCTACCTCCTGCAGGGGTAGTAAAGTAGTATCCATGAGCAAGGTCTGTCTCTTCCTGTCAGATTTGCAATTGATAAGAAGTGGTACGGCCTGAGAGCTCCTGTCATCCAACCTCCGGATTCCATTTTAGTGAGGTATACCTTTATTAGTTTTCACAAAAATAAAAGTAATAATTAAACTCTAACATACTTGAAAATCTGTTCACTGAAAAGTATAGAATCAAAATTCATAAAGCTCAAACTACAAAAATAGAAATAGGCAGACATATTGAAAGGGTTCTATTCAAAGTCCCCCTACCCCCCAAGCCAAGCTTACAGACAAATCTCACAGGGGTCTGTACTTGGCCCTAACTCTTGTTTTTCTAGGTCATGGTGCCTCACATTTTCAGAAAATAGACCACAACTACCAAACATATTCTTCTTTAGCTGGACCACAACCCACATCCTGGACGAACCCTGGACAAAGCCCTTTGTGAAACCTGTCACCTCCTGCTCTACCTGGCCAAGGGTTGACCTCCTCCCCACACACCCTCCCCCATGGGCACAGCTGCAACCCTCTCACATCCATAAATTCCCTTGCAGAAACTTGGGGCTGACTCCTCTCTTAATGTCTGGCCCCTCTCCTCCCTTGGAGAGTGAATAAACTCTGTCCTGCTTGTTGTTCTACTCTTGGTGCAATTCTTTGCTGCCCATGTCACTGGCCACCCTAACACATATATTATTTGTAGGAGACCGACCTCACTCAGTCTGTTTTGGACTGTATTATTTGTTCAAATTATTAGTTGCCTCCATGCACCCATCCTTCCCCTCCTTCCTTGTAGGTGGAATATACTTCTTTTTCCTATTCATTTTGGTCTTAATTATGCAACTGCTTTGGCCAAAAGAATGTGAGTCTATGTGACATGGACCATATCTGTTCATAAACTTTAAATGCACCTGCTTAGTTTGGCCCTGCCTCTCTTGTTCCTCCTGCCAGCCCTGGGATCAGGGGTGAGGCGGGTGAGGTAGCATTATGCAAGTGCAGGATCAGATTCTGTTTTTATTTAAAACTTCTGGTATTTTGTTCATTGTGGATTTTTTATTAATATTGATTTTTTTAAAACTATTGCACGAGAACATTATTCATCTTGATTACAGAGTTTTTGGAGTCCTCTTGAAATTTGCAGGCAAGGCCAGAGCCTTCTCTGTGACCCTACTTCCTGCCCTAGACCATGAGCAGCGTGAACCCAGACAGTGGCTTCTCCTCCAGCCCTGCATCTGAAATGAAAGGACCTGGAGCTGGACTGAGCCAAAGCAAACAGATAGCAGGGGAACAGCAACTGATCGGCAGTCCTTGTGCACCACAAGCAAGAAATGAGATGTATTGTTTAAACCAATGAAAATTTGAGTTTCTTTGTTGTGTAGCATGGGCTAGTGAAACCTAATGTACAGCCTATGGAGATCTAACAGGTAAAAATAAGTAAGATTTGGAAGACTATTAGCAACACAGTAAATACGGTAGATCTTATTCGTGGATACTACACTATTTCATAAAAATAGAACACAGCTTTTTTTGTGCATACTCACCTACCAAAATAAACCATATACTGGGCCACAAAGAAAATGTTAATAAATCTCCCAAAGTAGAAACCCTATAGGTAACATTCTTTGGCAAGACTGCAATTGCATTATGAATGGCTAATACATATAAAACCTCCTCCCCCAAAAGCCAAAAATTAAATTACCTCTTTGAAATAATTTTAAAGTAGAAATCAAAACTATAATGGCAGAATTTCTGGAAGGTAATAATAGAAAATGTTAATGGAACACTACGTCTCAAAAGCTCTAGGATAGAACTGAAGTGGTGCTCAGTGAACACTCAAGCTTACGTACTTATTAAGAAACAAGAACAGCTAATGTAAAATTCATAGAAAATAACAAAACAATACAAAGGAAAGCAGAAGAAAACTGATAATGATAAAAGTAAAAAAAGTGAATGAATATATAGACACATGGAGAACTGATAAATAGCTCTAAGACCTAGTAAATTGGGAGAAATATAAAATGATCAGCAAATATAATTAAGATAACAAGGGAATGTGTAAATTCCAAAAATAAGCAATGTGTTGGAGAAATTAAAAGAATTACAGGAGGCATTGGTTAACAATGAAAATTATTTTTTAAAATGGTGTCAGAGAGCTAAAAATAGGTCAGAAGGATAAAAAATTATAAGAAGGAATCAAGAAGAGAAAAACATATCCAAATGGATTGATTGGAAAAAAATATTAAATAGAAAAAGTTGACAAAGAACTGCTTCCCCAAAGCATCAACAGCAGTTTTACAGTTGAAGTTCTCCAAACATTTAAGGAAGAGAGATACCCAAATAAGGACAGCTTCTAATTATTTTATATAAAGCCAATACAAAATTAATTAGAAAAAAAACCCCTAAATTAAACATGTCTCTAAACAGAGAACTGCAGATCAATCTCACTTATAATATTAATGGCACAATTCTTTTTTTTTAATTTTTAAAGTTTTTTTATTTTTTAATTTTTTAGAGAGCGAGAGAGAGAAAGAGCACAGGAGTGGGGGTTGAGGAGCAGAGGGAGAGGGAGAGAATCTTAAGCTCCACACCCAGTGTGGAGCCCGATGTGGGGCTTGATCTCATGACCCTGAGATCATTACCTGAACCAGAATCAAGAGTTGGATGCTTAACCGACTGAGCTACCCAGGCGCCCCCCCTTCTTTGAAGATTTTATTTTTAAGTAATCTCTACACCCAATGTGGGACTTGAATTTACAACCCCGCAATCAAGAGTCACATGGTGTACTGACTGAGCCAGCCAGGCACCCTCAATGGCACAATTCTAATAAAAAAATTAGGATACAGGGACACCTGGGTGGCTCAGTTGGTTAAGCATCCGCCTTCAGCTCAGGTCATGATTCCAAGGTCGTGGGATCGACCTTGCTCAGCAGGGAACCTGCTTCTCCCTCTGCCTGCCACTCCCCCTGACTGTGTTCTCTCTCTCTCTCTGACAAATAAATAAATAAAATCTTTAAAAAAATTAAGATACAAAATTGAGTAGCATATTAAAAGAATGAGAGATCATGACCAAGTGGCATTAATTGTAAGAATTCAAAGAGAATGCATTAGGAAATATATTAATATAATTCACCATGTATGGAGAACCAAAGGAAGAATCACATGGTCATATCTACAGATGTTAAACAGACATATTCAACAACTTATCAAAATCAAAATTCTTAAAATAAGAGAGGAAGATTTTTCAATTTCCCCTAAATTTATTTATAAATTTAACATGATTTCACTAAAAATATAACCAACAATGTTTTTAGAATTAGGAAGCTGATTTTAAAGTTCCTCTGGGATAATACATATTCAAGATTAATCTGAAAAAAAATTGAAAACGAAGAATAAATAAGGGGGAATTTAAATATTAAAGCATATTCTACAGTTAAAGACAGTGTAATACTGACACATGGACAGATAGATGGGACAGAAATGAAAGCCTGAAAATAGATCCAAGTATATAAAGTATATAAAGTATCTAAGTATATAAAGTATATAAAGTATCCAAATATATAAAGAATTTTGAACATGAAATAGCTGGCATTTTAGGTGTTTAGATATTTTAGGCACTTAGGTGGGAAAATGATGGATTATTCAATAAGCATTTTGGGACAACTGAGTGGCCATCTGGAAAAAAAAATTGGATCTCTACCAAACTGCTTACATTAAAACAATTCCAAGTGGACCAAAGTTGTAAACAAAAACACTCATAAACTATTTAGAAAACTTATAAGAGACTTTAAAAATCAAATCTGAGAGAGAGGAAGACTTTCTAAAGCATGGCTGAAGACTCAGATGCCATAAAAGGAAAGCCTGACAATGTAAAGATCAGAAATTTCTGTATGACAAAAGGATTTTATTAAAATTAAAAGGCAATGGACAAACTTTATGGAAAAGATAAATGCAATGCATATCACAAATGGTGTATTTGTTAAATGTCTAAAAGCTCTTACATGTAATTTTTAAAAGATAAAATACCCAAAAGAAAAATGGGTAAAAGTCCCTAGAAAAGGTAATCCAAATGTTCCTATACACATGATGAAAAAATGTGTAACCTCACTCACAATCAGAAAAACGTTAATTAAAATACGAAGAAATACCATTTTCACCATTTTGTTCTTGGCATACAATGTTTGCTGATGTTTGGCTCAACAGTGAAATAATTTAACAACTGAATGCAGTGCAGATTAGGTATCACAAATCTACAGGTGCTATTCAGTCAACAGACTATTTTATGTGTTATATTTGGCCTTCCACGTATAATATGACCAGGGTGGACACAGGGTAATTTGTAGACACTGGTTTTTAGAGTGAAAACTGAGTCTTGTATGTTGTAAATGCAGGATTTAGTGTGCATGTGATTTTAGCAGTATTCTTCTTTTTATGCTCACATTTAGGCTTCAAAGTATGAATTTTTAGAGTCCAAGTATCATTATGTATTCTCTCTTTTTAAGACTTGGGATAATAAACAAGGTGGTTTGAATACACAGGTGGTGGGAGGGCACAAAAATGAGGTGGAAAATGGAGCTGGAGGCATCTCTCTGTCCTTCCATCTCAAACATGCCCCCGACCCTTCATGACTGTGGATGGAAGTCATAGCCCATTGCCAATGTGGAGAAGCTCTTCCTTTTCTGGGCAGCTCCGTAATGGTAGCTTGGCATCTTAAGTGTGCCGTATCTTACTGGGGAGATACAACAGGACACACCTTTGTATTTCCTGGTCCCAGAAATTTCAGCTTTTTAAATTCCCAAGATAGGCCAAGTGGAATGATTCTAATTGTGGTAGGTAGACTACATTTAGGATGTGAATTTCCACAATGTCATTTTGCAACATTGTTTTAGGATTGCGGCTTTTAGAGAAGGAAATACTCTCTACTCTCTACCTGCAATGTTTCTCTGATTTACTGTGATGGAAATGTCTCTCAACTGTGATAGGTGTTCTGAGAAACATTGCAACATGTAAATTTCAGTGCCATAGCTATCTTAGAATAATATATATGACTCCTTCTTCTTCTTACTTCTGTCATTTCTTCCAACTGAATTTTATTTTCTTCAGAAAACAACCAACAGTGCTCTCGCTGTGTGTGTGTGTGTGTGTGTGTGTGTACAAAGAAGATTTGGACAGCTTTGTGTATGGATTTTGAAAACAAAATAGTTTAATAGTGTTGTGAAATTTTAACTCATCCTTGTGAATTTGACACAAGTCAAATTTGTATTTGACACAAGGCCTGACATGAGGAAGGAGCTTGCGTTCATTATTACCATTTCTTAAAGGACACCAAAAATTTGAAGAGAGCGATAATATTATTATTACCATTTTAAAGCTAGTAAGTGTTGGAACCAGTGTTCAAACCATATTTTTCAGATAATTGGTCTATTGAACCTACTCCACCCCTCAGGGTTTGGACCCACTGAAATGTGCAAGAAGATGAAACTAGATTGCCTAAACAATGTGACTCTATGTTGTAGTACTCTAGAGCAAGAAAAGAAGATAATAAAGTGAAGGGAAAAAAATCTCAATAGTTAATGTTTTTCTCAAAGGATCAATATCATTTTATATTCCAATTGATTTCAAAAGCTTTCTTCTGGGCCCTCTCTGGACAATTAATAGGATGCCTAAGAGTTATGGATGTCCCCCACTTGCAAGTAAAAAATAAACCAGGAACTGTTTGTGAATTGGGCACAAGGGCACAAGATTGAAAGACACCTCTAGGATTCATCTGAGGCATTCCCTGACTTCTGCAGTGTGACTAAGCCATTCCTTGATTGCTACATTAATTCAATATCAAAAATCTGCAAGGAAAGAAGTTACACACGCAACTTCTATTTGCATTAACTCAGTTTGTAGTTTTAGAACTCTGGCTATTGGGAAAATGTTCAGTTCTCTTAAGAATATAGGCTTCCACACACTGAGTATCTTTAGCTTTATCAAGGCAAAGACAAATTAAATGCAATGCATTAGCCTAGAGAGTAGGGACCTTATTCATCTTCAAATTCTAGTGATGATGCCTAACATAGAACATTAGGGATAATAGGTGCCAAAAAATGCTTATTAAGTTGAACTGAAAAGGAGGGGGGAGAATTGTCGGGTTATTAAAGCACAGATCAACTTGAAGCTTCATTGCTGTTTTACTTTCTCATTTCCTGAAATTGCTTAGATTTAGTTTTAAAAAATTATGCGAGACAAGAAAAATGCCAACTTTTCTATGAAGTTCATTCAATTATTCATTCAGCTAATATTTATTGAATATCATGTGCTAGGCACTGCCCCAAGCCCTGAATGTTTTAAATGTATGCTACCAGGTTTAAATAATAGTGTGTGTAACCAGAAGAACCCCAACTGATTCCATGTAAACTGACTAAAAGTTCCTGATGTGAGAGTTTAATGGAGCTGTTGCTATAAACCCTTCACGGGATGTGCTCACGTTCTCTAATACCACTGACCAAATAATGCTAAGTCTCTTAATGCTGTCATTAGGTAACCGGCACTTCCCCATTTAGAACCTTAAATTATGGAGTTAATTAGTGAGGTGAGAAAGATAGTGTCATTTGCAAGAAAGAATTCATAGACTAGGAATTCAGAAACTGGGCTCTCAAGTGGCGTCACCTCTGTCCAATCACTTAATTCTGCAGAATTAGTTTTCTACCTATAAAATAAAATGAATTAGAAAAATATTAAAGCTTCTTTTAAGTCTGATAGTGTATAATCTTAAATTAATTAAGATCTAATACTTCTTTTTTTTTTTTTAAAGATTTTATTTATTTATTTGACAGAGAGAGACACAGCGAGAGAGGGAACACCAGCAGGGGGAGGGGGAGAGGGAGAAGCAGGCTCCCCGCCGAGCAGGGAGCCCGATGCGGGACTCGATCCCAGGACCCTGGGATCATGACCTGAGCTGAAGGCAGTCGCTTAACCAACTGAGCCACCCAGGCGCCCCAAGATCTAATACTTTAAACTGTAGGAACAAGATAAATGCTACATTATGAGTTTTGGCTCAATTCCTATTAATGAGGCAAAAATTTCCCTTTCCCATGTTGTGATATCAAACTGATACACATACATATATACAACAGACAATTACATACATATAAAATTATTTTTAAAGTGGTCATCAAGACCACTGTTTTACAGGTGATTCAATCCTTCTGTGCTTTGGCCAAATATACTTGGTGATTTAGCCAAAACATGAACTTCTTAACTTTTCTTTGTAGATTTTCTTTTCCAGAAGGCACAGGGGTAGAAAAGGGCTGGAAAGGAGGAGGGGGCTGCATAGTGCATGTTTATGCTATCGCCAAAAATTAGTTTTTATTTTTCAAGTTAAAAGGTTTCATGCTTCAAGGAGGAGTTTAATTTGCTGTAGTTGTAATTTAGACAGCTCCTCGGGCTAGTATTGTTTAGTTTAGTTTAATATAGTTTCAGTCGTAGGGGAAAAAAATAACGGCGGCTTTCACAATTTGGATATTGCAACGAAAAGAGCGCTAGACCAGGGGATGGCGTTCAGGAGTAGGACACCTGCCGATTCCTGTGTCAATAAGTGATTTTAGATGCTAGAGCCACGGGAGGCCCAAGTTCTTGAAGCGGGAAGGACTGGATGAATGATAAAGCGGGTCTATTTCTGTTTCAGCGGCTTAAAAATATATTCTGCAGGTAGTGACCTAGCCAGATCAGCTGACTCACTTAAAAAAAAAAAAAAAAACCCGCAAATTAATACATCTAAAATGTTGAGATATTTAAGCCCTAAAAAAAATCTTGCACGCAAACATCTGTATCAAAAGCATTTTGAGGCCAAAAATCTGTAATGCCACAGTACCCATCACACGTGCTTCAGCACCCCCGACTCCCCACAAGGTGGGTCAAGGCTGCCCCTCACGCTCGGGCTCCAGCATCTCCGCCCCCGGCTCCGCCCGGGGCCAGACTCCAGCTCTCCCCCGGCGCGCGCCCGGGGTCTGGGGGCGGGGAGGGAGTGGAGGTGGCTCCGTTGGAGCACCCAATCAGCAGCGGGGCCGGGCGGTGGCGCTAGTGACGTAGGCCGCGTTTCCCTCCGCCCCACTGCGGGCGGACGCTCGGCGCCGTCAGCCACGCGAGCTCGCGCGCACGGGGAGGGGAAGGAGGAGGGCTTTGGGGGCCGGCAGGCTGTCGGAGGGCGGCGGGTCGCGGGGAGGGGGAGAGTGAGCATGCGCAGCGGCCCCGGGGATGGAGGGGGAGGTGGGGACCCATGCGCGCGCGCACTAGCGGCCCTCCGGCGGCCGCGGGTGGAGGGGGCGGTTCCTCGAGTGTCGGCGGCCGGAGGGTGGGCAGGCTCGCGGCAGGTGCCGCTGCGGCCGGTGCCGCAGCCTCCTCCGGGTCCCGGGTTTCCTCGTCCTCCGGCGGTGATGAGCTGGGCCCCGTCGGGGGCTGCACCTGCCGTCTGCCCATCACCCCGGGCCTCCCTGCGTGACCTCGGCCTCCTCGCGTGCCCGGCCCCCGCGGTGCGGGGCTGCCCCTGAGAGGGAGCAGCAGCGGCCTCCTCCGCCCCGAGTCCTCACTCGGGGGCCGCGCAGGGAGAGCGCCCGGCCCCCACCCCTCCCCCGTCCGCCGTCCTCAATGTCTCCCCGGCGGGGAGGGGGCTGCCTGGGAGACGCGCTGAGCTGCCCCCCCCGGAGGCCCGTCGGCGGCAGCAGCAGCGCCCGGCCCGGCGCCCCGCAGCCTTCCCCGGCGGCGGCGGCGGCGGCCTGGAGGAGCCGCGCACCCGCCGCCGCCCCCGGAGCCTCGCAGCCGCCGCCGCCACCCGGCGCCCGAGGAGAGGGCGGCGGGCGCCCCCCGGGGAAGATGAAGGCGGAAGGGGGCGACCACTCCATGATCAACCTGTCGGTGCAGCAGGTCCTGAGCCTTTGGGCCCACGGGACGGTGCTGAGGAACCTCACGGGTAATTGATGCGCCCGGGGTGGGGACGGGGATGCGGTGCCGCCCCCTGCCTCCTTTCTCCCTCGCGAGGAGGGGCCGCGCTCCTGCCGCCCCATCCCCGTGCGCGCCCCGCTGGCCGGCTGGCGGTCCCAGGTCCTGGCCAGGAAGGTGTTAACTGGGTGCATTCCGCGCGGGTCCCCGGGGCGCGGACGCCCGACCCACTCCCCAGGCGCTCCGGGGGTCCTGATCGCCCCGGAGAATCCACGACCCCCGCCTCCTGCCCGGCGCGGGGAGGGCTCCCGACGGCGGTGCCTTGTGTAGTACGCGCGGAATAGCGTTAGTGCTGAGACTCGGGCACAGTTAGCGTTGGTTTACATCCCCCCCACCCCCCGCCCCAAGCGCGCACACACACACCCTGCTTCTTGCTGCTTAAATCCTTTTCTTTCTGGCAAATCTCAAACCGAATGTGGGACTTAAATTCTCTGTTTACAATGATTAGTTTGCTTCACCTGGTAAATTGTTGTTCCTCTAGATGACTAATGAAGTAGGTTATAGTGGGTCGGGGGCTTGGGCCAAGATCTAGTGCATTCTAAGCATTTCAGCTTTAACCATGTATTTTCTCCGTCTTATTTCCTTTTGTCTGTCTGTCTCTCCCTCTAGCCTCAAGCTGCCGCTTCTGTGACATTTGCTTTTTTTTTTTTTTTTTTTTTTTTGCATTTCCCTTCATTCGTCAAGGCTGTCAAGAGGGAATTGGACTTAACTACATTATAATAATTAACCTCAATTTTAGTTGTAAAAGTGAGCAGTAATACTGATTTTTTATCGAATTTGTAGGTTTGGTTTGTGAAGGAAGTTATATGTTAATGTGGAAATTCTTTGACTTCTGAAATTAAAAAATCCTCTCTAAAGATCAGTGGTTAGAAGAAAGAGATTCAATTGCAATTTGGTGACTCCTCAGTCTCTGCTTCTCAGGGAAAAAACTTAAAAACATACTCAGGATTTAATTCTTGCAAACGTATAAAGCTAATTTTGGTAGGAACATTTAAAATACGTTATGTCAAACTGGTTAAGTGTGAAGAGTATTTTACAAATATAACCTGTCCTGACAGATTACATACACATGTGTATTACATATATGATAAATCTATATCATTTATAATATAGTAATATATGTATTTATTTATTATAAAATCTGGATATGGAGTTCAGATATCTGTAGAGAAATTTTATGGAATTTTTTTTTTTTTAAGATTTTTTACTTGACAGAGACACAGTGAGAGAGGGAACACAAGCAGGGGGAGGGGGAGAGGGAGAAGCAGGCTTCCTGCAGAGCAGGGAGCCCCATGCGGGGCTCGATCCCAGGACTCAGGGATCATGACCTGAGCCGAAGGCTGACGCTTAACCACTGAGCCACCCAGGTGCCCCAATTTTATGGAATTTTCTACCACAGAATGACTTTAAAGACACTGACTTTCTTGAATGTGGCAACTATAAAATTTAACATAGATTCTGGATTGATTTGTGGTGTCCTCACTTCTAATCTGTGGTTATTTAACTTGGCGCAAACTGACCTTACATGATGGTTGAGGGTCAGGGACATGTTTTTATTTCTAAAAAAAATACATTGACATGAAGACCATTTCATGATTCAATTGAATTTGGAGATAGCCTACGTTATTTTACTTCTGGCTTTGCTTATATTTATCCACTATTCATATTTCAAATGTTTTATCAATAAGTGTTTATAGGAGTGAAGTGAAAAGTAAGAACTTAATATATATTTGTATTTGTTAAGGACTGGCTTAGCTCATCATTTACTTAGAGAAAATTAGTTTGGGGAGCCATAAAGTAGTGTAAATGTAACTTACCACTTGGCTAGATTTAACAATATTTCTAAAATATTTACTTTAGGATTCTAATCATTATAGTGGCTTCCAGTTCTATGAGTTAACCAGTAGGTTGATAATAGGGGTTTCAACCCGGGGTTAGCTCTCATTATCTCTTCATATAATCTTAATAGTCTTCAGTTGTTCATCAGACTTTGTCATTTCGTAAAGGATATGCTGAACATCCAAAGCTAGTTCCTCAGGTGGGACTGAGGAACATGGGGACCGCTTCTAGGAAATAATGAGCCTGAATATGCAAAATTCTGTTTGTCAGGGTAGAAAAGGAGGAAGATGTAGGTTAGAAATATACTTCACCAGCAGGGGAGTGTACCACATGTTAGGAACCACCTCACTTCTAAAAAAGTGGGTTCTGGAAGTGGTAACATTTGATGTGGTGTGGATCATTGTGGCCTTCTCTGCTGGTGACCTTAGTGATCCCATATGTAGCTTGGCCGTTAGTCAAGAGATGCTCGCCACAGTGCCATTTAGGATTTGGTCTATTCAAAGCAAACACACCCCTCCTAAAACAAGACTACTGCCACTTACTTCGTGAGTGCCTGCTATGTTCAGGCACTTTGCATATATTATTTCTAATTTTAAGAATAACTTTCCAAAGTAGAATTGCAGAGAAGAGAGGCAAAGTCAGTTGCCCCAAATCCTATCGCTAGTAAATGGCCAAGCGAGGCTTTCAACCCATCTTTGCCCTCAAAATACCCTTTCCCCTTTGCCACCTGCTTCTTCTCTTCCTCTTTCTTTAGGCAGAAGGAGTTACTTGCCTCACCCTGCTACTTCTGCTCCATATACATTCTTTTATTATTATATTGTTCAATGACATTATAATTTTTGTCTCTTCTAGACTGAGCTTTTGGAGGGTGGGTCATTGTCAAAATCATGGAATTCTGGAATTTTAGCATTATTCTACCTGGCACATATAAATACTCAATACGTGTTTATTGAATTGCATTTCTGAAATAATACTTAACAGTCGCATTAGTTAAACATTCTAGTTGCATTAGGTTCCAGGTACCTCTGTTGGAGTGAATATGCTGTTACCTAGGGAATGAGTTGTTTAAGCAACTTTTATGGATAGATGTCATACCTTTGAACTACACAAATGTTTATTAAATGCACTTTTCTGTGTTAGTTACCGTGCCTTCATGTATTTAATCTTCTCAATAATCTTAAGGGAGATTATTGTTTATGGATTCAGACATTGAAGCTAAGAGTAACTTGCTCAGCTCTGATAGCTAATAAGTGAAAAATTATTACCTTTTTCCAGATTATTATAACACATTAACTCAGAAGACATGTTTGTCATCATGATAAGCTTAGAAATGAAACAGGTAGAAAGGAGCATAGTGTAGAACCAAACTAATTTGGATTTAAGAAATGACTGTGTGAAGGATTTGCAGAAATCTGGTTAATAGGACCTGTGGTTAATTAAAGAAAAGGAGAAGGTATTCTCATCTCTATTTTTTCTTTACACTAACATAAATAACAGGTGTTATTTATTCTTCTCTTTGTATTTTATCCCAAACAAAGGTGAATCAGGGAAGTTTTTATATTGACTTTTTTTTCCCTTAGACACTGACCTTTAGGAAACAACCTTGTGTATGTATTACTTTGATAGAAATACATTTTCAAAAAAGTAAAAATAAGAACTAGAAATTAGGACAGGGTTTAGAACTAGAAGTTATATAGTTTGACTACTTCATTTTAGAAATATTGATGTATCACATCATTGAAGTAACATGGCTGGGATCAGTTACTCAGTGACAGAGGCAGGCCTAGAGATGATGTTGACTGACGCTTAGTTCTGTGCCTTTCATTTTATTCCACATAGATTCTTAACTCAGGCATGTCTGGTGATAAATCTTAAGATACTTAAGGATAGCCTAGCATTGGGGCGCCTGGGTGGCTCAGATGGTTAAGTGTCTGCCTTCAGCTCAGGTCACGATTCCAGGGTCCTGGGATCGAGCCCCACATCGGGCTCCTGGCTCAGTGGGGAGCCTGCTTCTCCCTCTCCCTCTGCCTCTCTCCCTGCTCATGCTCTCTCTCTCTCTTTTCCTCTCTATTTCTGTGTCTCAGATGAATAAATAAAATCTTTAAAAAAAAAAAGCCTAGCATTATTTGTCCCAAGGAGCCTAAGAACATGTGAGTGGAACTAATTTTTGTCCAGCAAACAAAAGATACTGGAAAATGTAAGATATTATTGAATAATAATTCTTTCCCCAAATTTTAATTTGCCATTGCCTGTGTAAAAGTTAGTGATCCATATTTATCATATATGTAGTTTTAGAAATCTACCAAGTTTGGTCTGCTATTTATTTTTTCTCCCTCCTGAAGACACTAGTGTAGGGATTCCATATAGAACAGATTAGTACCTGGAGATTCTCTCTCTTCGGTTAACCACCATTGCTAAAGTTCTCCTCTGTATCCATTACTGCCCCAAGTGTGCAATTCACAGGATTCCAAAATTACTAATGGTGTATAGGTTATATGCTTCTTCAGCTTACTAAAGTAGAGATAAATGCCTTCCTTTCTTTATGAAATAGTTTTTCTTTCTCTCCATATGTTCTAAATCCCCCTCCCTCTATCTCAAGTTACAGTCAGTATGCATGTACTCTTTCAGTTTTATGGGTAATTTGACTTAAAAAAAATAATCTAGAGTGAAATATATTCCTTTGCTTTACTTTTATTTTCTTCAACTACTTTGGCTCCCAATTTTGTGTTCTGACCCAAATTTGGTTGCAAAGAATTTAGAGAAGAATTTTTTACTTAGAAAAAGGCAGGATCCCTAAACCTGTGGGTAAACACCAGAGTGAGGCTGGTACTCGGGAAGGGGTAATCTGTCCCTGGGAAAAAAAGGCACAGGATGGCCTCAGGCTCATCTCCTTTCTCAGTGTCAGTCGCAAATGTGGGGCAGGTGCCCCTCTTGACTGTTGGTACAGACATTGAGAAGCTGGGAATTCAAATGTGAATGAAGGTCAGATGTCTTTGTGTGTATATAAAATATATATGTGCTTATTTTTATGTTATACACACACTATTATAGTTCCTTTTTAGACTTTATAGTTGCTAAGCTACTTTAGTGTTAACATTGATTGTCAGCAAAAAAAAAAAAGAAAAAGAAAAAAGGTGAGGGGAAGTTTGCATCCACTGTACATAGTTGGAATTGTCCACACTCACACTGGGATAGCCAGCACCTTCCTTCAGTATGCTCCCAAGAAAGTGTGCAGCTTTCTGGGGTACCCTGCTCCCCAGCTTCCCAGTGGGTTAAGTTCTTCTTTCTAACTTTTCTAAACATCCTCTATTATAGGAGGTTTTTCTGAAATAGAGGTGAAAAATTCCTTACTCTTTTGTGGTACAGAACCAATTAACTAGTGCTGGTATGATTTGTACTCTATAGGCTTTCACTTTATGGAAGTTTTGCCTGTATATCTTACTGAGAATGAAGCTACGGTAGTTTTTCAAAAACCAGAATTGTCATCTACAGGTTTTTATTAATCCCCAACTCATTATCTTTGAATCATGCATCCATATGATTCATCCATATCCTCTGGCAATAGCAAGTCTGAGGTCTAGCTGACATTTCTTAAACCTAAAGCAATTTCTGGGTAAGTCTTAGGACTGTGTAAGCTGTAATTTTGATGCTTTAATAGACTCTTTTTTTTTCTTTTTTTTTTTTTAAAGATTTTATTTATTTATTGGAGAGCGAGCGAGAGAGAAACAGCATGAGAGAGGAGAGGGTCAGAGGGAGAAGCAGGCTCCCCGCTGAGCCGGGAGCCCGATGTGGGACTCGATCCCAGGACCCCGGGATCATGACCTGAGCCGAAGGCAGTCGCTTAACCAACTGAGCCACCCAGGCGCCCTAATAGACTCTTAATATAAACTTACCTTTGTTTCTTTTGGTGATTGAAAGGAAGGACCAGAAAAGTAAGGTAATTCATGAAGAGGAGTTAAAATAACTAGAGGTATTTGTCTTCTAGAAAGGAAGCCTAAACAGAAGAGGAAGGGTGAGTCAGGGATGGGGAGGAGGCACTGAAACCAGGGAAGGGAATTGGGATTAAGAATAGTTAGATGTAAACTGCAGAACTTCTGGAGAAGACAGAGGCAGTAATCTTTTTGACATTGGCCATAGCAGCATTTTTCTAGATCTGTCTCCTTGGGCAGGGGAAACAAAAGCAAAATTAAACTGTTGGGACTACAGCAAAATAAAAAGCTTCTGTGCAGGGAAGGAAACCCATTAACAAAACGCAAAGGCAACCTATTGAGTGGGAGAAGATATTTGCAAATGATATATCTGATAAGGGATTAATATCCAAAATATCTAAGGAATATAAATAACACACACACACACACACACACAAAGAATAATCCCAATTGAAAAATGGGCAGAGGACCTAAATAGACATTTTCCCAAGGAACACCTATGGATGGCCAACAGACACATGAAAAGATACTCAACATCACTCATCATCAGGGAAATGTAAATCAAAACTACAATGACATATCACCTATATCTGTCAGACTGGCTAGAATCAAAACAACAAGAAATAACAGGTGTTGGTGAGGATGTGAATAAAAAGGAGCCCCATGCACTGTTGGTAGTGATGCAAACTGATGCGGCAACTGTGGAAAACAGTATGAAGGTTCCTCAAAAAATAAAAATAGAAATACCATATGATCTAGTGATTCTACTGCTGAGTACGCAAAGGAAATGAAAACAATTGCAAAAGATACATGCAGCCCTATTGTTATTGCAGCATTATTTACAATAGCCAAGATGTGGAAGCTACCCAAGTGTCCATTGATTGATGAATGGAGAAGATGTGTTATATATGTACAATGTAATATTAGCCATAAAAAAAAAGGATGAGATCTTGCCATTTGTGACAACACGGATGGACCCAGAGGATATTATACTGAGTGAAATAAGTCAGACAAATAAGTCACAGAAAGACAAATACCATATGAGAATGCTTATATGTGAATCTAAAACCAAAACAAACCAACAAATAAAAATCAGAAACAGACCCATAAATACAGAGAACAATCTGATGGTTGTCAGAGGGGAGGGAGATGGAGGCATGGGCAAAATGGTAAAGGGGATTGAGAAATTCAGACCTCTGGTTATCGAATGAGTAAGTTAGCCAGATAAAAGGTATAGAATAGGGAATATAGCCAATGGTATTGTAATAGCGTTGTATGGAGACAGATGGTAGCTACACTTGTGAGCATAGTGCAGTGTATAGACTTGTCCAATCACTGTGTTGTGTACCTGAAACTAACGTAACAGTATGTGTCAACTATAATTAAAAAAAAAAGTCAGATGTAAGAAGAGAGCCCCTAGAGTATAGCATGTTGAATTTACCATAGTATCAGATGAAAAATTAAATAAATACCCAAATTCTAAAATAGTTATGTTCATGGAATATTTACTACATGCCAGATACTGTGCAAAGTATTTGGCATGCATCTCTTTTCCTATAATAGAAGTGGCCAAGTAACTTACTGCTTTATTGAATGTATGTGATTATATCAGGTATGATAGGCTAATTGTGCTTTTAGTGGCTAAGTATTTTAGCAATAAAAGTTAATCATAGAATAAACGATGGCAGTGGAAACATTTGAAAAACGTCTGATTAGACTATCAAATTCCAGTAACCTTAGCTAAGTAGATTAAACTTGGGGGAAAAAAAAGATTTTTCACCAAACTTCATACAAGTAGGAAGGACCAAACTTTTACCTGGGTCCAGTTGCATGTGTCCTTATAAATCTTGGCATATAATCTAGGAGGACTTTTTGTAAGAGTGAAGTGATACAATAGGAGCTTTTGAAAAGCAGGGGTTACCTGTATACTACTCTCGAATATCAATGTCTAGTTAAGATGTTTTTGTCAGTGTTGTGGAACTGGATTTTCATGATAAAATTCCTCCCCTCTCCCATTCCCTACGGTGAATTACTTTAGTCCAACATAGTTTCTGAACTTTGCTGCATATCAGTATCACCTGGGTTGGGTTAAAAGTACAGATCCGGGGTCCCAGTCCGTATTTATGGAATTAGGATTTTTGAGAACAGGGTCTAAGAAACTACATTTTTAGCTAGTTCTTCTGGGTGATTTTGTTATTGAGAGCTCAAGGATTGGGAACACCCGATTTTTAAAAATTGTTTTTTGTGATCAATTTGTAGCTATATTGTGATATATATAAAGCAAATTAATATAGAGAATTTGGTATAACTAAAGACTTATTACATTTCCAGTATAAACAACTCATTTCCTGGAGGATGCTCAAACCCAGTTTTTAAAAAGTGACTATCTTTTAATATTAATTATTAATATTATTTTAATATTTTTAATATTTTAGTATTGTCTTTATATGAACTATTAGCTATAGAGAATAATTCCTATTAAATGATCGTATTTTAAAAATTCAGTATGGATTAGCTATATTAGATCTGAAGAATTTGGGAAAATTTGACATTAACAGTATTTATGTAAACACTTAGATAACGTGCAGTTATTGGAATTCTCCCTTCCAGAATAATTTGGGTTCTGTCAGATTTTTGTATGCAAATAAAGAGTCTAAAAAAGCAATAGGATCCTTAAATTTATGGGTCAGGAAACTGAGTTTTATCCTTGACTACGACTAACTGGTTTTTGCACGTTAGACGAGCCACATGTTTCCCACGCTCGGGTTCCTCATGTGGAATATAATTTGATGCTCGCCGTTCTCATGTTGATGTTAAGGGAAAGCTGATTTAGAAATCAGAAAGTTCCGAGAGAAAAGTTTAGTTAACTGTGAGTTAAGAAAAATGCTTACCACTTGCACATAAAAATTAAATGTTTACTCTTTAATCTTTAAAATTAAGAAATTTTCTTTCTTAAGTGGTGCTTCATCAGACTTAATAGGCTGATTCGTAAGGTGAGGCCTAAGACCTAGAAAATCTTTGTTCTCTCAACAGCATTTAATAGCTCTTAAAGATTGGGCCTTCTTAAAACTTGGTTTAGGAAACTCTGGATTCAGTATCTGAAATGATGTCTTTGTTTAATTTTGTCTTGTTTAGCCGTGTGTGGTGTAACTGCTTCCTCAGGATTACTGAGGTGCAACAGTTCTGACCATGCATGTGTATTACTTGCTAAACTTTCTTGGTTGTGCTTTTACTTTCTGATCTGTCATTCATTTGGTCCTGTATTTAGATTTAACTTTAGGAATTTGTTACATCCAGAATTTCCTTGTAAGTTATGCTCATTGGTGTAAAAAGTTCATTTTTGAGTGTTCGGTGTCAATATCCCTTGGAAATACTATGTCATGAGATTTTAAAACATTTTATCAATTGCTGACAAGATTTTTTAGATCAGTGACTGATTCAAACAAACATGTTGTTACCGACTTACTTTTTTTTTTTAGTATGACATGTATAATTTAAGACACTTGAGGGCATACAAGTAATAACAATTAAAACCATTGTATAATGCTATGTTATAATTTCATAATAGATTCAGATTTTGACATTTAATTCTTATACTTTTGTAACTGAGTAGTTAATCAGTTATGAGGAAGAACAAGTTGAATGACATCTTTTAGGAAGACAGTACTATGGCTTGAATATAGAACAGTTTTTGAACTATTTTAAATAGCCTTAACCTGATTTCTTTAAAGCAGTGATATTCTGATTGTTTTAAATTAAAAAACTTGCTTTAAAAAAAAATTTTTTTTTTAAGATTTTATTTATTTATTTGACAGAGAGAGATAGAGAGAAAGAGAACAAGTAGGCAGAGAGGCAGGCAGAGGGAGAGGGAGAAGCAGGCTTCCTGCAGAGCAGGGAGCCCGATGCGGGGCTCGATCCCAGGACCCCAGCATCATGACCTGAGCCGAAGGCAGCCGCTTAACCAACTGAGCCACCCAGGTGCCCCTAAAAAACTTGCTTTTAAAAGAAATTTCTTTTACTAATCAATGATAAGTACTGTAATTTATGGTTTGAAATTATATAATTAGCTGGCAAAAGGGTAATTTAGTGTAAGTGGGTAATAAGTGTTGCCATAAGCTTTGAGAAAGGCAGTGAATTAAGGCAACCCTTGAAAGTATCACCATTAAATTTAAAAACTAGTGTTTTTGCTCTCTTTAAGAAGCAGAAGAAGACAGCTATTAAATATTTACAGTAGCTTCAACTTCTATGTTAAATGAGGTTTCAAGTGGACAAACACAGGAACTTATTTTTAAATCTGGTTAATATGGTAAGAATGATTAAAAATAAGAAAAAAATGTCCTTTACATTTACCTTCATTTTAACTTTCTTTTTTGTTCATTTCTTTGTATAGAGTTAAGCTTCCATCTAATACCATATTCCTTCTGTCTGAAGAGCTTCCTTTAATAGGTCTTATAGGTCCACCAGCAATTAGTTCTCCCAGCTTTTCTTTTTTCTGAAAAAAGTCTTCATTTCACCTTCAGTTTTGAAAGCTATTTCTCCGGAATATAGATTTCTGGCTTTACAGGTGTTCTCCCCGCCACCACCCCCTCCCCCAGCACGTTCAGTCTTTAAGAAAATGTCGCTCTATTGTTTTCTGGTTTGATAGGTTCTGATGAGAAGTTTGCTATATTTTTTATCTTTGTTCCTCTATATGTAAAGTGTTTTTCCCCTCTCTCACTACTTTCAGTATTTCCCCTTTATTTTTGATTTTTAGTTGTTTCACTATGATGTATCTAGATATGTGTGTGTGGCTTATTTTTATTTCATTATGTTTTGGTTATTTTGGGAAGTCTTTATCTTGCTTGAGATTTGTGGTTTGGTATCTTTCATTATTTTTAGAAAATTTTCAGCCACTAACCCTTCAAATATTTTTCTTCTCCATTCTCTTTTTCTTCTCCTTCTGAGACTCCAATTACATGTATGTTAAACCATTTGAAATTGTTCCATAGCTCTTAAATGGATGATTCCTCTTTTCCCTTACCCTCCTCCTTTTGTCCTATTCTTTTTTCTCTCATATTTTAGTTTGAATAATTTCTTTTGGTCCTTCTTTAAGTTTCCTGATTCTTTGCTTAACTATGTCAGGTCTATTGGTGAGACCATTAAAGGAATTTTTTTTATCTCGGATATTATGGGTTTTGTTGTTAACTTTTAAAAAAATTTCTAGCATTTCCATTTGAATTTTACTTGGGATTTCCATTTTTCTGCTGAAATTACCCATCTGTTCATGTGAGTTTTCCACCTTTTCCATGAGAGCCTTTAACATGTAAATTATAGTAATTTTAAAGTCCCTATCTGGTTGTTGTAAAGTCTGGGTCATTCCTGAGTTTGGCTCTATTAATTGCTTTATTTCTTGACAGTGAATTGTTTTTCCTATTTTCTTTACCCTCATTCCATCTCTAATATGTTTATCATTTGGTTAAATTAAATTTATTTTTAAAACTTCATATGTGACAGTGAATCCTCTTGGGACCTTTCTTGACATTGTCCTTCTTGTTCAAGCCTCTGTTCCCCATAACATCAGCTACATACTGTGCTCTGAAGAACCTGAGGTATTAGAATATATGCCATCGAAGTATCATTAACTAAACACTCGAAGTGTCAGCTCTTGCTAATATATAGAAGTACTATGTTAAATTAAAGTACTACAGTAAATATTTTCAGCTGTGCAGGCCATATGATCTCTGTCATAACTACTCAGCTTTGCTTTTATAGCATGAAAGTAGCCATAGACAGTCTGGATGAGTATGACTACGTTTCAGTAAAATTTTATGGGCACTGAAATTCAAATTCTGTGTAATTTTGATGTGTCATGAAATATTGTTCTTTTGATTTTCAACCATTTCAAGATGCAGTACCATTCTTAGCTCACAGACTATACAGAAACTGGTGGTGGGCCAGCTACAGCTCATGGACCCTACTTTGCTGACCTCTGATCTAGGGGACTTTTTCAAATTATAAGTGCATCATCTCTCTGAGAGTCTAATAAGCCACCTATGTGAGACGCATCCCCAAACTGAGAATTGATGTTGGAAACTTAGGGGAGTGATTTCCACACTTTAGATTTGCTGGAATGACACCAAAGCTTGAGATAATCTAATGTGAACACAGACTATTTAAACATACAACGTGGACCATTTCTATAAAGAAGGTAGAAATCATGAACAGCTTCAACATATGGTCTTACTGGCATGGTATTTTCAGCTTGAGGCTTAGACTATATTGAGCACACAGTAAGGGCTCAGTATCTGTTAATTATTTTATTAGAAGAGTGAGATACTCTCTAGAGGATTAAAAATACATTTAGTGTTTGTCTAATGAGATGGTTTTGTTGTTTTTATGACTTTTGGATTTTTTAATAAGTATCTCTTATGTAACTTTAGCCTAGAGTAGTGATTTCTATTTCTATTGCAAATTGTAGTTATTTGGTAGAGTTGACAAAAATGTTGTTGTTTAGGTCCCACCTCCAGAGATTGCTTTAGTTTAGGGTAATTCTTGTGAACAGCCTGGGTTGAGAACTTTTGTTTAGGGTAATTCTTGTGAGCAGTCTGGGTTGAGAACCTTTGGCCTAGTAGAGCATCTTCTTTGATGAATTTTAGAATGAAAAACTACTTTTTAAAAACAGTATGTTTGCAGCAAAATTTAAAAAATACATATTTCAGGCAGGTGCTGAAAAATAAAAAGCAAAGAATGTATAAAATAATATCACCCATCTCTTATCTTTAAAAGATAGCCATTGACAAGTTTTCTGTTTGTGCATTTTTCTGTACATAAACATATTTTTAAGCAAATAGGATAGTACAGTATGTACCATTCTTTGACTTGTTTTTACTCATTTAATACATTTTAGACAACTAGAGAAAAACATTTCTCATAAATAATTTTGTCCAAGGATGAAAAACAAAAGCACAGAAGATAATTTTTGAGCAACTTGGCAACGGGAGCTGATGAGAGGTACAGATTGGGAGCAAGGCTATTTCTAGTATTGTTTGGAGGCCGGGACACATCACAGTTCTCCGGTGCAACAATCCAGGCAAAATTTGTTTAGGATGAAGATTATGGACAGCTTTGAATAGGGAAAAATAACCAGACATTATGAGATGTGCCCAGGAAGAAGGGGTATTTCCTTCCAGTGAATTAAGGCAAGTGTGTGGATGGCAGGCTTCAGAGTTTTCTGTTTCGTGCATTGTATTTTTAAAATTTTGTTTTGCATCTTGTTTAGCACTAGCAAAGTCTCTCTCTGGCCTATCTTCCTTTCACTGTTGCTCAATTGCTGGAAGCTTGGATTAGGTGGGCTATGGGTGGACAGGGACCCCTAAGCCTGTGGATGTCCACATTAGCTGTATGGCCTAGACAGTTGAAGAAAAGGTAGTATTCCACACCTGTCCTCTTAGCCCCTGTCCTTCCTCTAGGGCTCTTGGACATCTGTTCCTGCTCTGCTCTTAGGATCCTGCAGTTCTCTTCACCTGAACTAACCTGGTAGGTTTCCTGTGTTTGCCAGTGGTGAGCAGGGCCTGAGATTGACTTTCTTCTGCAGAGTAGATCAAGATCTTCAGAGACCCCGCCCACGGACCAGGTTGTGTGCATCCATTAGGTAATTCACAATCATAGTGATAACATGAAACCTAAGTTAGCTATAGATATTCTTAGCAGAGTTCAGTTTTTTCTAAGATAAATAATATGATTTTTAAAAAAAAGAAATACGAAAATAAATTTGAATTTAGGCAGTTTGTGCTCAGTCTGCTTAAGGGATAACTCTGGTCTGGTCACTAGAGGACTATTTGAGGTTCTATTTTAGTTGTATAATTCTTTGATATCTTGGGGCTTTATAAAACATTAAACTTAAAATTTACATTTCCAAATGCTCAAGCAGAGTTTTTGTTGAGGCCAATAACTATGTATTCACTAAGCAAACACCATTACTTATAATGTCAAATAATCCCTCACTCATAGTCTTAAATATAGTCAAGAATTTTTTCATTCTATTTGTATTTCAAGGACAACAAAGAAAAGTGCTTTCTGGGGTAGATTGGTAAGCTATCAGAAGTGGGCTTGGGCTACGAGGCAGATGATTGACCTCTTTCTTAAGAGTATGTGCCTCTTGCTGTGGAGCCTTTCTGGTCTCAGAGATCCCTTGATGAAAATGCCTCCATAGGATTATTCCCTTATATTCCCACCTTGAAAAATTAACATCTTTTAAAATAGAAATATCTTCTGAGCCGCTTAAGCTTTTTTGTCCTTAATGCATTTATTATAAATTGAAGCTATTTGTTTGGGAGCGACAGCATAAAAACATTTTGCTGAAACCTAGAAGAGAAAAACCTTTTTAAAAGGCAAGCTTTGTCTACTTTTCCTTAATGACCAGCATCTGTCTCTTATGCCATTGAGAAGCATGCATGGTCCTTCAGCACACATTAGAGAATATACCCGATGTCCCTGCCTTCAAATGATTTCACATTAACTGAGTCCAGTCTAAGTGTTAATTCTTAAGAATTTGGCAGGCTGAAAATGATTTTATTTTTTAAATCTGTTTTCTGTGTATCCTCCCTTTTTTTAAAAAAAAAAAAAACTTTTTACTTTGAGATGATTGTAGATTCAGATGTGTTTGTAAGAAATAATGTGGAGAGAACCCATGTACCCTTTACCCAGTTTACCCAATGAGGACATCTTGGAAAACCACAGTGTAATATCAAAACCATGATATTGACATTGATCCACCAGCCTTATTCAGATTCACCAGTATTACTTGTATATGTGTACTAATTTATGTGTGTTTGTATTTATTTCTGTACAGTGTTGTCACTTATATAAGTATCCACCACTATAGTCAAACTACAGAATAGTTCCATTGCCCCAAAGACCCCTAGTATTTACCTTCTATCCACACCTTCCTTCCTTCATGAGTTTTTTTTTAAAGAGTTTATTTATTTTTTTGAGAGAGGGTTGGTGGGGGAAGCAGAGGGAGAAGGACAAGGAGACTCCCTGCTGAACGTGGAACCAGAAATGACCTGAGTGGAAATCAAGAGTCGGGCGCCTAACCGACTGAGCCACCCAGGCACCCCACTTCACAAGATTTGTTCGTTTCTCATTTATGGTCATGACTTAATTATCTTTGAAATTTATACCCATACTTTAAAAAGTTTATTTTTTTAGTGTGGTTAAAAAAACACAAAATTTTCCATCATAACTATTTTAAGGGTATATATAGTTCAGTAGTGTTAAGTACCTTCACATTGTTGTATAACAGATCTCCACATCTTTTTAGTCTTGAGGAACTGCAGCTCTGTACCCATTTCCCTCTCACCCAAGCCCCTGGCAACCATCATTCTGTGTTCTCTCTGTGAATTGGACTGCTTTAGATATACCTCATGTGAATGGAATCATACAGTATTTATCATTCTGTGAGTGGCTTACTTTACTCAGTATAAAGTCCTCGTGGTTCAGCCCTGTCATGGCATGTCCCAGGGTTTCTTTCCTTTTTTTTTTTTTTAAAGGTTTTATTTATTTATTTGACAGAGACACAGCGAGAGAGGGAACACAAGCAGGGGGAGTGGGAGAGGGAGAAGCAGGCTTCCCGCAGAGCAGGGAGCCCGATGTGGGGCTCGATCCCAGGACCCTGGGATCGTGACCTGAGCCGAAGGCAGACGCTTAATGACTGAGCCACCCAGGCACCCCGGTTTCTTTCCTTTTTTAAACTGAATAATATTCCATTGTGTGTGCCGTCTGCAGTTTGCTCATTCATTCATTCGTTGGGGGACACTCGAGCTGCTTCCCTTTCTTGGCTGTTGTGAGTAATACTGCTAAGAGCATGGGTGTGCAGATAGCTCTTCGTGATCCTGCTTTTAATTCTTTTCACTATATATGCAGAAGTGGAATTGCTGGATCGTATGGTAGTTCTTTTTCAAAGTTTTTGAGGAACCACTGTACTCCATAGAAGCTACACCATTTTACATTCCCATCAACAGTGTAATATCTGTAATGATGTTGGGATAGATACGTTTTTATTCATCCATTTTTGTTCTCTTTATTTCATGACTGTTTTATTGACCTTTCTTTTCCACTTGATAGAGAGTGAATACTAGCACCGATGGCAGATACTTTGCATTACAGAATGTTTGCATACCAAGGATGATCCTCAAGGTGACATCCCCACATTTGGAGTCCACTCTTTCAGCTATAAGTAACAGAAGACTTCCCTGAGCTAGTTTACATAAAAAGGAATTTTATTAAAAGGAAACTGGGATGTTACATTGAAACTAAGGGTAGTAATGTGGCAGGCCTTAGAAATCACTGGAATGAGGGATTTGGTTGTCTCTTGTCTTTGATGGATACGTTTTTCTTTCATCCTGTTCCGTGGCTCTCATCACGTGATGCAGAAATGGCTCTTCACAAATCCTTCAGCCACCCAAAGACTGTGGTGCTCCCTGGGGCCCAATCCAGAATTCCCAGGGGAAGGGAATGATCGGCCCAGCGGGGATCAGTTGCCTCCCCTGATGGACCTCACCACAGGCCTGGGCAGGGAGGTGGAGTCAATGCAAAGACCTGGCAAAGCCTACAGGAGCTGGACGGGCTGACTGGAAGGGCACAGGTGGCCAGAAAGAAAGGGAATGAGTGCTAGAGAGACAATGGAAGGTGCGCTCATCCACCGTAACCTAAACCAAAATGAACAGTAATTGAGGACACTTTGAAGAAAGAACAATGGAGCTTGGAAAGGTCTGGGTAAGGACTATTAAAATGACCCGAGAAAAAGAATTAAAAAAAAAAATTGTGAGTGATGCTTTAGTATATAAAGTTGAGAGCCAAGAGGGGAATTGCCTGAAATTCCTAAAATCATAAAAGATAAAATTGTTGATTTCTGGAACAACTTGAATTAAGGAGTAGATTTCAAAAATGTCTTAACACAGTTATTTAGTGTAGAAAATCATATCTCAACTTTATTCCAAGAGATTTGTAAATTAATTAGGGATTTGTTAGACACATTGATGGATTATAGCTATATGATGGAGACATTTAGAGCCAATCAGAGGGTATCCTTAATATTCTGAAGTTCTGGAACTCTTTCCCCATCGAGCATCAGTGATGATGATCATCGTTAACTTTCATTTAGTGTTGCTATGTATGAGGCACTGTGCTGGCCATTTTTATATCCTTTATCTCATTTACCCTTCCTCCAAACCCTGGGGGCTCCCTATTTGTTAAACCGAATTTTCTAGGATGTTTTCAACAGAATTATTAACCCTCTGCTTTTCCTTTCAGAGATGTGGTACTGGATCTTTCTGTGGGCTCTCTTCTCCTCTCTGTTTGTCCATGGTGCTGCGGGCGTGTTGATGTTTGTGATGCTGCAGAGACATAGGCAGGGGAGAGTAATCTCGCTCGTTGCAGTCAGCATCGGATTTCTGGCTTCTGTAACTGGAGCAATGATTACTAGTAAGTTGCTTTTGTTTTGTTTAAGGACCTGATTGTATATGCACTTTATTCTTATGATGACTGTGACACTAGGGTTATCTCCCACGGAGAATATTTTCAGCACTGATCACACTTCACCTGGAAGGTAGAGACCAGTTCATTTACGCACTGAACGGATAGTTTTTGTATTTCTCTGTGAAGACTCATTATGCAAGGTTCTGTGGGAAATAGAACAACTTGTCAAAATTGGCAAGGGGCGCAGAAATCCGTGGGGAAAGTTATTTTCTAGTGGACATAGTTTTTGCCTTAAGGGAACTCCCGATCTAGCCAGGGAGAGAGGTAGGCACACAAATTGCCAGTGATAATTGTCATAAAAAAAAAAGTGAAAACATAGCCCATAGGTCCTCGATGCAATCTGCCTGGGTCTGCAAAGTAAAATCACACTTTCTTCTTAAACACAAATTGTTACGGCATAAATCTCCCCTGACCTACTAGAGATCAGCCACATGAGAGTATCCTCGAGCTGTGTGTGGCTTCCCTCCTGAGCTGCCCGAAGCGCGCCGCACACAGGCCTTGGGTCGTTCCCTTTGCCTTTCCTTAACCCCGGACCGGGGCCCCCACTCCACCTTGGGTTCAGAGACGTGGTTCTAGTTTTTGCTGTGCTGGGTGAGCCAGGACTTAGATGCGTCCTGTTGAGACCCAAGGGTGCTGCGGCCGCTTTCTGGGTGCAGTTCTAGCTGCTTCTCCGTGCTGCTGGTGATTTCTGCCACAGCCGGGGTACTGGAGGCCGAGGCCGCCATTCTCTTCTGGCCTGGCACAGCTCACTGCTGCCACGGGAAGGACATCTTCCTTTCTGGTTGGTTCCTAGCCCCCCAGATAAGAGTAAGTCCTTTTCCCCCTGTAGTTCCAAGGCCTCCTTTTGTGTGGGACAGTCACCTTTTCCCAGAGGGATTGGCACACCTTGCCTTGGGAGGAAAACCCCTGTCCCCTCGTTTCTGTGTCTGTCCTGACACTGACAGGACATTCATAAAATAGTTGTGGGACGAAGTAGAACTATGATTTTTATTGGGACTTAAGCGAATGGAGAGGTTAATTTGGGAAGAACTGGCATAGTAAACTGTACCACCCAAGAACATGTATCAGATTTCCATGTAGTCATCAGTTTTTTCATCCTTTCTCCACTCCCCGTTTGGGTTTTCTGTGTTACTCTGTGTTGGGTTTTTGTTGTTGCTGCATGCAGCCTGTAACCTTATCCTATAACACCTTATCAAAACCTCATCCATTTTGCCACAGATAGGGTTTCAAACGAGTACTCAGGTTTAGCCAAAGCACAGGATATGCATAGTGAAGGTGGAGATTCTGCTGGAAAGGCAGAGTGGAGCCAAATCCTAGAGGGTCTTAGAAGGTGAGCCAGAATATTTGGACTTTTTCCCTGCAGGCCGCGGAAAACAAGTAAGATTGTTTTGAATGGGGTTGGCAAGGGACAAAGCAGGCCAATGGAAAAATTTACTTTAATAGCTGAATATAGTTATATGTAAAAAAACAAGAGAAAACTCTGAAAGCACAGGGACCTCGTCTGTCTTCACCACTGCTGTATTCCTAACAATAAAGCAGTACCTGGATCATAACAGATACTCAGAAAATACTGGTTGGAGAGATGGGTGGAGTAGGGGAGGAGGTGCAGAGGAAAGAAAGGAAGAAACGGGGGAGGGAAGAAGGGAGAAACTGGGGGAAGGAAGAGGAAAGGAGGCCTTACCTGTGATCTGAACTTGAGCCTGGGAGCTGAACAAGAGTAGCGGCTGTGGTTAGACATGAAGTAAGGACTATGGCAAAAGGAAACAATCCGAATTAGTTTTATTCACTGTGGTGGCATACAGTGAGGCTTGAAAGGGACTGCCAGTGTTTTTGATGGGCCCCGCTGCTGTAAGTGTGAACCCATGAACAGAGGATGAAAGAAGGAACAGCCCGCTCAGGATTTGTAAGTAGTTGTGCGGATATGTGTATTTATTGGCATAAATTATTGTAAAAGCTAAGAGAGCAGGAGAAATGTCACTGTCCTTCAGTTTATCTCTAATGATGCATTTGTACATATATTACCTAGTTTTAGTTCAGCCAAGAATAAAATAAGCCAGTGATTTTAGAAACTACAGTGTTATATTTTAAATCCTTAAAAAGAAAGTCTGACATAATTTCAAGTAAAAGTTTGTATCTGGGTTAGCAATAAAGTATTTAAATTTTTCTGGCTAGTCTTTGACCTGCAGATACTTGAATTAAGAAAACTAGCCATAATGAGACTATATTATCTATATTTGTTTTCTTAATGCAATTTGTGAGTGTCAGTATGCTCTCAACTGTGTATTCAAGTCTGCAAATGATTGTTTCATATCTCTTCTGAATAAGATATTGACTGAATATAGACATATATCTGTTATATTTTGCTCCTTCTTAGGTTTTATTTCCAATACAGTGATTTTTCATTTTAGTTGGTATTGATGGTTAATACCAAAATTGGGAGAAACCAGCTGTCTGTATAGTGCCATCAGTTGGCATTACATACCTGACTAATTTTAGCAAATCTGAAGGTATAAAATGTTATCTCTTTGTTGGATTAATTTCCATTTCTCTAATCACTAAGGAGTTTGAACAGCTCTTCCTGTGCTTATTATATATTTAGATTTCTTTCTCTGCAAATTGCTTCTTTAAGTTATATGCTTACTTTTCTTTTGGGGTTCTTGCTTCCTTCTCATTAAATTATAGGGGTTTCTTATACATTCGAGGTATTGGTCTCTTGTTGGTTTTAGACTTTGCAAGTAACTTCTCAGTCTTTTATCAGTTACCATCATCTATGATATCTGTTGAGCAGAAAGCCTTAATTTCTGTGTTATCAGCACAAAGAGTTTTTTGCCTTATGGTTTATAATTTAAGAAGTTCTCCCCCACACCAAGGTCAAAAGATATGCTAGTATATTTTCTAATGTTAATTTTACAGTTTTACCTTTAATACTAAGGCCTTTAATTCCTCTAGAACAGGAGTCAGCAAACATTTTCTTATTAAGGGCTAGATAGGAAATAGGTTAAACTTTGTAAGCCCGGTGGTCTCTGTCACAGCTCTTCAACTCTGCCATTGTGGTGTGAAAGTAGGTATAGACATGTGTAAATGAATAGGCATAACTTTTTCCAATAAAACTTTATTTATAAAAACAGGGATCTAGCATTCAGGCATAATTTCATAAATTCCTGATTTGTGGCCTGGTTTAGAGTCTAACTTTGTATTTGGTATTAGATAGGATTCCAGGTGTATTTATTTTTCTTCCCACGTAATAAGTCAGTTTTGACCACACCACCCACTAAAAACACCCATCATTTCCTCATTGACTCACCTTGTTTGCGTATTATGCTCAAGGCACAAGGATCTGTCTCTGAACCCTGTGCTTATTTGTTAGTCTTTTTATGTGTCCTTGCAGCATTTTTTTTTTTTTAATCCCTGTGGTTTTTTGGTATTTCTTAATACCTGGTTGGGCTAGATTCCTCTCATTTCTTTCTCAAAGTTAGCGTAGCTGTTTAGTGGCTTTTATTCTTTCACAAAGATTTTAGAATTTGTCTACTCAGTTTCTCAAAAAGTATAACTGATTTTTATTCGGATTTAATTGGATGGAGAGGTTAATTTGGGAAGAACTGGCATAGTAAACTGTCCTACCCAAGAACATGTATTAGATTTCCATGTCTTCAGATCATCTTCTGTTAGAGTTTTAAAATGTCTTTCTCAACAAGAGGGTTGTATATTTTGGGTTAATTCTTGAGCTCTTTTGTCATGGTTGTTGCGCATGGTATCTTCCAATGACGTTGGTTAGTTTTTTTTTTTTTTTTTTTTTTTTAAGATTTTATTTATTTATCTGACAGAGAGAGACACAGCGAGAGAGGGAACACAAGCAGGGGGAGTGGGAGAGGGAGAAGCAGGCTCCTTGCAGAGCAGGGGCCCGATGCGGGACTCGATCCCAGGACCCTGGGATCATGACCTGAGCTGAAGGCAGTCGCTTAACCAACTGAGCCACCCAGGCGCCCTGACGTTGATTAGTTTTATTGGTGTAGAGAAACGCTGTTCCGTTTTCTGAGTTGAGTCTATGAAAGATAAAGCAAAAAACTAGTTTTTGGAAAGATACTAAGATGAATAGATTGCTGGCAAACTAATTTTTAATACAAAGTTAAGGCAGAAAATTATAGAAAAAAATAGAATAACTACAGACCCAATAATAGAGATAGAATAAAGAATTATAAAAATAACAGTTTTGCGAACAGGGATATATTCCTAAGTATAAAATGTCAAAATTGGCATAAGAAGAAACAAAATATGAATAGGACAATAAGTATATTTAAACAGTTGAAATGTTGAAGACCCTCCCCTCCCAAAGGAACTCCAGGCTCAAATGGAGTTTGAAGAAGCAATTTAGTTCCTGTTTTATCCAAATTATTGAGGAAATGGAAAGAGTAAAGCCGTGCACAGCTTATTTGCTGAGGCCAAAGTAATCTTGTTAAGCAAGAAAAAGACCGTGCAGGAGCGGAAAAGTGTAGGCTCATTTAGCTTTTGAGTGTTACCCTAGGAATACAAAGATAATTCAGGATCCGGCCTGACTATGGCTGTATGCCAATAAAACGTTATTTATGGAAACCGAAATTTAAATTTTGTAAAATTTTCATGTATCATGAGGTATTCTTCTTTTGATTTTTAAAAAACCATTTAAAAATGTAAAAACCATTCTTCACTCCTGTGCCACGTCCGTGTGATGTGGTATGTAGGCTGGACCTGTGGACCACAACTCGCTGGCCCCTCCTCTGACCACACAGGCTGATAGAACCAACGCTGTTAAAACCAAACCTGCCGTTGCCTTCGCATCTACTTTCTCTCAGGAAATATGGAGGGCAAATCAGATCACTTTCTTTGGTGTGTCGCTGTATATTGACATCTTTTGTCCACTGGTGGCTCTTCTTCTAGCCTCTCTTGACCTTGTAGGTTCATATCTTTCACTAAAGTCGCATCAGCTCAGCAGTGTTGCTTTCTCCCCGTCGTCTTCACTGTGCCAGCATTTGCTAGTTCCTCAGTCCTCCGGAGTACTTCACTTATTTCTAAGTGATTCTTTCTGCCCTTGTGGGTAGTGGGGATTCCAGACATGCAGCGTTTATTTCAAGCATCTTGTTCCACTTGGGTCTTCTTCATTCTTGCTTAACTTAGCTGAGTCTTTCACCAAAAAAACAAAGACCATAATATTTGTGCTCTTTCATCTGGCAAGTTCAGCAAAATATATTGTAGAGAGAGGGAAAACTAAAGCAAAAATTAGAGGGAAGACATTTGTGAACACATATAAATATAAAAAGATTCATACCCGAAGCATATTTTAAAAACCCTATGAATCAAATAATAAGAAAACTCAATAGAAAAAAGGAAAAAAGATTTGACAAGCATTTCGTAAAAGTAGAAAACCCTCCTGGCTTCTTAATATGTGAAGAAAAGTTCAGTCACATTAATTATCAGGGAAATGAAAATTGATCATAGAGATGACATCTCTTACTTACCAGGTTGACAAAAATTAAAAAAAAAAAAGATACTAACTGCTTCTGAAGATAATGGAGTAACTGGAATATAAATTGGTTCAACTACTTTGGAAGACAGTTTGGCATTACTTAGTAAAGTTGAAAATGCCCATAACATAAGACTGAGCAGTTCTACTTTTACCCAAGTATTGAAGAGAAATTTTTGACTGTGTATGTGGGCCAGGGGTCACACACAAGGATATTCATAGAATCAGTGTTTGCCATTGTTAAGGATTGGAAATAAATGTTATTGGCAGTAGAATGGATAAATTGTGGTATATTCATGCTTAGAATTCTACGCAGTAGTGAAAATGCATGAATTACAGCTACACACAACAACGTGGGTAGCTTTTAGACCTATGATATTGAACCCAAATTCCAGAATACTTATAGTGTCAATTTACATAAAATTAATTTATTTAAAAAACCAAATAATATATGTTTTTAGGATACATGAAGGTGGTAAAGCTGACAAAAAGCAAGGGAATGATAAAAAACAAATTCAAGGAGGAAATGGGATATAATTGAGCAGAGTCCACGGGAATTTCAAAGGAAGTAGTGATGTTCTTCTCTTCAGTTGGATGATGGTACTTGGGAATTTGTTGTCATTTTATAATCTACATATATATAAAAAAATACATATTTTAAAGATTTATTTGGGGGGGAGGGGCTGAGGGAGAGGGAGGGAGAACCCCCAAGCAGGCTCCACACTGAGCATGGAGTATGACGTGGGGGCTGGATCCCACAACCCTGAGATTATGACCCAAGCCAAGACCAAGAGTCAGACACTTAACCAACTGAGACACCAAGGAGCCTCTACATATATTTTTATAAATACTCTTTCGTATCTGCTCAATATTCATTAGCAGTGCTTCCAAATTCATTTATTAGGCACACAAAATTGTTTTCTTGCAGATCTTTTAGATTGAGAGTTCCACTGGTACACTCTTTTCTGACCAGTGCTTCTGGGTGTGAGATTCTGCAATGCAGTGGGGACTTCTGTAAATCTACTTCTTTTGGAGGGAAGTGGTAACTTCAGAATTGTTTCCTAACTCATTATCCACTGGAAAGAAAACGGTGGCTTGTTTTATTTTCTGTCTAACACTATATAGGCTTGAAGGGCTTGTCCTCTGTTCCTTGAAAGATTTTAAAGAAGAATGGGTTATTTAGGAGTTTTGTTTGTTTTCCATCGAACATCAGGGCCTTCCAGCGTGAAATCCATTTTAATCACCAGACCAGCCAAATACTCGATAAAGGAGTCAGCTTATTTGGGAAAGAAGATGACAGTAGAGTGGAAAGGTTCTCAGTACTCATTTTCTATTCCTTAAATCATTTTCTTATTCCCTTTCACTTGTCTCTTCGGGTGTGTCTCCATGGCTCCTGACCTCCATTAAATTCTAAACCCCTACAGGAGGAGATGCCTGAAACGCTTTCCTGGGCCCTCCATCTACAGCCAAAGGACCCCACCCTGAACTTCGGAGGCACAGAAATACTAAATATAAGCACCACCTCTTCTAGTCACATAGGAAACACTTGACATTGAACATGTACACAATTTTTCTTATTCTATGAGTATTTGCTACCTAGCTTAAAGTATAATTTATTCCTTACTATTTTATATCAAGAGTTCAGTGAGCTTTGTCATTATGTACAAGTATTTTAGTTTGGAAAAGAGGATTGAAAGATATTCTGACCTTGAAGATGAAAGTTTCTTGGAATTAAAGAGAAGTGTAGGCAAGTTGGTGTGGAAATTGTTAGATTTTTAAAATTAATTTTAGTTACATAAGTAATATATGATGGCATATTCTCCTTGTAAAATGCAAAACATTATGGATAAGGCAAAGGTCTCTTTGGACTAGCACTCCCAAACTAGTGCTCTCTTCTCAGTTGTAATCCCGATTTTCAGTTTGGCTTATATGCCCCCGGATTGTATGTATATATGAATATTACATTCATTCATATTTACATATATAAATGTTTACATACATGCACACATGCATAGGATGGATGCATATACTAGTAGAGAATATATATAGTTTTAGGTTTTATTTGTTGCATAAATAATGTCTTAGGTTCTCTCTGTCAGTTCATAAGGTTTTTATTTTTCTTTTGAAATTGTATGGGTTTCGTAGTGTGGGCTTGATATAGTTCACACACTCCACACTGAAGGATATTGGCTTCTTGCTTTTGACTTTGTGGTGTTTTGTTTTTGTTTTTGTTTTTTTGCTACTACAGTAAGTACTGCCTTGGTTATTATACGTGTATATATGTGTGTGTCTGTACTCTGGACATGGATCAAGTATTTTTCTCATCTGTCCCTTTAGTTTTTTTTTTTTTTTTTTAAGATTTTATTTATTTATTTGACAGACAGCGAGAGAGGGAACACAAGCAGGGAGAGCGGGAGAGGGAGAAGCAGGCTTCCCGCCGAGCAGGGAGCCCAATGTGGGGCTCGATCCCAGGACCCTGGGATGGAGCCCAATGTGGGGCTCGATCCCAGGACCCTGGGATCGTGACCTGAGCCGAAGGCAGACGCTTAACCGACTGAGCCACTCAGGCGCCCCGTGTCCCGTTAGGGGTTTTGCTCTTTTTTATGCAGCCCTCTTTTCCTAAGATCATAGATCTATTCTCTTCTGTTTTAAAGTTTACATTTACAGCTTTGTTTTTAATATTTTGTTCTTTAACCCATCTGAAATTTATTCTGGGGAGTGATGTGAAGTAGGGACCTAGATTTATTCTTTCCAATGTCTGCTCATTGTTCCAACACCATTTACTGAATGCTGAATCACTGATTGGAAATACCTTTCTCATTTACTACGATGACAACTCTTAGCCAAAATTCAGAGTGCATACTAGGACCAGTCACTCTTCATCTTCATTCCCACCCATTTTACAGTTGAGGAAATAAGGCACAGAAAGGTTAAGTGATTGCCCCATGTAGCACATCTGCTAGGGAGTGGATTTCGGAGTTTGATCCACAAGTCTGACTCCAAAACCCATGCTCTTCACCTCATATGAGCATGAGATGTTTGACTTGACACATTTGCTTACCATTTCCTAGGAAGCCTGAGCTCGTAAGTGCTTAGATTTTCCACTTCTTGGATCATTTTCTAAAACTTAGTGCTGGAGAGGCATACTCTAATTTAAATGTTTCAGTATATATAGTATATTAATAAGGTGAAGTGTTGAATCAGATGGGCTCTGAGACTCCTGTAACTCTGGGATTCTCGAATTCTTGGAAGTGTGCATGATCTAAACATTTTTCCCGGAACAGATGTCAGGTGCATCTTCCATTTTTATTGGATGTCAAGATACTAGTCTCTAAATAACTTTATGGTTGTATGCTTTATTAAAAAGACTTGGTAAACTACTTTATATGGTAGATTCTGCAATGTGGTAGTCAACTATTCTGATATTTTATACACATTTAAGATTAATTTTTTAAAAATTACTTGAATAATTTAGAAACTGCATTAAAGTGTGTAGTTCCTGTATTTTCATTTATAATTATCACTATGGGTAGTTGTATGTTTATAAAAACAGACATGTTTGTTTTGTCTGTCCAATGCCCAGGTGAGAGATTACAATAACAAATTATTCATGGTTTATGAACATGTTTGATGTCAAGTAAACAGCATGTACTGTAAATACGTATTTTGCAGCCGAATAGCAAAGCCTGTCTTTCAGTGAAGTGGGCGACGGTCAAGTGCGACTTGAACCCATCACACGGAAACTTCCGTGGACAGTTTAGAAGAGGAGCAGGATGGAGGACTCTGGGGTGCTGAGATGGAAAGCGATCTGACGTCCCCGGTGCAGCGTGTTGCGAAGGGAATGAACGTGTTGGTTTGTTTCTCTGCCCCTTCTCGTGCAGGCGCAGCAGTCGCGGGCATCTACCGAGTCGCAGGGAAGAACATGGCCCCTCTGGAGGCGCTGGTGTGGGGCGTGGGACAGACTGTATTGACATTAATCATCTCCTTCTCGAGGATCCTCGCCACACTCTGAGCTTGCGGTGGGAATGTCTTACTTCGCATAAGGAAACATGTACAGATTCTCAGAACACGGCGTTGTGAAGGAGCGGCAATGAAACGTACGAGGAGAACGTGGAAGGAGCAGGGCGCCCCCGAAGGCCTTGAGCTGTGTGCAGAGGTCGCCCTCTGGTGTCCAAGTGGTTGCACTACCGCACTGCGCCTTACGTGCCTCCGGCCCGGGCCGGGCGCATCACGGGACGGAAGCTCCAGGAAGAAGCGCCTTGCTTAGCTGCCAATCAGGTTAACACGGTGTTGACTCGTCGTTCTTAACAGTGTTGTGTTGAGTTACAGGGACGTTTTGAGGAATTGATGTATGTGCCAAACTCTTCTCTTTTTTTAACATGGATCATGTGACAGTTTGCAAGCGTAGATGTAGATGAGTGCTGTGAACCCTACTTGACCTGAATTCAGGTAACGTAGTGAGATTTTTGTTCTGTGACGCTAAATCCCGTATGAGTGCTGAACAGCGAATCACTGAATGTGAGGTGGACGGTTTGGTTTCCAGTGCTGAACGTTTCTGGGATTTAGGGCTTTAATATGTTTAGGCATTATTGTCATTTAATTTATGCGGAAAATAATACTTAATGGAAAACTAGCTAAACTCTTTTAAGGACTCAAAGTAGACCCGTAGGGTGCATCCTTTCCACTCAAGTAACACTCTTTCAGTAGTTTCCCTCCTGTGTAACTATTCTGTTGAGACGAATTCAAAAGCTTATGGGTCACACACATTGACTGTAGTTTGTGTGTCATAAAAATATAATTTGAAAGTTTTCTTATAAACTTTGTAAGAAAAGAAGTCTGAAATGCATGTTGCATTCTTTGACCCTTCTAAAGAAAGTTTTTGCCATGTTTCTCATGGAGAAAACATCTTTATAGCTAGTATCTCGGTGGGATTATATTACTTGTTGCATATATCTTGATTTTTGGCAAAACAAACAATCTTTCATTCTGGAGTATTACCTATATTTAAAGAGTGGCCTAAATTAGGCTGTGAAAACAAAGAGCCTCATTTGTAGATAAGTAACAAGTAAGTTATGTAAGAAGAGTAATTACATTACACTGGGCATGTGGTCACAATTTCACTAAGTAAAAATTGGGGAATATAAGAAATAATTTAAAAATTTGGCAGTTAATCTCAGCATATCAGTACAGTACTGAACATATATTAGAGTGATTCCGTTGTTCGGTTCTCGATTTGCGCTGTTAAGTTTCCTAGAAGCAGTGACAACATTTATTAGAATGAAAAATCCTTAGTAATACAACATTTTAAGAGGTTTTGGCAAGATGCAGTTGTTTTTAAGAGTGCAGGGAGCAGGGGAAACAGAACCTGGTTGAATTTGTCTCCTACTGAGATTGTTTTAAATACCAGGTCCCTTTATAAATGTGGTAATTCAAAAAGCCACTGCAGAAAATATGAAGTTAAGGGCAGTCCAAAAAATAATCTGCATACTCTAGCCTCATTGTTTTATGACCCGATTTGGTAAAAAGTACGTTTCTATTAGGTCCCATTCAAATTTAAGACCTCCATTACCCACACCACTTTTTCTCCACCAAAAAGCAGAATGTGTTTCAATGACGTAAAAATAGGGAGTTGGGGAAGGGGATACTTTTACCAGTATGGAAGCCAGTTTGGGGGGTTTACTAATGCTGGGCTTGGAGATCTGTTTTTAAAGACACCATTAAGCAACTATGCATCCCTAGAGATCTTTGAAGTAAATCTTAAAATTGGTTCTTTTTATTATGTACAAGCCTAAAATTATTTGTTCTTTATGTTCCTGATGTGTTCCCAAATTAAATTTAGGCATAAACTTTCCCAGTCCATTTGATTTCTCCTTTTCTTTTAGACTTGAATTGTGTTCTTCCTTTACTTTGGCTCTTCTGTTGGTAATTTCAAGTGTTCATATTCTTTGAGAGGAGTTACCAATAATGTGTTCACATTGTTTCAGATCTACAATATGAATATTTATTTTAACATATGGTTGTTTCCTGATTTACGAAAGTTATCATGGTAAGGGAATACGGAGCACATGGTTTAGAATCCAAAATTAGCTGGAAAATAACCTGGACACATTAAATCCATCAATGTGTGGACCAAAGAGGTTTTAACTCCTATTTTTACTCTAGAAAGGGAGTATAATTGGATGGTTAATAATTAGTCTTAGAGTGTCCTGCAGCTAGCTATCCCCATCATGTTGCTTTACTTTATGAATTGAGTCTACGTGTGTACTTTTAACCATTGGGGGCAATTGTTGGTTTCTTTGCTGTTTTCAGTTCTTTCCATTGAGATTTTTGTGCAAATGTCACTCTCTTGATGTTTTGAAATGCAGTTGAATAGTGTGAGTTGATGAAATTGTCTTAATAGCTACCTTTAGGCTGAGATTTTTTTTTTAAATCCGTGGTTTTCCTACAGATGACAAATCCTTAATGATATATATCCACACACACATATATCATTATATACATATGTGTAAAGCTGCTATATATGAATATAGTCTAATTGGAAAGCTTTTGTTCAGTGAACACTTTCATGTTCTAGTAGAGAATTTTATATATTTGTTCAGTTGAATGATCTTTTAAATAAGTAAGGATGTTTGAGATTTTTGAATATGGAGAAATTTTTCTTGGTTTATTAGTGCTGGAGACCCTTGTTTGTGATATGACAAAAGCCCTTATTGATGTATTTGGGTTACACTGTCTTAAAATTTATGTATGATTTAGCAGTAAACTTTCTTTGTGATAAATGCAGGAAGGAAGGGGGGAAATCCTTTAGAGTTTACACTCCTTTATTTAAAAAAAAAGTTTACTAAAATACTACTGATGTTGAAATCAATTCCCCAAAGAAGAGATCTATGCCGATACGCCCAAACTAATTATTATTTAACATACTGGTTAGAACTGTCCGTAGATCAGAATCAATCAGGGGGGCCCCTTGAGGCTACAAATAATATGTAAAACTTTTAAATGAAGGAGGTGTGAGTGCTCTGCCCCACAGGATGGCTCCACTGGTTTCCTAGAATAAGGACATTTCTAAATGGTGTAGAGCTATTCTGTGCCCGCAGCTTAATCATTCTTACTTTAGATCTTACTGTGTACTAAGCAGTCCTATAGTCTGGTACCCGATGTACTTTCTTAGTATTTGCAACATACATTTCCACAGCCCAAAAAAGCCTAAGGGTTTTGTTTGTACTTTAAGTGAGAAATAAGGAAATGAGCTGCCCCGTATATCATGCATCTGTGACAGAAGGAATAGGGGTAAGTGGAAATCAAAGAGTGTTGTTGAAAAGGCCTTTAAAGAAGGTCTAATTAAGAGACAAATGGCGCTGCCACATTACTCTGCTCATGCCGGCACTTCCATGCCAACTAATTCAATCTGGTAAACATGGGTCTGCTGTTTTCAAAGTGCTGTACTGAGTATTTCTATAGTAAGTACAAGGATGACCGAGAGGAGATCCCTGCCCTTGAGTCCACCAAGAGCTAGCAAGGTGATTGTAAATCCTAAAAAGGTTGGGACATTTTACTTCCCGATTCTGTTTGAGAGTTTAAGTCCTGTTCCCCTTGCCCCCTGCCCCCAAATTCTGGTGTTCCCAGGTTATCCACCAAATGGACTTTCTGTAACAGAGCTGTCATTACTGTGACAGAGTGGACAGAATTCTAGACGCTAAGCCCACCACGTCAACTCGAACCCAGGGCCCGTCGCTTGTTGAATGCAAAGCAGTACTCACTTGGCACTAGATGGTCAAGAAGAGAGTCATTAGAATTGTTTTAATTACATTTTTAACACCAATTAATATGTTGTTTTGTAAAATTCATCTATTTTCTTCCATTTTCACGTTTTCCCCTACATATATTTTAAGAAGGAAACTTAGAATCTTGCTTCCCTTACCTCCTCTCCACCTCTTTATTTCCAAAACGAGCAGATTCTCCAAGACCATTTCTGGGCTTTGGGGAGGGGGTGGAGATGGCCGGGGCAAGCAGGATTGAATTTCTGTGTTTATTTATCGCCCGTTAAACTAGGAAAAGGGTGAGAGGGTAGCCACACTCACTCCTCTGCCTTTGCCTTATCCCGCTCGCTTCCCTTGGACCACTCGGCCAACATCCATTGAACGTCTGCCGCATGCGACTTAACTGTCCTCCTTCCAGGGATGGGAAACAGTGTCCTCCGTGTGTGGGGTCCTCTCCTCCGCCACCCTGGGCTGCGGGCTTCAGGGGTCCTGTGGGTTCTGCAGGAAGTAGACCTGGGCTTCAGTGCCTCCCGCGTCCTTCCTCCCACCGACCAGGGGTGCTTACGCCCTACCCGCTTGTTTCTAACTGCAAGGAGAAACTGTACTTTCCGATTTATGTCCAGGTGATAATCCACGAAGTCACAAGACACGGAGGGTATTTTCGGAAATATTCTCAAACTACTTCCCTCTTGCTGTTACCATTTTTCCCTCTCAGAACGTCTTTTTTCTTTTTTTTAAAGATTTTATTTATTTATTTGAAAGCGAGAGAGGGAACACAAGCAGGGGGAGTGGGAGAGGGAGAAGCAGGGTTCCCGCCGAGCAGGGAGCCCTATGCGGGGCTCGATCCCAGGACCCTGGGACCATGACCTGAGCCGAAGGCAGACGCTTAACGACTGAGCCACCCAGGCGCCCCTCCCTCTCAGAACGTCTTAATCAGAATCTCTTCAAAGAGTCCTTACTTGTTTGTAAGATGTGAAGAACACGGAACGTCCCGAAGAAATTCTGGTAGATCTCAGTGGCAGAGAAGCTGGGTCGCCGTGTAAATAAAAACCAGGGGTGAGACTCTCAGTGCTGAAAATCGGCTAGTGAGCCCATCAGTTGGCTCATGATTTCTCCTAACTCCTAGTCCTTTTTTATAACATCTTGAGGAGCGACTCTTCAGGTGCAAAAGGACATTATTTGATTAAAGATGGTAAGGTTTTTCAAACATGTGGTAGTTGTAGGAGCGGGCAGTTTAAAGGCAGGAAGAGGCGCTGGAGGGCAAGGTGCGCAAGCTGGGGCAAACGCAGCTGCCCCCTGGTGGTAGGTCTGTACACTACACGGCGCGAAGGTGCTGCATGTTTCCCACATGCTGGGGAGCATTTGCAATCCGTGTGTGTGTGTGTGTGTGTGTGTTTTGCATGTTTCCGACATGCTGGGGAGCATTTGCAATCCGTGTGTGTGTGTGTGTTTTGCATGTTTCCGACATGCTGGGGAGCATTGCAATCCGTGTGTGTGTGTGTGTGTGTGTTTTGCATGTTTCCGACATGCTGGGGAGCATTTGCAATCCTAGTGTGTGTGTGTGTGTGTGTGTGGGTGGGTGTGGTGATGGGTTTGCTCTTCTCATGGAAGGATCTCTGTTCAGTGTAGACAGTACAGTGTTTTTAAGGAGGTTGCTAAAGTAGTTATCTAAAAACGTATCTGTGAATTTGGGGAAATAGTGCTTAATATGTGAAGTATTTTCAGTAAATATGGAGACGTACCAGTTAATAACTTTATTAAATTGATGGAAGCGCCCACATTTCTGAATGAACTGAGCTCTGAACTGTAACTATCTCCTCCTCCGAGTTTAGAGGACTCGGCTTTACATTCATTGCACATATGTTGAACTTACATAATGACCCTTGGTCGATTTCGAGAACTAATTTTGCAGTTTCTTAAAAATCTCCCTCTTCCTTCCATACCGATGTCATATGTTATAGTTTAAACATATGTATAATTTGTTGATAGACTCAGAAATGCTGGTTCAGAAGAAGATGTTCTTAACACCTTATGGTTATGCAGTTATAATCTTACTGAAAATTAAATGCTATAGGCAAGCCAAGAGAGCATGAACCTCTTACATATTTTTTGGATTATATACTGCACCCATATCGATCTCCCCTCAATGGTAATGTGACTGCCCCCTCTTCGGGAATGTATTTAGGTATGTAACTGAAACTGGCAAGCATAACAAATATATAGAAGAAGGAACTATATCATTCATAATTACCATAACTGTAGCACTTTCTCTCCTAAATACATACTGATAATTTCCGAAGTTCATCTCTTGTTTTAGAGCCCTGTGCAAATGAATGTTAACTTGACAGTGCAACTGACGATGAGAAAATTCTCTTCTTTTTAAACTAAAATGTTTGCACATCATCACTAAGTATCTTGGGGGAAGGAACGTTTTAAAGTTTTCTCCACAGAGAGCGAAATAGAGGCACTTGTTTGAAAAGTAATTTAAAAATGATTTACTTTCAGTACTGGATGAGTTGATGGTCTCATTGTTGACACTTTCTTGGTATTTGTGGTATCAGATGCATTTATGATGGAGAAATTTTTACAGTTTCGACCCTCTACTCAATACACACAACACACACACACGAGTTGTACACATTTAGATGAACAAATAAAGTTCCGCAGTATTTTTCATTATAGTCCTATAACTTGCTAAGATTCATAGGATTCTACCATGAAGTATTAACCCCTGACTCTAATCATTTGAAGACGAGGGGATCAACTTGAAGTTAACCAACAAAAATGGCTTGATTTAAATAGCAAAAATAGTTTACCCGATAGGTATTAAAAATTCACTTTCAAATTGTGTTAACTCTCAGACCACTGATGAATCATTTAGTAAAACACAAGTAGTTTTTAAAAGCTAAAAGCTAAATGATGCCTTAGTGCCTTTGACAGGATTCAGGATTGGCATACTTGTCACTGGGGATTTAGAGTTTAGGGACCGTATAATTGAATTAACTCCTTATGGTGAATAAAAATCAGCCATTTTGCCATTGACTGACAGATGACAACTACTTTCCTTACATTTTCATGATGTGGTATATGTCTATAATTTTTTCTTTTTACAAGTACGTTTGAAATGGAGAAAAATGTAGTCAAGACAATTAAGTGTGGGATTTTAAAATTTAGTTTTGTCGTAAACTAGAAATTCTAGTGTGAACAGTGTTAGTTTTATATCGTAGTTTAAGGGCAGAAACTTTATGTAACCTTTAGGAATATGTTTACCATCAGGGATTTCTTTTTACTATAGAAATAATGTACTGTGAAGTTTAAAGACAGGAAGAATAAATGTTGGATGGGGTCACGCACAAAGGCAAAGGCGTATGTGATGAAGTACCCTACATTATGTGAACACAGTTCCCCTCCCTTTCTGTTAAGACTATAAACTACACTGTATGAGTATGTGTACTGCATGTTTACATAATACAGTTTAATTTTGAAGGGTTATTTTAAAAACTATGTTTATGTATCATACCTAACGAGCTGTAAATATTGTATACTATTGATTTTTAATTTTATATAAGCGATTTTTTAATTTCCCAATTCATGTACAAATCTCATTGTGTATATAGCAGAATTTCCTGGAGAACACAAATTTTGCAGTGAACTTTAATTATTTTAATTGTGGTAAGCATCAGGTTAGCCTTAGGGATGTTGGTCTTTATTTTAATTTATTTTTCACCACTCATTTTCTTCAAAGGGCAGCAATAAACATACGCAAGTTATTTTTGACTATAGAAAGTTGGTCTGCAAACTCAAGATCTAGGTTCCAATTCATTGCTTTAAAGAAAAGATGCACAGTTAATATCATCCACTGTCTAATCACAGGACCGTTTCTGAGGTCCGTGTGTCTCTCCTCTTTGTAATATACAGGGTGAACTCTTTACTGACTCACACAGGACAACTGTTAAAAGTGAATCCAGCACTTAAACATCATTACACAGAATTTATTGGATTAAAAATTTGTAAAATACAGTATTTTAATAAAATTTCTGTATCAATTTCATGCACTTATATATAAATAAACCTGTCTTTAAAAGCTTTATGGGGCGTTTTGACTCTTGATGACATAGCTTCTCAACTCATTCACTGCAGACTGGAATGTTTTCTCTTTACCCTTCGGTCAGGTTTTCTCGGCCGGTTTTACATGTGGATTTTGGAGGTAGTCCTGCAAAAGTAAGCAAGAAGTCCAAAAGACAAATTTGGTTGAGTTTATTGTTTTACCTAGGACTAGTCATAGGCCAAATAAACATCTTCTAAGAATTATTGTTTTAAAAGGCACACTATCACTTTTATTAATAAATGACTACCGTTTATTGAGTGCTTATTATCCGTTAGACACTTTATATGTATTCTTTAACATGGTGATGATCCTTCAAGTTAAGTGGATTACTAAGGTTTACAAAGGTAATCCTTCACAGATAAAGCATTGGAGGTTCTGAGAAGGTGAGAAACTTCTCAAGGTCACACAACTAATACTGCTGTGCTGGGGTTTTCGTACTCTCTTACCTGTGTGTTTTCTCTAATATGCTCTATTGGCTTCTACAGAGCATTGTGGGAGCTCCTACCTGCAGTAAGAGAAAATCTCATTCTTGACCAAGACCAGATGGCCTCATGGGGATTTGAGAAATTATCAACTCAGGATTTGTATTGTCAAATTTATGAATATTTTGAGTTTTTGTTAGGGATTTCCAGGGGCTGGTACTAGGTACCCAGTCAGGCTCATCTATTCTCCTGCCTGAGAAAAGACCGGGACTGACAGAGCCAGTCACTGTAATTGTTACAAACCCCATGGGAATAAAAACTAGGTAACTTTAAAAACTGTGCAAGCAAAATGGAAGTAAACAATTTTTTTTTCACCATACATGGACATATTAATTACTGAACTGGAATACAGTTTTTTTTCTAGGTAACTTTTTCATTCAACCATAAGAATTATAAAATTGGTATATTTCCCTTTCATTATGTCTTAAAAAGTTCTTGAGCTAAACATGAATCTTTAGATTAAAAACACATTTTCTATGTTGCTTCTATTATTTTTGGCTCTTGAAGTAATATTTTTATAACATTTTTCTAATGGGTAAGCTATCTATGGGTATTTTGATATTTACTGAGCATTGAGAGAAAATGTCAAAGTTCAAACTTACTGCAGCTGGTGCAGAACAAGAGCAGAGGGAAAGGTAATCTGGAGGAAGGATGTTCAGGTGTTCGGCTGAGCTCCATGACGGAGCATGAGTCCTAGTCAGACTCGTGGAGGAAGAATAGCTCAGACTTACTGAATAAGTACCAATGTGATCTGTGTGCCGAAATGGAACCCTTGTTAGTTAATAAACTAGTACCTAAAGTTTCAGGGTACGGGGAGAAAGGTGGACAGGACCTGCGGCTGATCTTTAAGGAGTAGAATTTGGGTTCACCTCCAGCTTCTAATGGAATCTTACCAGGAGAATTTTGACAGAAGAATCGTTTCTGTGCCATTGTTCTTGTTGAACGGCCATTAATTTCCCATTATTTGTTGTTATCAGACATCTGTGTTTTGGCCAGTTTTATGAATATTCTTCAGGCTCAGAGACTCCTGGGGACTGATTCGCAAAATGGAATCACCATCGGGTGGTTTTCTTGCAAAGCAAGAGTTTTATCACTAGATGGCACAATGGCTCTATTTTATTTTCCCCTGCTTTTGTCTTCTCCGTTACCTACCAACGCAGCCTGTAATTTTGGACTTAATTCTGTAGGATATATCTAATGTTCTTTTTTTTTTTCTGATAAAAATACATGTGAGGAAATTAGATATGAGAAAAATCAAGAGCTACATATTATCATTAACAAATTTATCTTTCCAAAGAAGGTTAAGATCATGTTCAGGGGTTATTGGCAAATCAGAAAAATCACATTAATTGCATGATTTTGGTAAGTCGTTAATCTGGACCTGGATTTATGTATTTTTCTCAAATTTGTAATTCTAACTCTTAACACGTAATGTTTTTTTTTTTTTTTAATCTACCAGTTAATGCTTTAGTGACATTTAGTTATCTAGTTGGTCAACTTGTTGGATAAAAGGGAAAACACCAACATAAGGCCATGGGCCTTGTTGTATCATGAGACTTGGTTATAGATTCCTGCTCTGCCATTTAGTATGTGAACTTGGCCAAGTTATTTTCCTTCTGTGATCTTCAGTTTTCTCCACAGTAAACCGTGACAAGATCTTCTGTTGCATATAATGGGTGTTCAGCAAATACTTGACCTGCCCGGATTCTTCCTCTCGTGTATTGTGTGCACATGGAAGGATGATGTACTTCCAGACTTTGCCCTAAGTTTTGGTAGTAAGTTCAGATACCTCCATTTCAAAGTCAGAACTGGATCCTGTTTTCATACAGCGCACAGTGTATTTTTAGAGAGGATCTGTTTCAGGTTCAAACCGTCCCGCTGAACCGTTTGCTTCTTTGGCAAAGGTCCACTGAGGGAATTTCTCAGAGACATACCTCAGTAGAAAAGAGCCTGGTTAGAAAAAAAGAATGGATAAACTTGCCCAGCAAGCAAATTCCTTGCATTCTGCAAACCAAATATGTACAAGATGAGGAAGTCACAGTGGCCAACATCAATTAAATCCCCCGGCGACGGTCATGACTCGCCTCTCAGCTGCACAGAGAGTCCTCAGCCACCTCAGATCCTGTTGCAAGGGGGCTTCTTGGCTTTGTTTATCGTTCTGCAGAGACAGCTTAGAGTTAAAGCCCAGGGAACTGTTGGGCTTTTCAGCTCCAGATTAAAAGCACAGGCCTTCGTACACGGTCTGGTCTGTAGGGGCCATGGAGACGAACATGCCTACGCCCTCAGGGTCTTAAAGAAATCGAGACCGAAGACCAGAGAATGTGCCAAACTGATTTTCACAAAACGACACCACTCCCATACCCTTTGCTTCGTTTTTGTGGGAATTGGTGGTGGTGGGTGAGTCCAACTGGTGACTCAAGACACTTGTGTTATCTTTGGTGTGGAAAACAGGAGGGACAGAGACGGGAGGCTGGGGGAAGATGTAGGGTTGAGGGAACAACAAGTCTTGAGAGACTTAGGACTTCTGAAAGCCCCGTGCGTGTGGACTGATGGGGAAGGGATCAGATCTGGGTCTTCTCCCTGGTTCTGACCCTTGTGCCCATGAGACCTCACGTTAGAGTGAATCTCTTTGTGCCAATTTCTTCTGGAAAATCCTTTGGCTCTTTTTGTCTTCTCTTAAATGCAGGTTGAAACTTTCCATGGGACAACATCAGTACAGATCCATCATTCATGGATCTTACTAGACCCAGACCAGTTTGGCATCATGGACCTGACATTTGCCTTATCTGTTAGAGTCCTAAGCTTTGGTCCACCTTTCGATTTCTTATTTGAAGCTCATTTAACTTGGAGACTTTTTGCAAGGTGAAGGAGAAGGGATGAAATGTTCAAATCTAAGGTATAACTTGTTTTTTGTTTTTTTTAAACAAGTATTTGGAGGAAATGTGTAAAGCCTGTATGGGTAGTCCTTGTAATAACGTTGATATTCAACTTTTACTCTCAAACCGTTTTTCACATTTATAATCTCATTTTATCCTCATAATTTGTCCTTATTTGAGGAAAAGATAAAATGCTTTTTCTTTTTTCTTTTTTTTTTTTAAATCAAAGCCATTTGCTTGGTTAAATACAGGTTATTATGGACAGTGGTTTGGACAGATGCTAATAAGAACAGACCGGAAATGGCCACAGTAGCCCAGTTGCCTGGACTCAGGTGACCCTCAGACGCCTGAAGAGATGGAAACTGATTCCCCTTGGAAACTGATTACTTTCTGCATAACCCATGACTAGATCATTCTTCTTCCACAATGCTTCGGCCTAGGACATTTTCAGAAAGGACGCAAGCGGCCCATATGTGTCCTCTTGAGATTTTATTAGAGGGTCAACCTATTTTCTTCCATCAGAAATATCTTTCTTGTGATGACCATTTTTAGTCCTAAGACTTCCATGCCAGTGTTGATAGAATGGTCATGGGGAGGGGGGTGGGAGGATAGGTTAGCCTGGTGGTGGGTATTGAGGAGGGCACATTCTGCATGGAGCACTGGGTGTTATGCACAAACAATGAATCATGGAACACTTCATCTAAAACTAATGATGTAATGTATGGGGATTAACATAAGAATAAAAAAAAAAAGTGCCACCATATTTAATTAAGGTTTTCCCATGAGTGAGCCTCACTAAGCAGACAATTCCTTTCATGAATAAAACAGCATGATTGTCAGAGACTCTTGTTTTCACCTTAACTGGTTGAATGCACACCACAAATTATCTGGACAGGAAAACTTGCCACGTTGAAGCAAAACAGTAAGTCTTCCTAGACATTTCGCGTCCAAAAGAGACCAAAGAAAAGGTGTGATTTTGGTGTCACAGAGATGGGAAGCAGTGTGTTCGGGACATCTGTAGGTTAGGGCGGGCAATATGCCAGTAGCAGACTCGTTGGCTAGGACAGGAGAAGTGGACAGTGTGAATCAGGATTAAGTGAAAACCTATCCACTCATAACATCAGGAATCTGTCTGTGGTATTTGAGACTGTATTTGGAAAATTACTAAAAACTTGAACCAAAATTTAGATTACAACAGTGTCCATAAATAAAGACCAGCTCAACATTATGTCAACCCCTTCACAATGGAGGAAACAAGAGGCAGAGATAATAAATCGGTGAATAACCCCCAAAGAATTTTTGCCTGACATTGAAATGTGCACCACTTTATAAACATCACTTTATATCTTAAGGCATTTCTTTCTCAAATGTATATAAACTTTGTCTCCACTCACCATCTCTGGAAGGGGCAGAGGTGGTTAAGCGTCAAAGGATTTCGTTACATGCAGAATACAGAATTAAGACGGATCAAGTAGATAAGATTTTTTTTTTTTTGTCAAAACAATCCCAAAAGTTTATGAAGTAGGCCCTTGAAATAGATTCTGTCACAAGAGCAGGGCTTCTTCCATGAGCTAAAATGAGAACAATCAAGCTAAAAATAAGTGCAAATTGTTTTTTTTTTTAAAGAAATATCCATTTAGTGTCTCTATTATTAGAAAATATCAGATGTCAACTGGAGAAATGTATCAAATCATTTGGTAAGTGTCCAGTTTTTCGATGTGTTCCTTTAAGTGTTCTGTAATTATCTTGGCTGTGATTAATCCAGGCTGGACTCATTTCATCTGAAGCTACCAATAACTTGAGCTTTTGATACACTAAAAATTTGGTAAAGAAGGCCCAATCTCTCTAAAATTTCCCAGTCTCACTGCTTTTTGAGTCACAGAGAAACATGGGTTTCACATAGATGTAAATAGCATTTTTTAAGAGTATTCCAAAGATCACTCATTGGGAGGGGCTCTTGAGAAAAAGAATTCCCAGGACAAATAAGTGACAAAATTTGCCTCCCATATTCCTTATTTAGACCGTCACAATTCACACATGCCTATTAAGGACTTTGAAAAGCTTTGAGTTAAGAACCCTATTTGGCTTTGCTTTATTGCCATGAATCCTCTGAAAAGTTGTCCGTGGCTTTAAGAGAAATCCTGCTGGCTGATTTTGTGGTCTTTGGAAAGCATTTCCAAATGTATTTTTAAAATTTCCACCTGGTGTGCCCATCCCAAAGATCTCTGGCTCAATCATGCTAAATATGAAGTAAGGTTTTAATATCTAAGTTTTAGCCTAAGTTTTTAACCCCACGGCCCAGGGTTGCTCCTCGCTGGCTTCCGATATATGCTGACCTTCTGGATCCTCAACCTCTGCCCGGCCCAGGGACTTCTGGCCACAGGTGCCTTCCTGGCCCTGTGATGTCATGCTTGGTGGATGTATGTCAGGCATTTTTGTAACTAGCATGCCCTTCTGGGGCTTCCCATTCCCATGTTCTCAGGCTCGCATTTGCCATCCATGACCCAGGCTCAAGTTAGTCATATTCACTGGGATCTTCATGTAGACTCCAAGGTTGCATCTGGCAAGTGTCATGTGAGAAGTACAAGCTGGATGTCACCACATTTCCAAGGGCCGGGAAGGTCAGGGACAGCTTCCCAAGTGACATGGCATTAGGACAGGACTCTGAAGGGTGTTTCTCCAGGCAGAAGGAGCCACCTCTGTTGAGGAGGAAAAGGATAGAGCCAGATAGCGCAGGGGGAAGAACAACAGAGACCCAGGCGGGGGTCGGGTGAAGTGGGAGACAGCAGAAGGGGGGCCTGGAAGGTGCATAGACACCACATGGAAGAGCCCTCACCTGGGCACATGAACTTGACTTTTATCCTAGAGTCAGAGGGAGCCATTGAAACTTCTGGAGAAAGAAAAGCACACCTCCGTCTGAGATGAGAGGGAAGGAGAGCCATGCTCCGGCTGCTCCCCCATCATTCCAGTGTCCCCTTTGTGCTATTCGAGGGAAGAGCAAGGACTTCTGGCTTCTGGTCAGACTCCTCCTCCTGATCCCACGTAGTATTGCCACTTATGATCTTGAGAAACTTACTTCATCTCACAAAAATCTCAGTTTCCCCGTGTATGAAAGAATTGCAAAAACTACCTCGTCGGGGACCCAGTTCTTGTGAGGGGACGAGTTCCACACTCCTCAAGCAGCTGTGCTGTTGGAAGAAGACACGGCAGTCCACCATTTGCACTGATGTGGATGGAACTGGAGGGGATTATGCTGAGCGAAATCAGTCAGGGAAAGACCATTATCCTATGGTTTCACTCATGTGGAATATAAGAAATAACGCAGAGAATCATAGGGGAAGGGAGGGAAAACTGAATGGGAAGAAATCAGAGAGGGAGACAAACCATGAGAGACTCTGTACTCTGGGAAACAAACCGCGGGTTGCTGGAGGGGAGGTGGGTGGGGGGATGGGCATTAAGGAGGGCACATGATGTGATGAGCACTGGGTGTTACACACAACTGATGAATTATTGAACACTACATCTGAGACTAATGATGTACTCTATGTTGGCTAATTGAATATAAAAATAATAATAAATAATAATAATTAAAAAAGACACGGCTGCAGACAGACCTGGGAGAGCCGTGCCCTTGGCCATCACTCTGCTCTGCTGGATACAGAGACACTGATGGATGTGCGGCTGGCTCAGCTGTGTCATCCCTGAGCCCACACGGCGCGAAGTGCCCACGACAGACAGGATCCTGCCCCTCCTGTGCTTTCCCTTCTTGAGCTGTTGCGTTAGTCTGTTTGCCATGAGCCCCTTACCTCTGCTCTCTTCAGCAGCATTAGCCTTAGCTTTAGCTGTCGTCAGGAGAAAAGCAGCCACCTGGGCTGGCTCTGGGAGCAGGACTCCTGAAACCCAATCTGCCCAATTACCTCCCATGCAGAGGAGACAGTCAGAGGGAGGTGAAACCCATTGACCCCAGTCTGGCTGTTTTCGCCTAAAGCTGGAAAATCTCAATTCCCTCTTGGCTTTCCCCTTTCTTCTTTCTGAAGTTCCTTAATTGGGGGAGGGAATGCCTGATGGGAATTGTCTGTAATAGTTCTTACCTGGATGCTACCTGGGGCCCAAGGTGTTGAAAATAAGCAAAAGTAGACTCTCATCTGAGAGAGTTTATTTTAAACTGTAAGACATTTAGTAAATGGTTATTACTAGCCAACATTTTATTTATGTGCCTTCTGTCCTAACATTTTATTTATGTGCCTTCTGTCCTTACCTTGTCTCTATCTGTCGGATTTTATAAAATTGATTCAAACCCCAGGGCGCCTGGGTGGCTCAGTTGGTTGAGCATCCAGATCTTGGTTTCGGTTCAGGTCATGATCTCAGGGTCATGGGATCGAGCCCTGTATCAGGCTCCATGATCAGTGGGGAGTCTGCTTGAGATTCTCCCTCTCCCTCTCCCGCTGCTCACCCATGTACCCTCTCTCTCTTTCTCTAAAATAAATAGATAAATCTTAAAAAAAATTGATTTTAACCCCTTGACCCAGACTCTCTTTCTGCACTAAAAGCCTTGTTTCATTCTCTCCTCATGTGGTAGCTTTTTTATCATGCGTCCATTTGGTCCCTTGTCCCTGCATTTTCTGCTTCCTTCAGGCATGACACCCACCATGGCCCTACTCCAGGGGGCGCTGTGCCTGGACTTGGTTTCTGGGGAAGACCTTGAGTAGGCTCTGAGTTATGGGGAAAAAAAGCCAATGGAGAAGGAGGGAAAGTGACAGACGGAGAGAAGGAGAGAGAGACAGAGAGGGAGGGAGAGCTAGAGATAGGGAGAGAAGGAGAAGGAAGGGGAGGAAGAGAGAGAGGGAGAAGGAGGAGTAGAGAGATTGTTGGAGGAAAGTCTCAAAGGGGAACAGGAAGGATAGCAAATAGCCTCCAGAAGGTCACACAGGGTGGGAGAGGGCGAAAGTCTTGACCTGCTAAGGCTTCTTTTGCAATGGCAGGGAAGAAAGGGATATAAGACCGTGTGTGGCTGTGGGAAAGTACATACCACCGAAACAATATTGATGTCACATGATTATGAAATCACCACATACCCTCCCGGGGAGAATGGTGCTTTCTCCTTCTCGGTAAGAAGGAAGAGCTGTGGAGCTAGTGTGGGTCATGTGCTTAGTTTAGTGCTTCTTGCTGTTGGCTCCTGCTGTGGCTATTGATTATGCATTTTCTGGCCTTCTGGGGCCCTGGGGTAATTTTCATAAAGAGTATTGCAAGTCTACATTTCCATTGTTATACACCCCAGAAGCCCAAATCCTGCTAAAATCTTAAAGGCTGTATTTTACCTCTTCGACTTCCCTACTGATTAATTGCATTTATAATGAAATATCAGATCTTTCAAATCACCTTGATACCAGCAGGATTGTCAGAATACCTTCCTGGATTTATAAATAGGTATTTAGAGGACTTCGAAGGCTAAACAGTAAGCAACCTAAACGTAGCTAGATCAATAAATAATTTATGGCACAAATCATTTGTTTTTAGTAGAAGTTGGTGGGAAGTTTCTCAGGAATGATCTCTGCAGTGCGCAAAACATTTTCCTTTTGTTTTATTACAAACAATAAACTGCCTAAAACTGCACTAAGACTTTTGGGATACATCAGAGCCATATTTTATGGGCTGGAGATTAGATAACAGTATCCTATCCGTGGTCAGTTTCTTGAATTTGACAACTCTACTGTGGTTATATAGGAGGGTGCCTTTGTTCTCAGGCAAACACTGCTCTACCCAGGGGTAAAAGGACATCCCTCAAGTAGTTCAGGGGAAAAAATATGCGGAGGGGGGAATCTGGCTACATGGACTTAGCAGGATTCTTGCTGAACTTGGATGATACAGAGACAAACACAGAAGCCCAAATGTCAAGGCCTAGTTGGGAAGAGTTCAGAAGAGCCTGGATTCAAGTTTGGTCAAAGAGAATTTGTATCAAATGGCCAGTGATGGTTTATAGAGAGAATAATGTGAATTGAGTTGAATGGCCAGAGTGAGTTACCACCTGCAATTAGAGCCTTTTATTCTACAAACACTTTGCTACTAAGACTGTCCTTGACCAAATATTAGTCAGGCTCCTCTGAGCCCTCTTTTCTACTAGGCCTTAAAATAGGCCCCCTTCCTGTATTTGGCCCACCTAGCCTAGACTTAGCAAAGAATCCTACTAGGTCATCTGGCAAGAATCCCCTATTTTTGACATGACCTTTGAGTAATATCCATCCACACTTCCCCTCCAACCCCACTCCTTGGATGTAAATCCTCACGTGTCCTTATCATGTTCAGAGGTGAGCCCAGTCTCTCTCCCCCTACTCTAAGTCTTGAAAAAAGTCTTTTGTACCATTTTAACAAGTGTCGGAATCATTTTCTCCTTAACAGCACGCATTAGGTCCCAGGTCTTATTTTTACAGAGATGCTAAGACGGGTCCCGGCTTAGAATGAAAGTCCTTACGGATCCAACAGGGAGAGTGCATGTGCCATGAAGAGACAGCCTTGCAAATAGAAAAATGACAAGAGCAAAAGTAACAGTGGTAAGAGTCAGTTGCTGTGAGAATCTAGAAGACAGAAACATTTACCCTGAGCAAGAAAACTGAACTGTGTGCTAAAGAATGTGTAGAATTTTGCCAAGTAGAGAAACAGGGGAAGGAGTATTCCAGGAAGAGAACTTTGAATGGGGATCTTCCAATGTCTCGGCTCAGCCAAGTGATTCTGCTGGTAGGGTTTCCAAGTACTGTTTGGGGGTCCCCCTCAACTCACTCTATGGGGACACACAGCTCCTGTGCTCACCCTTGGAAAGCAGGTGCCCTGGCACCTGGAGGCCTTGTCCCCAGGATCATGCTCATTTCAATGACCCACATGCAACAACGCCCCACCTTTACTATTATAGAGGGATTTACTAAAAAGGAACTTCAGCCCTTCAGCTTTAAATGTCAGAAAGAAATGTTTCTCTTTTTCTTTAAAAATACTATCTTTCTTTTGGTTCTTCTGAAAGCTACTGAGAAGACCAAAGGGGGTGAAGTAGGGAAGGAAGAGGGAAAAGAGAAAGCTTGGCACCAGGGCCTGGAAAATGAGTCCCTACGTGTGGAAAATGTTTTTGCATTTTCTCCTAGGCAGGACTTGAAGCAAAGAAATCTTGCAGAAAAGCACATGGAAAATTCAAGCAAAATATTTTTAGCTAGTTGGCCTTTTTGTAAGAGTAGTATCTCCTTTAAAAGGAAAAATTATCAAAAGAATGTTATGGTACTAAAACTTGGAAGGGAGGCAGGAGCGGGAATAAGCCAGAGGTAAAAATATCCAAGTTTGGGGTATACATCTGTGGGGCCTGGGCTCACAGCACACCTCATCTTTCTGGACTGGACGGTCTGGAACTCTTTTCTCTTGAATCTGGTGGAACGACATCCCTTGCCTGTTGGAATGTGCCTCAGGACCATTTCTCCACTCTCAAAATTTTCCCTTACATCTCCCTCCCTCCTTCTTTCTCATTTTTCTTTACTGTGTTCAGGAAAAAGCAGCACCTGGGAGGTGGTGAAGCTTCTGATTAGAAGCCCAGACTCGAGAGTCACAATGGCCTAAATCTGAGTCTGGACTCTGCTACTTACTATATGCATGATCTTGGGTAAATTACTTAATTTATCTGGGCTTCTGTTTCCTTATCTGTAAGGTGGGAAGGGTAGTAGTAGCCACCTCACTGGGTGGCTGGGATGGTTAGGGATGGTTAAAGGAGAGAAGAGTACAGGGGAATTCTCTGGAGAAAGAGAGGAGCTCACTAGAAACCTACTGATTGACTGTCTGCTCAAGGGGCGAAGAGTGTAAGATAAGCCAGCTGCTGGGGATGCCCCATCCAGCCCTCATGGGATTTTCATACTTCCCAGTGTCATTCCAGTACTCCCTGACTTGATTCTGTTGTACCTGGCTGGATTGCTCCAACAGAATAAACTCGAGCTAATCCCACCCCGTGTTCTGCAAAATTCTGTGATAACAGGTTCTTTCTCAAAATTCTCCACTGCCCCTGAAATAAAGCCAACTCCAAGTAAAATTATGATGCCTATAGGGCTTCGCTTTGGTATTGCTTTGTTTTTGTTCCTCTCCACCTCCTCTTTCTCTAGGTTTCCCATCTCTGTTTCTTCCCTGCCCCACTAAAATCCCAAGTACCCAGAGGTCTAGACAACTTTACTGCAACAGCCTGCCCAGTTCTGCCTTCTTCCTTGTTTTCCAGAGTGGTCTGTCCTGGGGATGGCCTTCCCTCAATCTCATTTCCTGGGGCAGGAAATCCACAGGTGACCAATCCACAGGTGACCACATGAAGGGCCTTCTTTCCTGTGCCTCTCTTGTCATTTTGATTTCCAAGGCACGTCTCTACTAGTGAAAGAGTGACACATTTCCAGCCCACCCCCAGTGGTACCCATCATGGAGGGAATTCCCTGTTCTTCCTGGCGGTTAGGCTGGCTCCAGCCAAACCAGGGTCACGACTCTCAAGAGACCCACTGCCGGATGGAGTGGGCTGCAGGGCTGAAAGCCAGACAGGTCACACAGCAGAGGTGAGAGCATGGGCGGGCCATCCTACAGGCAGAGATCTGGTTGTCCCGGGTGTTCTATTAGCCCAACTTTGCTGTTCGGAGCGATTCTTGGAATGGATACAGTCTTTTCCTTTTCTCGGAAAGTGTTGTTGAACTCACTTGGGTGTGGAAAACAGTGAGCTTGCGTGCTGTGATTTCAAGGGCTCTGTGGGGTCTAGACTTTCTGTGTATATTAACATTCTTTCCTTTTTAACCAGATAGGGATTCCCAAACCTTTCTTTCCAAACCCGGCAAGACCAGCTGCACCTCCACTGCCCCTCCTACCTGACTCCCTCACTCAGCCAATGACCTTGCCTCATCCACGGGACCCCTCAGCTACCCTCATCTGCCTTCTTTCTTTACTTGTCTGTCCCTCCTGCCTCTCCCCTCTTTTCAGAAACCATGTTTTCCTCTGCCTCTTGGAGGCTAATGCCCTAGTCCTAACCTTGACTTTGAGTCCTCCTGCAAACCCCACTGACTTTGTTCTATTATCTGTGTCTTCTCTTGTTTGTCTTGGGATGCTCTCCCGACAGATTATTATGAATAGTCTCACATCTTTGCAGTCTTCTTGAGTGGGAAAAACCTATGTCCCTTCCTCCTTTGAACTCCTGCACATCTTCCTTTCCCTGCCGGTGGCCAAGGTCGTAGAGGTGGCATTTCCACTCACAGCCCGCACTTGCCGGGAGCTCTTATCCTCTCTCTGACTTCCACCACCACAGGCTTCCTGGATGCCAAGCCCAAAGCACTGTGGGTCACTGTCTTCCTCCATCCCTGATGCACCGTAGCGTCCCGTTCTTGAAACTTTCTCTTTCCCCACTTCAATGGCACCTTCTCCATTGTGATTTTTTGTTTCTAACTCTTGATATCATTCTGTTTTCTTTACTGACATCTTGTTCTTATCTCCCCCACCAGCTGCACCCCTGGAAGTGGGAATGATGTTCATAGGCATGTGCTTGCCCGATGGCTTACCGTACGTCCATTCTCATTGGTTAATGCCTGTGCCTTACTGGTTATTTCATATTCAGAATATCAGTCTTTGCCTGGGAGTCCTTTCTCCTGGATACCTCAAACTCACAACAGAACAAAGAGAGGAGAAGTTCTGGGGCAGCATCCACAAGCCGGGGGACGCAGCTACCGTGAAGGATTTCTCATTTGGCTCACTCAGTAAGAATCCCTTTAAGACCCTGCTCCAAAGCCCAGGTAATACAAAGTCTTTCTTCCCACTGCCCGCTCCCAATGGAGGTCGTGTCTTCCTCTTCTTTGTGCTCCCACAGCACTTTGTTTGGGTCTGCAATTATACACAATTACTAATAAACATTCTGCTCTTTATTATAGTTATTTGCATATATCTATCCTCATTCCTGGAACTGTTGGCTTTTTCACTCCCTTTAGTGATGGCCAAACCATCTTGCATGTAACAGGCATAAGATAAATGTTGCTCAATTCAACTGCACAGGAACTATTGCTCTGGAAGGCACTGGTGATTTCATCACTGGACTCGTTTGAACACGCAGGCAGTATTGAACTAATCCAGGGATGCCTGCGTGAGTTCCAGCAGCAATAGACAGACAGCTAATGATGAGTTTTTCCAGAGCCAGAGATGCTGACTGGGACCCTGGATCTGGACTGGATTTAGAAATGACACCTAGGTTTGCTTCCTGGGGTCTCTTTGCCACCGAAGTCACTTCCCAGGATAGATTGTCTGCACCCCCGGGGATGGGAGTGGATGAGAAGCTTTTGTGTCAGGAGAGAAGATGGTGGTGGGGCACCTAAGTTCTCTTCTGAGATCATTCTCATCCAGCCCCATCCTACAGGCCTCACTCAGGCTGATGCACAAGAATCCTGTTTGGAATCCAAAGTCTTGAGATTGTAGCACATGACAGCTCACTCACAGTACCTTGTGGGTTGTTAGTGGCTAGGCCTCGAATTCCTAAACTTTGGACGACCCTATGCAGACAGGGGGTTGTCTAAGAGACATAAAGATAAGGGGCACTCCAGGATCCTACCCTGGAGAGCTGGCCTAGAGCACATATCAGCTCATCAAGATTGCAGAGCCTGAAGTGACAAAGAAAAGGAACAGAATAATCAGGAATTTGCCCTCGTGAAGGGAGACAATGGCCAAAATAATGACCTGTAACATATCGTGGTGGTATTGACTGTACAGGACACCGGGGTTGGGCAGACTGTCCACGTAACTACGAAGAAGCTGTCTCCACTAGATAGCTGATGGCACATCAGGACGTCACCCAGGAGTAGGGGCCTGGGGTGCAGGGAAGATCAGCACTTTCTCATAGGGTAGCTCTAGTGTGGGTCCCTGATGGAAAGCTTTTGATTGCTGAGGCCTCCATCTCAAAGACAGTCATCTCGAATAAGCCCGTTGCCCACTACACAGCTCGATACAGAGCCAGGCCACCCCACCCATGGAGGTCCCCTTTCAGAAAGCCCCCAGTGCCAAACATAACTGACCATTCGAGTGACCCTGCTTTTCCCTTCCTGCGCTTTCCTCCCTGCTCTTGTTTTAAATTCGCCAATAAAATGTGAACTTAAGAAACCTTAGGCTTTGACCAAACTGAAGCGAAACCCCAGGTCTGTGAGCTCTCTTTCTCTCTCTCTCTTTCTTCCCCCCACATACCGCACAATCTCAGTGTGTGGTCTTGGGCACGCTGCTGTGTACCCTCCAGGACTTGTGAGTAATAAACCTTGTTTTTTCAAAGTTCGTCTGTGGTGGTTGCTGAGGTGCATCTTGCAATCATAACAAGAACCACGGAGGGCCAGTCCGGCCACGACACTGGCTCAGGTCAGGGAGCCGTCGGTGGGGGCTGTGGCAGCAGCAGGGGGCCCGGTGAGGGCCACAGGAGAACGGATCTGAGAGCATCTCTCACCCCGGACAGGCTGAGGCTGACCCAGCCTCGAGGGAGCTTCTCCTTGCAGTGAGAAACTTAACCTCTGAGTAAAGCAAGCCCATCAGGATTCCTTAAGGCAACAAGAAAATGAGAAACAGGGGGAAAAGGGCTATGGGAAGGGAGAAAACAGGTGGCTCAGAGTCTACCCTGTGTGTTTCATTTGATTTTTGTCAGAGCCAGAAAATGGTTCAAAGCAGGAGAGCCCCAGCGTCTTTCCCTATTAGACTCCAGAGACCTTGCCTTTTAAAATCTTGTCGTGTCTATTTAAAAGGTTCTGTGGAAGAATAGAATAGCATAAAAAAACCCATTCTGGGGCACCTGGGTGGCTCAGTTGGTTAAGCGACTGCCTTTGGCTCAGGTCATGATCCTGGAGTCCCAGGATCGAGTCCCACATCGGGCTCCCTGCTTGGCAGGGAGTCTGCTTCTCCCTCTGACCCTCCTCCCTCTCATGCTCTCTGTATCTCATTCTCTCTGTCTCAAATAAATAAATAAAATCTTAAAAAAAAAAAAACCCATTCTGCCTCTAAGCTGAAAGTAGTCAATTTTTATCAGCTTCCAGAAGGTTCCTTTTTGAATCATCTGTTAATCACCTTTATTTCAGGAACTTGGAATAGGTAACATAACTACAGAGGACTCATCGGAAGCCACAGAGGGGACTTGTAGGTCAATGGGGAAGATAGGCACAAACCACCACTCCTCCCCCAGGCACCCCAGGGCAGAACTTTCCAGGGTCTCCTTTGGACCTTTCCCGTCAAGAATCTACTCCTGTTCTTGGCCTGGCTGCCCCGAGGGCGGGGTGCAGGAGGCCTGGGAAAGGAAGAAAACCAGATTGCAACACCACTTGTTTTGTTTCTAACACCCCCCCCCCTTTTCCCCGCTCGAGTTTGGGCACTCATGGGTACCATTTGTTCTCATACAAAGGCACAAATAGATCTGCTGTGTGTTCCCCGTGTACCTGACTGTTACCTGACATCGGGGAGGGTTTGTTTTCTGGGATGCCTACAGCTGCACACATTCCTTTCCGGGGTGAATGCTTTGTATAGACATAAACAGCCAGCTAAGCTGCAGGGAATAGACCTGTAGCTGGCTTTTCTTTCTTTGGAGCTACATTCCTGCCGAGATAAATATGCAGAAAGACAGACAGATTATAAAGGAGGAAGGACGCCGTGTCAGCATGAGGGATCCAAAGAGAACAAAAGGGTTATCGTGTGCAGAGGCCGAAAATAGAATATAAAGCTCTCAGGGCTGGGGAAACTGTGGACACCTCCCGGGGAACCACCTGTAAAAAAAAAAAAAAAAAAAAAAAAATTCTGAGCCTCCCAGGAAAACAAGCCCTGGTTTGACTTGAGTGAAAGCAAAACTGGAAAATCCGTGTTGAGTAATGCCAGAGGATAGAGGGGAGAGAAGCCATTGCCTTCAAGTTTGGGTCTGAACAAGGCACCTTGACCTTGGGCGTAGGGTTTGTTTCGAGGTTGCCCCAGCTCGATGCAGTGAAGTTGGGAGCAGGTGGGAGCCTGGGGCAGGTCTCTGAAATGGGCCCTGCTAACCACTCAGAGACACGGTAGGAGAGCTGCCAAGGAGCGCATGTTTCTAAAACAATCTATGGTAGATTGATTTTGCATTTAAGACCCTTTATAAAAGCAGATGCTCTCTCCCAGCCCCTTCAGGTTTTCGGCAAGCTTGCTAGAACCAGTGGACCAAGTCGAGGCTGTCTTCAGCTCTGACTTTGTGCTGTATACCTGCCCCTTTGCAGACGAAGCTGCTAATGAAAACTATGCTGAACAAAGGCGATTTCTCCTTTTAGGTTCTATTTCAGTGGGTAGTTAACCTTGGAGTCCACCAACTCTGTACCTAGGTTCAGCTTCCTCCCCCCTCCCCAGCACTTCCATTGACCATCCAATCCTTTAATTAGCGTACATTTTGTTTAGAGGCCACAAGCTGGTTTCAGATCCAGTTGGCCACCTGCCCTCCTGTGACGGAGACAGCCTACTGAACCGCCCTAAGGATGCTCAGCTGAGTGCAATGGGTCGGGTGAGACAAATCCAGGGAAGGAAGGTGCCCCTTAAGAAACCTCAGCCTTCTGATGAATGTAATAATGAAGCCATGATGCCTCTCAGAGGGTCTTTGGGCTCTGCTGCTAGCTTCTCCAAACAGAAGCCCTCAGCTAGACAATCAAGCCCAGTGCCTCCTCATCAGTGTACCAGGGCTGAGTGCCAGGATCCGTGCCCTTCCTGGGGAAAACAGCTTCAATTCTAAACACCCGTCATCGAAGCTCTTCTACTTGCTATATTAAAATCTGCCCTGTTTGTTCTATACTCCCGACACCTCTTTTGTCAAATTTTAATTAGCGCCTGTGAGTTTGAGCCAACCATCCTCCAGCAAGTATCCCTCACCCCGTACTAACCCTGCCTTCCATGTAGATCCACACAGACCAGCGGCGTTCACTGATGCCGAGTGAGTATCTGCCTGATGCTGTTGAATTTTGGAAGTGAGGCAGATGCCTTCAGTCACTCATTCATTCATTTATTTGTTCACACATAAATTAATTTTGAGCGTCCAGTATGTGCCAGTCACTGGTCTGTTGAGATACCTGAACAACAAAACTTGTTGCCTTGAAAGCTCACATTGTAAGGGAAGGAGGGGAGTGTGGGAGACAGATGGTAAACAATAAACAATAAGTAAATTGTGTGGCACGTTAGAAGTCATAGAAACAAGGGGCGCCTGGGTGGCATAGTCGGTTAAGCGTTTGACTCTTGGTTCTTGGTTTTGGCTCAGGTCATGATCTCAGGGTGGTGAGATCGAGGCCCACCTTGGGCTCTGCGCTCAGCAGGGAGTCTGCTTAAGACTCTCCCTCTCCCTCCGCCCCTCCCCCACCATGTGCATGCATGCTCTCTCTCTCTCTCTCTAAAATAAATAAATCCTAAAAAAAAGAGAAGTTATAGATACAAAATAGAAGCAAAATTAGAGCAGATAAAGGGGGATCTGGTGTGCAGGTGGAGTGGAGAAAGGAAAACTGTAAAAAATTTTTACTGAACAAAATTTTACTGAACAAGTGAGAAAAATGACAAATGAGAATTTCTATTCCTTCTTATGAAGAGTTGGTCTTGCCAATAAACAAGTACTGGGACATATCACTGTCTGTAGAATTAAATCTTACATTCTGCAGATACTTACATTTATTCATAAAACAATATTCAGAATATCATTTTATAATTATATGTGCATTATATATGTATACACAGATACATAATAATACATGCTATAATTTAATTAAAAATGTACCCTCAAGGAGCTTTGATACCTCTTCCACATCTGGAGGATACAGATTCCCGTATATATGAAATTTCTAGTTCCCCACATAGTCTTTTTGTTTATTCAGGAAGAGCTCTCTGACCTGATCAACTCACTTAGTCAACTTGGTGACATGAGGAGCAGAGGCAACTCCCACTTTTGACCCTGTCCTGCTGACCAAGCTTAAAGCTACTTCATGTTGGCCTCCAGCCCAAGATGGCTTTGGGGAACAGAGGGAATTCCAGGCAGTGGGGCTGGTACAGTAACGGGAGACTCGCGCTCCCCATAAAGGAAGAAGGTGCTGGGGAGCAGGGCTCTTGCCCGCACATCTCCTTGCACACTTCATTCAGCTCTGAGCCCCAAGTCAGACCCCAGTTTCTGGTTTCTCTGAAAGTATTCGGTGCACAAATAAGCAAATTGGGGATAAGGAATGTCCAGTCATTGTTCGAGGATTTTCTGGAATTTGGAGCATTGTGATTTTTTGTTGTTTAGAAAGGCTTTGGTTGCCTGTTTATCATACAGTGCAGGCTCATGAATAACTTCCTGGGGGCCTGGCCCACATTCTTGGTCCCGTTGGCGTCTCTTGCCCAGCAAGGCTCACTCAGGGCGTCTTCCCAACATCCTGTCTGAGAATGACCTTCTTTTCTCCACTTACTAAGCTCCGAGTCCTTATTGAAATGACCTCCTGCACAGGAAGACCCACTGTGGCGCCTGGCAAGAGAAAACAGTTCTGGTTTCTAGGAAGTTAGATCACACACACACACACACACACACACACTCACGACATCTCGTTCAGAAAAGGCAAAATGTTTGTGTTCCTCTGTAGGCCTGATACGGAAAACTAGCGGACATTCCAGCAACGTACAGAACAGAGGTGAAGGCAGGTGCAGGGAGCACAGATGGAAGCCAGGGAACACAACAAGCCTCCTGTCCACAGGCACGGCAGCCTCAGTGACCCCACCGGGCGGATGTGGCTGCTTAAACAAAGCCAAGGGCATGCGTGCGTGTATCTGTGGAGACGTTCAGGTTTACAAACGACCCACTGGAAAGCCTGCAAAGCCTTAAGCATTTCAGAGAAAAATAACCATGGAATTTATCTTAACATCTAGGAAGAAGTTTGCTCTTGCCAGACATGTTCAGAAGCGGTCAGGTTTTTTTCACTTTTACCAGTGAGCGTGAGGGGAACCCCAAAGAAAGGGGCAGGTATGTTCTTTAAAGTCATTATAGTTCAGGGCCCCTGAGTGGCTCTGTCGGTTGAACCTCCTACTCTCGATTCCGGTTCAAATCATGATCTCGGGATTGTGAGATGGAGCCCAGCATAGTCAGGCTCGGAGCTCAGCAGGGAATCTGCTTCTCTTTCTCCCACTGCCCCTCCCCCTACTCGTGCTCTCTCACTCTCTTTCTCTCTCTAAAAAAAATAAATAAATCATTAAAAAATAAATTCATTGTAGGTCTTAAATGAGACCTGCTTGAACATGAAAAAGAGCTTTTAGGAGCCCTCTCTCTCTGGTAGAATGATACAACTTTGGAAATAAGACCTTACCCTAAATCGGGAATTACAGTTCTGCATTATGACCGACAGATGACCCAACAGATGACCAAGGGCAAGGCACAGCTCCTCTATGGTCATCAGAATCCTTATAAGACGAGTTTCTTGTACATGATCTTTACAAAGGTCTTTACAAAGGATGCCTGCCCTCCTCACCCACCCAGAGAGGGAAATGCGGCACCCCAGAGAGGGGTGAGGAGGGCGGGTATCACGGGCAGGTGACCTGTGCAGTAGTGGTTCGGAGTCCACTCTCAGAAGAGTCCCACACCTTCTGGTTTAACACTCCGCTGTCACCATCTTGAAATTCTTAATAATATTGTCTTTGAACTCGTGTTTTGTAAACGAAGTCCAATTGGATAGAGGAACATGCATGTGAGCCGAGTGGTTACACGCAGTATGGATCTCCATTGGTTCTTGTTCTTACTGCCCATCTATGTGTACCATTTGAGATGCCCCATGATCACGGAATTCCACAGGATCCAGGACATGTCTGAGTCCAGGAAAGACTCAAAGCAAATACAAGGCAAGCATGCCTATGACTAAGGTGGGAGCAAGGAAGAAGGAGGGGACACTGACAGTCCGAGTGAACACAGAATTTACTCCACTCCAGAAAGAAAGCAGTGGTCTTCTGAGAAACACAGATGACCACGGAACCCGGTCATGTCCTTCCTTACTGTTGTTGCTTCCCTGTGCTCTCCAAGCACTTGGCTGAAAATGAAGACACAGAAGGAAATGGAAAGATGGAGTAAATGATACTCCTTTTTCTTTTCAGTTCTTATTCACCAGTAAGCCAGAGGTATAGGCTGTTGGTAGCATGTGTGTATATCATGAAATGAAATAAAAACAGTTGAGTTAGTTTTTTTTAATAGCATTTCCACTGTTTCTGTAAGAACAAAATGAACTCAAAATATTAATTATATAATTTTGGTGATTCTGCATATGAGTTACATGCTCTTAGATTTGCATTTAAAACTGGAATTAAAAAAAATAAAACTGGCATTGCACATGTAAAAAATAATGGTAAAATTCATGTTAATAATTAAAATGTTTCATTTTTCTGTATTAGAAGGACATTAAATAACAAGTAATAAAAATACCATGGCAAGTTTGAGAGATTGAAGAAGAAAGGAAAAAGCACTATATTATAGTATCTTTTTTTAAATTCATTTTTTATTAATTTTTTTAAAGATTTAATTTATTTATTTGAGAGAGTGAGAAAGCATGAGCGGCAGAGAGGAGCAGAGACAGAGAATCTCAAGCTACTCCTCGCTGAGAGCAAGGCCCAATGTGGAGCTCAATCTCGCGACCCTGAGATCATGACCTGAGCCAAAATCAAGTGTTGGATGCTTAACCGACTTAGCCACACAGGCGCCCCTAGATTGTAGTATCTTTGACAACATTTGTCTCCTTGCTTTTAAAACAATTTTCATTTTGCCCTGGGCCCCACCGAATAGGTAGCTGGTGATAAATATAAATGTCTGCAGAAACACCTAACGTGGTTGTTAGACTCAACCCCGATCATGGATTTGTATAGTTCAGCTCTACTAGTGTTCACATCACATTTAGTTAGGATTTCATTTTAGTAACTGTCTGTGTTTGCATTCCCCCAGAAGTGTACCCTGACATAAAGATTTGAGTTGAAGTAATGTATTTGGGAGATGATCCCTGAAAACACCAAGAAGGGGAGAGAAAGGGGGGAGGAGAGAGATGGAGAGAAGGAGCGAGAGAGACAGAAAGAGAGAGGGACAGAGAGAGAGAGAGAAGGAGAGAGAGAGAGAGAGAGGGAGAGAGAGGGACAAGAAGAGAGAGGGGGAGAGAGAAAGAGAGAGAGAAGGAGAGAGAGAGAGAAGGAGGCCAATTAACGGTATGCTATCAAACTAGGTACCACTGTGGGGAACTAGAATTTGATCCCACTGGGACCCCCATGAGACAGTGATATCCCACAGTCACCCCAGATGAAGACCGAGAAAACTGGGGTGTTTGTCTTTCAACTTTCCATCTGTCATTAGTAGAAGGCTATTCCTGGGAGCATTAATTCTCTATCATTTCTGGCTTGTTCTGTTCCTGGCTACCATGGCCAGAAACTTAGCCCTAAGGAAGAGTGTTACAGGTATGGGAAGGGTACCCATAGCATCTACAATTTGTCAAGCAATAGAAGATTCTATACAGATTGGTGCTACCTGTTAAAATGACTAGTGAGACCCCTTCTAGCAGAAAAAAAGACATAACAATGATGAATCTTGGCTTTGCCTGGCTGAGGCTTCAGAAAAACATGATCACACGAGTCCTCAGAGGCTTCAGAAAAACATGATCACACGAGTCCTCAGAGATAGTCCTGGATGATGGTATTACATCTTTTTCTGTGCAGAATGTGGATGAAACTTTCAGGACAGTAGAGAAATATGGGGGATCTGAATGGAAGCTTTGGGGGAGCTGTGCAGCTAACATGGATTTGCTGAGGGCTGACAGTCCATCAAGGAGGTCTGGAAAGAGAGTCCTACATTTTTGCCAACAGCCAGCTTCAGATCTTATGATGAATTAAGTTTTTGATGACTTTGTCCTGCTGTTGGTTTCCTAATGCCCCAGCTCTCCAGGGCTCAGAGTCTCTCCAGAGTCATTCTGCCAGGACTCGCCCTCTGCAAAATCCCACTGGGGCATAAATCACTGATCCTGGCTCAGTGCGGGCCCAGCTGCACCTGCATCGACTTTTGACCTTTTCTTTTTGTTTTCCCAGAACCTAATTATGTTTGATTTCATTGTCTTTTTAAAAATTTCATATTTTAATGGTTTTCTCTTAATTTTATTTCTTCACTTCAATGATAATCTCATTCCTGGACAAGTTCTATGTCTTCCTTTCTTAACTCTCATGGTGCTTAGCCTAGCTGGACACAAAATAGGTGAGCGATAACTGCTTGCTGATGAACTCTCTCTCCCAGGGCCAGAGAACTTCACTCGAGGCAGCTCCTGACAGGTTGGACAGTCCTGGAAGGGCCTGCAGCTTCTCGACTACAGGCCCAAACAAACGAGGTCAGGACAGTGGCCGTCAGGGGCTGTGAGGGGTACCCAGGCTTCTGAGATGTTTCCTGGCCTTGGAGGAATGCCAGGAGGGGCAGGGCTGCTCCCAGAAGTGTAGGGAGTGATGGGAGAGGCAGGGGCAGGGGCAGCCCAGGCATCATGGGACCTGGTACCTGAGCCGGCTAGGGAGGAGGAGGAAGAGGAGGACGAGGAGGACGAGGAAGCGGTGGCATCTGGTGGTGCATGTATCAGCGGGGAGGAAGGGGGCTGCTGAGGGGGCATCATGCCAGGGTGCCAGGCCAGGTCCTCCCGAGCGCAGGTGCCCCCCTGTCCATGCTGCTGCTGTTCCATCAGCTGCTGAGCTCACCGCTCAGGGTGTTTGCCCTGTTCCATAGTCAAGTTCTGGCATTCGGTGAACAATGGCTGCCTCCATCATTCTAAAGTCTCTCTCCCTCTCCATGCTCCTCCAAATGTCAAAGTTTGAGCCCCACTTTCTTCATCTGTGTCTCAAGCAGGAGAGCGACCAGAGACTCACACTTTCTCCCCTCCACGGCAACCGGGTGTTGGGTGCAGCTGCTGTGCTTCAGAAATGACATGTTCTACTTCCTTCTTCCCGAGATCACCTCTCTAGTGAGTTCCATGTTCTCTTCACCCTCCTTCCTTCTGGTTCGCTATCCTCCCTGACTTCACGTTCCTGCTCCTTCTCACTACTGTTTTCTCCACTTTCTCCATCTTGTGCCTTATCATCTGCACCTGCTTCATGTTTGCCTTTGTTTTCTGCCTTTTCAGGCTGCTGACCTTCAGTATCCACTTCCACTCCCCACCCCTCAGCTTCTCTGGCTCAGTGGGTTCCATGTCAGCAGTACAGCTGCCCTCCAGCCTGGAGCACTAATGGGGGGATTTCCAGAATGCATTGGCAATGGAGGGATTTACCTGGGGCCAGGAAATCACTTCTACAGAGAGTCAACATAGGCAATATGTATGGATGGACAGGTATACAGCAAATCGTCCTCATTTGCTTTTTGTGAATGAAAATGAGTGGTTGTAAAAATGTGGTATTTGTAAAATGATAGTGGTTCAGCTAATGCCATTGAGAGGAGGAATCCATTTACTCTGAATCCCTTTGGTTTTAAAAGTTTATATTAAGTGAACAAAGTGTGACAGTATGTGTACATACACTCCCCTGAGCTTCATTTGAGATTTTTATTTTATTTATTTTTTTAGAGTTGAGAGAGGGTCAGAGAGAGAGAGAGAGAGAGAATCTTAAGCAGGCTCCATGCCCAGTGCAAATCTCAACGTGGGGCTCCATGTCACGACCCTGATATCATGACCTGAACCAAAATCAGGAGTCGGGCTCTTAACTGTCTGAGCCACCCAGGTGCCCTTCACTTGAGATTTTTAAAAGATCAGACCATTTCTACTTCTTTATTCAGTTTTCACTGTTGTATTCTGCTGGGACTGGGGTTTGACTTTTATCATATATATAAGCTAATAAACTAGCTTGTGAGTGTTTCCTGGATGCCAGCAAAAGCTACAAGATTCTTGGGTCAGAGAAAAAGGATTCTAGTACTGATGACAAAACCAGCAACATATGCCCCCTTTCACCGGAGAAACACAATGTGGCCCAGAGGGATGCCACTCAAAGTGTCTGCATTTTAAGTGACCCTGAACGTGGGGGATCCATCACAAACAGTAAGCTAACTTGTCCCCTGTTCAGGGTGGAAGTGTTGCCTCATTTCTAAAGGGGAATAGCTGCAAAAACATTCCTGAACCATTGCCTGGGTAAAGAATGACAGGGCCTGGAAGTACTGGTACACCAAGTAGGAGAATCGCGAGACAGTAAAACACCCACAAGACATGCATCCCATAAGTTTAAGAAGACTGAAGAAATCATGAGCACAGGGAGGGAAAACGTGACATTCAGTTTAAAATTAAAAAAGACCCGAGTCAACTAGTTAAGTATGAAAATGCCGTGTCTGAGATACGATTACACTGGATGGCATTAACAGCAGATTACACCTGGTGAAGGAAAATATTAGTGAACTTGAGGACTCAGCAGTAGACGCTGTTCAAAACAGTACACACAGAGGAGAAAAGATGAACAAACACCAACTGAATATCAGTGTGCTCTGGGTCAACCACTCATAGCTTCATGTGTGTGCAAATGAAGTTGTAAGAGGGGACCAAAAAATGGCTGAAAATTTCCTAAAATTGTAGAAAACTATAAACTCACAGATCTAAGAAATGGAACAAAAATCAAGGAAAAGAAATGTGATAAAAAAAAAATGACTCCAAGGCACATCATAATCAAATTCAAAGGGGTAAGAATGGTGGTGGGGATGAGGTCAATGACAGATTTTTAAATTTATTTATTTACTTGTTTGTTTATTTATTTATTTTTAAAGATTTTATTTATTTATTTGAGAGAGAGAGCCAGAGAGAGAGAGAGAGCACAAGCAGGGGGACAGCAGAGGGAGAGGGAGAAGTGGGCTGCCCGCTGAGCAGAGAACCCAATGTGGGGCTCAATCCCAGGACCCTGAGATCATGACTTGAGCCGAAGGCAGACCAACCGAGCCACCCAGGTGCCCGCAGATTTTTTTAAATTTAGATTAAAATTTTTAAAAAATCATGTTAAGGAGAAAATCTGAGAAGTGACCAAAGGAAAAACATAACATATACAGAGGAACAAAGATAAGAATTTTAGAAGACTTCTCCTTTTTGGAAATAAAGTGAGTTAGAAGATAGGGAAGCCACATGTTAAAGTTCTGAAAGAACAAACAAGCAAACAAACAATTATCCACCTAGAATTCTCTACCAGCAAAAATAACTTTCAAAAACAAAGGTAAAATGGAGACTCTGTCAGGTTTATGGAAGTTGAAAGAATTCATCACTTGTAGACCGTGCAAGACACGTTAAAGGAAATCCTGCAGGCAGAGGGACATGTTACCCGATAAAAAGCAGGGTCTACAAAAGAATGAAGGGCGTCAGGAGTGATGTCTGGTCATTTCACCCATGACATCAGTTCTTTCCAATAGCTCCTTTCCAGATTTCAGTCTCCACATGGAGCAGAAATGCCTTGGAAAGAACTTGGTTCTCAGCACTGCAATGTGAACAAGAAATATGTTATATTTGTGCTAGAGGACCAAAAGCAAAAAGATAGGAGAGGAAGTGGTGGAACCTGGAGGGGAGAGCGGCTGAGGAAGAGAGATCTCAGAAGAGAACAGCCAGGGATAGAGGATGAAAGCTCCTGTGTATTTGTTTCTGTGTATTTGCTGGTAGTGTTTTCCCTTATTGAGATTATAAATAATAGAAGGAGGTGGTGGTGAATCGGAAGAATTTAGCAACATACAGAATTTAGAGTCGACTTAAAAATTTGACTTGGTATATTTGGGGATAACAGGAGAAATTGTTGGGCCCTGGAGGTATTGGGAAATAGAGATAGGAATAAATCCGAGCCCCTGTACTTGAATCTTGCATAGACTTTACCCCCACTGTGATTCTTGACCCAGTTATACTTTCCGGGGAGTAAATGTAAGCAAATTTCTCTCTCTATGAGTAACCATGTTAGGTGTTATTGAACACCCAAAGACACAAGGCAGAGGATTCTGCCCTCAAGGATGCACTTATAAAGATGGAATATTCCCCCTCCCATCTCTCTCCCCTGCATCCTTCTTATTTCCTTTTTGTTTTTATCCATCTCTCTCCATATCCACAGACATGGGAAACAATTTCAGCATTAAGCCACAAATGATGGATGTTAAAGAAGTGATGCAGGCCATTGTTTCAGAAGCAGGGGGCAGTTCAGGGAACATTTTATGGATGAGAGAGGTTTTGAGCTGGAAAGAAATGGGATTTTGATGAACTGAGACAGAGCATTGGCACCTTTCTGTCTGGGAAGATGAGGTGTTGATTGGTAGATCTGCTAGGCTTGAGGAGTGGATGGCTACTTACCGTAAGCTGGCTGTTATGTTCCCCAAATAAGTCTGATCCAGAAGGGAAGGAAGGCCATAGATACACATCAATCCGTAAGTTTCCCACGTAGTTGTGGAGAAGGAAGTGTGGCTGGGATTTCCAAGATCCAGTCAGGAGAGAAGGGCAGAGAGGTCTGCACACTTATCTCAGAGGTAGGAGAGGAGCTGGGAGGGAGATCCTCGGGACTCCAGGAGCTCAAAAGTGTCGAAGCCTGAAAGGTGTGCCTTGTCCAATGATGTGGAACAGAGCCTGAGAGCAAGCCACCAGATTGGGTGGGTGAAAGTGGTTGAGAGAGGGCAGCTCTAGAAGAAAGTCAAATTTCAGAGCGCTGTTGGGGAGAAGTGGGTGAGGAGGGGGCAGGCACAGGGCCCCATGAGCCCAGATGAAGATTTTGGGCCAATTAGAGAAAGTACTCATCTGGGAAGACCAATTAGGAAAATGTGCTTTTTTTGCATCAAGAAAAAGACATCCCATTTTAAGGAAGATGCAGTCCTATGTCCCCTGCCTTGGCAAGTGGATTCAGGGCTAGATTCAGCCATATTTCACCCCTGCCCCAAGTATCTTTGAACAGAGCACAACCTACAGAGAGGGTACATGGTGGTTCTGAGCAGGGACACACAGTATAAAGTGCTCATTGGAGGATATGGATGGTACAGGGAATGAGCAAGTAGTAAAATCATTCAAGGGGGCAGAAGGGGTCACAGAAAGGCATTTGAAAAGAAATCTGTGCATCTCTCTAGGCAGAAACTATGCCCCCTGCTCTTCCCCTGTCCCCTCACCTTTGTCCATCATGTCTACACCTGGTAGATTTCAGAATTGTTTCAGAGGAGACATCTGTGTGTGAGGCTAATCCAGGTGTTATGGGCTGAACTGTGCCCACCCCAATTTGATACACTGAAGTCCTGACCCCTAGTACCTCAAATGTGACTATTTGGAGTTAGAGTCATTAAAGAGGTAGTTAAATTAAAACGAGGCCATCAGGATGGGTGCCAATCCAGTGTGACTGGTGTCCTTAAAGAAGAGGAGATTAGGACAAGGACAACTCAGATTGGATACAGCGAATGTGAGGACACAGCAAAATGGCCATCTGTAAGCCGAGGGGAGGGGTCTCAGGGGAAACCAAACCTGCTGCCATCTTGGTGGTGGACTCCCAGCCTACAGAACAATGAGGGAATACATTTCTGTTGCTTAAGGCTCCCCAGTCTGTGGTACTTTTGTTCTGGCAGCCCTAGCAAATGAACAGCCACAGTTAGAAAAAAATCTCCTAGGAGAGCTGTGAACCAGTTCCTTGCTGAGTGGACCCCAGAAGTGAGGTAGGGTCATAGCATGAGGCCATGGAGAGGCAGCAAGTCTGTAAGCCTGGCTCAAGGGCAGAGGAGTTCTGAAGGTCAGCTTTGCCACTACATAGACTCGTGGCCTTGGGTGTGTTAATCACTTGGCACCTATGTTTCCGAAGATGTAAAAGGAGCTTTGCAATAGCGCGTGTGTTAGAGATGCCGTCAGGATTCAATGAGAGAAGACGTGCAAAGTGCTTAGTACAGGGTAAGGGCTTGACATGCTAGCTCTCCTCTTGATTTCCCACAGACAGTCAAAGCCGCTCGGGGCCCAGCATCGTGATCTCCTCTGCTTCCGAAATGAAGCATTTATTAAGTGTCCCTTTCACTTTAAGGAACCCAACTGTTTCCTGTGAGGGATGGGGTTTCAGTGACAGCCATTGTCTGGTGGCAGTGGACCCAGCGTGGGCTTGGGGTCCGAAGACAGAATTCTGGCTCTGGCTCTGCCACAGACTGGCTGGATGAGCTTGGGCCCTTTATTCCTCTCAGTCATGGGTGTCTCATCTGCAATGGGAAGAGACTGTGCTTGATGATTTCCGAAATGTGTTAAATATCGGATTCTGTGATTCAGAATCGCTGAATGGCCCTGAGACACTGGTAAGAAGCCCAGAGGCATATGGAGGAAGAGATTTGCCCCCTGTCCTCTCAGCAAGAAGGGAAAGCCCCACCATGGGCAATGCCTTCTTCTTCTTCTTTTTTTTTTTTTTTAAGATTTTATTTATTTATTTGAGAGAGAGAGCACAAGCTGGGTGAGAGGCAGAGGGAGAGGGACAAGTAGAACAGGGAGCCCAATGCGGGGCTTGATCCTAGGACCCCTAGACCAAGATCCGAGATGAAGGCAGATTCTTAACCGACTGAGCCACCCAGGTGCCCTGGGCAATGTCTTCTTATGGCTGAAATTGCAGAGAATCCATGGCAGAGATGACATCAGGCTGCCAAGTCCTTATTAATGTCATGATTACAGTAACAAGCCTGCTGGGGACTTAAAGGAATCTGATTTGCCTTCCAAGTACTTGCAAGTAGAAATTCTTCATGCACTCTCTGGCCACAGAACAGAGAGTCCTAAAACAAAGCCTGTTTTGATCTTTTATCTTGCTTAGGGGTGATACCATATCTCCAGCATAAACTACGATGCTTGTATTGTTTGCATGCCAACAATAAAAAAGGAAAACACAACCAAGTGGTTTGGTTAGTTTTGGCATGCACAACTCAGGGTGGGAAATTCCCTCAGATTTTGGCTGATCATCTAGTATTTAATTTTTTTTAATAAGTGTGTCAGTTTCAAAATACCAGAGGTTCTTGTTGAAGGGCAATCACAAAGAATTGACATCCTGGTGTTTGGAGCAAACATTCCAGCTCGTTGGCATCACAGCCACTTACTGTAATATCAGTGATAAGAGCAGTGACCACACTGCAGTGTAGGTCCCTGGGGAACTCACCGGGGAAGACTTTCCATTTATGGTGAAAAGCAGTAAAGAAGGGCGGAAGCTGATGTGCCTTGGGTAGCACCTCCTAGGTGTTCCAGAGTTGAGAACAGCAAGTCTCAAGGAACTACCTTCAGCCTCAGGAGCCCTGGGACCTTGACCATCAGTTATCCAATCTGGTTTTGAAGTCCACTATCTGATCTTGGGCAGACTTTGGTCCTAGCTTTGGGAAGCTGATGACTTACTGGTTTGAGGTCCACCTACTTGCGGGGCCTGTATGTTCTGATTCCTAAGTTAGAACGTATGACTCAGTACCTTGTCTGACATTGGTCTGGGTGCTTGCAACCCCCAGTTGGTTCATGGACCAGCAGCATCAGGATCCCCGGGGAGCTGGCTAGAAATGCAGAATCTCGGCCCTAGAAATGCAGACTCTCAGGCCTACCCTGGAGATACTGAATCAGAGCCTGCCTTTCAACATGATCCCGGGGTGGTTCATTTGCACATTTCAGTTTTCAAAGCCCTGTGCCAGAATACCCAAAACAAAGCACACATCCTAGGAGCACATCCATGAGACAGATTAGCCATTCACTGGTCCAGGATAATTTGGTTGTAAGAAGACTTAAATCAGGAAGCTCATTGGGTATACTGAGAACATTATCTGTTCTCTGCTCTGTGGTGTGTGTATATATATACCCTATATATATGCACACACATGCATAAGAAAATCATTCATGATTGTTTTTCCATACGCTCTCTGAAACAGCACAATCGAAAAATACTACATAAAGTCTGCTAAAAGGCTTTCTGTTAGCAGCTCTGTTTGGAAAGCATTTTGCTAAGAGCGAGGACAGCAAGGGGCCTTCTGCAAAATGGCAGTCCAGGGGGGTCAGCCAGATGGCCAGCAACCTCTGCTTTCCTTTCTACTTTCTTCGGGTTTCTCTGCCGACTCAATAGCACACATAGGACGCTCTCTAATGACCCATGTCCTCCTGGAGTTCACAAACGTGGCTCGCACATGGTGGGCGGGGCCAGCTGACACTGGGAGGCCACGGAATGGCTCCAGGATCAGCTGCTGGGAGGAGGGGACGGTTTCTTAGTGAGTAGTTCCTGTTGCTCTACGATAGCCTTAATGTGTTCTAAGCTGGAACTTTTATTCCTTCTTGGAAGACTAGGCCATCATTCGGTTGATGTTACCATTTTTCAGTTCCTCTCTAATATTTATTTGAAAAACTCTTTACTTGGCTTCCTTGATCCACTTAAATGTCATCACTCGGAAACTTTCTAAAATTTATACACACACACACACACACACACACACATCACCTGAGTTCAACAACACTGATGGCTTATGACTTTTCTACACGTGAAATGCCCACCTGCTGGTCTTTCTTTTATATTCCCTGACTTAAGTGGTGGTCCTGGAAGGTTTGGGGTCCCATTGGTGACCCATACTTTCCTGCATCAAAGAAATCTCATCTGAGGAAGTGACATAGTCATAGGCCAAGGAGACCATATCCTTTCCTCTCACATGTGGGGTTTGGAGAGGGAGCATCACCTCCCTTCTGGGACCCATGCTTCATTGATGGTCTAGGCATAAACTTCTTCTTCTTTTTTTTTTTTAAACAAAAAAGAGTCTTTTAATAATGTATACATGTGTGTGGATTTATAGATAGGCATAGACTTCTGTGGGTGCTGCCACCAATTACCACAGACTTAGTGGCTTAAAACAATGTGTTATCTTATCATTCTGAAGGTCAAAAGCCTTACATCTGTCTCACTGGGCTAAAGTCAAAGTGTCACAGGGCTAGCTCCTCCTGGAGGTGGTAGGGGAGAATCATTCCTTGCCTCTTTGATCTTCTAGAGGCTTCCAGCATTCCTGGGCTCATAACTATACCCTCTGGCCTCTGCTTCATCATCACATCTCTCTGATACAGACCCTCTTGTCTTCCTCTCATAAAGACCCTGGGGATTAGATTGGGATCACCAGATAATTTAAGATAATCAACCCAAATCAAGACCCTTAACTTAATCACATCTGTAAAGTCCATCTTGCCGTATAAGATAACATAGGCATAAATTCTGGAGATTAGGATGGGGCGTCTTTAGGGAACCATTATCCTGTCTACTGTAGCCTAAAAGGCAAAAATGCTGAAATTGTGACACTTCAGCATCTTCGACCAGCTAAGGTGGAATTCTACTTATTGCCTATAGTTTGAGCTGCTTGGAATCATACCACCTAACAATTCCCAGACACCTCAGAGATGGGAAGGCGGAATCATACTTTTGATCGACTTTAGAGACGTGTTTTTCCTGAAATGGAGTCAATTTGAAAAAATGAGAATGCGGAAGCCTGAAAGAATTTAATTATCATCATAACGTCTATTATTTATTGAACTTCTACTATGATCCAGGCACAGTGCTAGGTACCCTGCACACATTATTTCATTTGATCTGAGTAAATGGCTGGAAATTAGGCATTGGTGTCTGTGTTTCAAGGTGAGAGAACTGAGCTGTACAAGTATTATGGGCTGTTTGTAGGGCTTCCTTCCTAGGTAGGTGCCCAGGGACCACTAGCTGTCAGTAGAGATGATGTTTCTGAATGTGGTTTTTAATAACTAGACTTACCTTCCCTGAAGAAAGTCTATTTATAGACTTCCCAGAAACTCTGCTGTTGGTCAACTTGGTCTAACCCCAGAGCATCAGCAGAATGAGTCCAGCCATCATTGGAGAGGATTAGTGTTTATTTTACTTGCTGGGTATATCATTCATTACTTTTTTTTCTCCACTCAGTTGGCCAACAGCCTATTGCATCTGCTTGACTTTGATCAGAACAGAAACTGTAGAGTGTCCTAATGGTTAGAATTCAAGACCCTGTCTCAGAATACATTCATATTTGATTAACATTTTTGAATGCCTATCATGGGCTGTGGGTTGAGCTGGGTTCCTGGAACATAGCTCGATAAGAGTTGGAAATGGGACTGCTACTCCAGCTAAGAGGTCAACTGGCTTAAAGTGATAAGGAGAACTTCATGGTCTATCTATTTCCATTGTTCTCTGAGCTGCAGGAGAAGAGCCAAATGACTGGACCCCAACCTGGTCTTAACATTTTTACCTCTTATTCTCCAGCCCATGGAAGTTCAGTTTCAAAATATGTGTCTGTCTATTGTCAGGCTTTACCCACCTGTCACACATTTTTGGGTGTCCAAAGGAGAAAAGAAAAAAAAAACAAAACCATAATATAGGAATTTAAACGTATTCCAGCCAACCCTGACACTTGTTAGGTTATACCCAACTGGTGGTGTGCTGGGGCCAGCTTGAGCTTGAGCTTGGCTTGAGCCAAGGGAATGCATGTCTTTCCAGGTCCCTGTTCAGTGCCTTAGTAATATCAGGATCGTAGCTCGAAACTGGCCATGGTAGTGCTGTTTACATGGTGAAAGTCTGCAAATGCTACAGATCAGGACTTTCTTATTTTCATCTTTTTTTTTTTTTTGAAGAGCCAGTTTGCCAGCATACCACTGTCACCAACATATACATCGTGTGGGTGTCAATCATAGTCAATTAAAATGAGTAATCAATTAGTTAAAGAAATATTAACGTGGGATGGCTGGGTGGCTCAGTCAGTTAAGCATCTGCCTTCAGCTCAGGTCATGATCTCAGGGTCCTGGGATCGAGCCCCACATTGGGCTCCCTGCTCAGGGGGGAGTCTGCTTCTCCCTCTCCCTCTGCCCCTACCCCACCACTCATGCTCTCTCTCTCAAATAAATGGATCTTTAAAAAAAAAAGAAATATTAATGTTTGTTAGATCAATAGGTTAATAATGTTTAAAGGAGCAATATTTTAAATTCATAGATAAGTGTGCTGGAAGAGATGCTACCCATCAGCCAGAATACTTTTCCATTTTCCAGACAAGGAAACAGAATTGACCCTGAGCAAGAAGAGCTCTGTATTCTTCTTGGGGAACAAGCGAGCCAGATCCTCTTGGAGATTATCTTTCTGTGGTCTTCCTCAAAGTTTTAGTTCCCAGGATTCAAAGGCAGTGGGTATCTGCAGGGACAGGGTCGTCAAAGTTCCAGTGTGGTAGGGTCAGGGGAGGCAGCATGGGGGAGTAGATCCAGAATGCATGGTGGGCGTGTCAAGGATAGTTTGCCTCTGCCTAGACTTGTAGCGATTAACAAGAAAATCAATTTCTGTTTTTCACGAGTCCTTTATTAATTCCAAATTGCCTTGGCATGTCAGGCACAGAGAGCCTAGTTTCAGAGCGGGGGTCAGCTGCCGGCCCTTACGGGGCTCTCTGCTCTAGAAACTCCTATGACACATGCATAGACATGGAAAAGTCCAGGGCAGAGGAAGGTGTTTGCAGTGTGCCAATGTTGTTCAGGAAATCATCCTTCCATGGCTAACCATACCAAATGGATTAATTTGTTTCAAAAATTTACATAAGCAGAAAATCTATCACACAACAGTCTGTAGGAGGGTAGGCTTTTTGTAATTAGCATCCAGAGAACATATGAATGTTTCTTCTGTCAACGTTCCCCTGCTCTGCATTTCCTGTTCTGCTTGCTGGCCTCAGCCCCACACTGAGCCTGTTGAAGCATGAAGCTGGGGAGGTCAAGCATTTCATATGGACTAAATCACAGATGTCACTTTCCTTCTTCCAGCCCACAAGCCACTGAACCATGTAGGGCGAAGGTTAGAATTATAGTTCTTGGCCATTACTCGGTGTTCCCGGGAGCAGTCTTCTTTCCCCATGTCCCTCTGGCCCCCATATGTCACCCCTCTACCCCCGGCCCCACCCCATCTTATAACAGTTCTTGCAAAAATAAACACACGGGAAAGATGGTGTAATTAATCGTTTACATATGAACTCTGGTATGTTGTAAACGCTGAGTTCTTGTGTCCAACAACCTAAGGTGAATCTGGTTATGTGTATTTGATAGACTAGCAGCTGGAAATGTGGTTTCTGATTCCAGAAGGTCTCCCAGCAATGGTGGTAGATTAGGGTAGCAAATATTTCCAGCCATTTTACTGGCTTCCCACTCTTTCTCCTTCTACAAACTTCTTAACCACTGCTCCCAGGCATAAAATGACTAAGAAGAACCTTCTTTACTATCTCTCCAGGGCCCCTAAAAAGAGTTTTTGAGCTTTGACAAGGGTGAGTTTGGCAATAGAGCACATCATGCAATGGAGTCAAGGTTAGTGGCAGGAAGATCAGGGAGGATTCCTGTGTCATGGGGCAAGGGCTGGATTGTGATAATGGTGGGTGTGAAAAGGGAGAGAGTGAAAGGAAAAATGGAGGGGATGTTGTTATTGATTGGATTTAGGGAGTCAAGTATAAGAAAGAATCAGCTAGGACTCCAAGGGCTTGAGTCTGAGCCATGGGAGAATGGGGATACCATTGATAGAAGTGAGGAGGGATAAAATGGGAACAGTCTTGGAGCAATGAGTACCTAAGGGAAACATTTCCATGGCACTAATATGACTAAACATGATTTTTGTGATACCAGCCCATGGGACAATATTACAGTTACTTTCACGAAAAGAAACACTAACTAAGCATGGACCTGCCCAATGCAATCATGCAGAGGACTGAAAGAAGCAAACTAAAAATGGTTTGTGTCCACCCTCCCCCAACCCCTGACCCCCTCCCAGAGGCTTGTTGTCATTGACAGGGTACTACTGCTATGCATTTATAACCTCTTGTGACAGAGCAAAATTCCTGGCAGCCATCCAGATAAGACTCCGTAGCTGAGCGAGCGAGGCCACCTGGAAAGTTTCAATCCCATAAAGGATTTTCCCAAGTCATTCACTTATCCTGCAAGCCAGTTGAGTATCTTGTAGGCCAGGCACCAGGTTTAGCTCTGGGGGAACAGGATAAATGAGAGAAACCCTGTCCCTCCACTATGAGCACACTCTGGGTTCTCTTAAGACTATGATCTCAATAGACAGTGTATTAGTCTGCATGTGCAGCCGTAACAAAGTGCCACAGACTGGGTGGCTTAAAAAACAGAAATTTATTTCTTCACAGTTCTGGAGGCTGGAAGTCCAAGATCAAGGTGCTGGTAGAGTTAGTTTCTTCTGAGACTGCTCTCCTTGACTTGCAGATGCTTTCTTTTCCCTGGGTCCTCACAGGGTCTTCCCTCTGTGTGTATCTGTGTCCTAACCTCCTGCTCTTATTAGGACACCAGTCATATTGGATTAAGGCCCACACATCCGACCTCATTTTACCTTAAAGTCCCTATCTCCAAATACAGTCATATTCTGAGGGACTGGGGGTTAGGACTTCAACATATAATTTTAGAGGGACACAATCCAGCCTATAACAGATTGTTCCTTGCCTCCTTGCCTTACTATTCTAAGAGATTCTGTGTAACCAAGAGCACTATCTCACCCCCAGTCCCTGGGAAGGCCATCTCACGAGCATGGGGAAGCTGATATGTCTGAGCTAGCTGTAAAGATCCTCTGACTAAGAAGAACACCCATCTGTAGCATGGGCAGGCCTATCTCTCTGCACAGATATGTATGTCTCTTGTCTCTTGAAATTTGTGGTTGCAATGGGGCTTTTATTCACACAAATGAATGATTGGTGAGATGTGGTCCTGTGACTGATTTCAAGTAGGCCAGGACACCTCCCCTTCTCTCACCTGGCCCTGTCTCTAACTCAGGGGACAGTTGAAGGAGTTCTTCCCATCTCCATGTAGGGTCTTCAGGGATTCTTTACCCCCTGCCAGGTCCCTGAAGCATTGCCCTTCCGCCATCCGTCAATGACATTCCATTTGCCCATTTTGTCCTCTTCAGCCAAGATTCTCTGCTATTCAATATAACATGAGATACAATCTCAAGATTGACTCAGAGATCCGGCTTTTATAAGTTGTTTCTAGTTTTATTTAACATGACAACAAAATCTTTCTCTGAGGACTCTTCCAGACTTGATTCAGAGAGCAAGATCCTTCTTGCAGAATGCCTTCCCTGCGTTGCAGGTACCCAAACTGAAACTCAGTGACTTCTTGGGGCTCATGGAATTTTCCTGAAGCAAACTCACACTGTTCTGATCATATTTCCTATGCTCAAGTCCTTTTCCCTGGACTCACTATGAAGTTTTCTCATTTTTCTCTAAGCTCACAGTTCTTTGGGAAATTCCTAAATATCTTTACAATTCTTTCCTACAGCTAACCAGAATTCTCAGCCCACCTAGGCAGCATGGAATTCAAATTCATGACTCAGACAAATAGTGGCACAAAATCATTTTATTGAAAATGAGACATGATTACTGCATCCCTAAACAGAATACATCTGGTTGTGAATACACCTAGGATAGGAGAAGTGTGGGTGCACACATGCTTATGGGAGAGTGAATAGACATGGGAGTCATTTTCCTCTAGAAAGATGAGTCCCATGAGCTTGCTAGATCTTTATATTTGTTTTCAAATTCTAATACTCATGCCTGAATTGCTGACAAAAACAGATATTTTCCAGGAGGGTTGGCAACAGTGTTTAAAGTCCATAAAAATCAGACAATAGGTTGTCAACATTTAAGCCAAGTGGTAAAAAGTTGAGAGAGTCCGTGGTAGGCTAAGAAGTCATTTCAAGCACTTGTTGTATAAGCCAGTACAGGATGCTGCATAAGACCTGGCTTGGTGTTAATCCTATTTTTACAAAACTATTTTATAACTTGATTGTTTAGAAGGAAAAAAAAGTTATTTCCTTGTACAACTGAAAGTGCCTTAATGTGAGCACTTTCTTAAGTACAGGCTGACTATCTTAAGTACAGGCTAAGATTTCCTTTTCTTACATTTTGTAATTAGGACAAGTCTTTGCACACTGGCTTCTTTGGAAGCAGACTCTGAGATGGAGATTTGGCTGCAGGGGTTTGACTGGGGAATGCTCTCAGGATCAATGCCTGTGGGCACACAGAGAGAAGTTGGCTCAATGCAGTCACCACAAGGTCTTGGCTGATCCCAATGGTGGGAGGGGATGTAAAGCAGGAGTGGCCCTTCAGAAATGTCCTGAGTTCAGGAGAGGGACCAGGCATTTACACCTGCAAGGCCACCTCTTGGATGTAATAAACATCTGTTCAGAATTTGGGGTTTGGGGTTCTACACTTAAGTCCCTCTCTTTCCCTTCCTTCCTTCCTTTAAACCTATGTATTCTGTGTTTTTTCATTGAATGAGAGGGTAAAAGAGAGAAAGTTGTTGAAGGTGATTCCCAGATTTTTTCTGTGGGAAGATAGGGGTATGCCAAAGAAGAAGACAAGGAACTCAAGCCTGGCCATGTTGACATTGAGGGTCTGTGGGATATCCCAGTGGAGATGGATCACAAGTGCAAAACTGAGAAGTTTTGGCTAGGTTTGTCTGGGCTAGACATACAGATTGGGAAGTCATCAGCCATATGATTGGGTAAGACACTGTAGAAGAAAAGATAGTCAAGAATGCTCAAAGAACATTTTCCTTATTACATCAAACTCTTCCTTCCCCATGCCTGAGGTGGTCTCTCCCTTCTCATAATTTCCTCCAGGGCTTTCATGTCTGTTTACCCATTTGACCCTTGCCATAGACCTCCTAGTTCTGTTATGGATTTCTTTTCTCCTCAAGTCATACGAGCTCTGTGGTTGTGTGAGACTTGATGCTTGGTAGGTCAACATTAATGCCCTCATAACTTTCTTCCTTTCTTGTACTTCAGTTTCTCTCAGTGTTTTCCAAGGTATGTCACTCAGCAAGAGAAGATGGTGAGAAAGCGTGGAATTTGGGAGACCTGGCAAGAGCAAGGTGTGGTCCCAGTAGAACATTTTGGAGAGCTCTGTCAGATGACAGGATGGGACTCAGAGATAGAGGTGAAGAGAAGCAAAGAGAAGCTCAGTGACCGGAGGCGCATGGTGGATTCCAGATGAGGAAGTTGTATAAAAAGGTGTGGGGAGAGTTGTGGGGAGGTGTTGTGACTAAGGTGATCTCAGGGGCTCAGGGGTCTCCCAGGCTAGACCAAAATGGGGAGTGATGTGATTCTCAATCCTGCCAGGTGGGGAGTGGGTGGGCAGCGAGGGGGGAAGAGGGGAAGGATGTGAGGAGGAGGACTGAGCGTGCTTGGAATATCCTGTTAGTATTGTTCTGGAACTTGGGGCAAGTCAGACAGGTGGCTGGTCGGGAGGAGATGAAGGGGTTTTGCAAGGGAAGTGCTGGCTTCCTTTCCTGCAGCGGATGCTGTTGTTTCTGCTTCTTTCACGGCCTCATCTGCTGCTGTGGGAACCAGATTTCCCTCCTGCATTTCAGCCTTTGGAGAAGGGGTGAGGACCTCTCAGTAACCACAGACCCTGTGGGCCCCAAAGAGAAACTGAAACTCCCCTTTTTGCAAGAATATGGACCAGCTACCCAGGACCTGGGTCTAATAGCATTTCAGTGACCCTACTGAGGTTTGCATTATGACCCCTCGAAGATATGCCCACTGGAACCTCAGAACGTGACCTTATTTGGAATAAGTGTCTTAATGTAATTAAGGTAATGGAGTTAAGGTAAGGAACTCAAATTGAGATCATGCTCATTTTGGGTGATCCCTAAATCCAATAAGGAGAGTCATTATAAGAGAGAGAAAAGGAGAAGACACAGAGTCACAGACAGGGAATGCCATGTGATGATGGAGGCAGAGATTGGAGCAATGCATTTACAAACAAGGAGCACCAAGGACTGCTGGAAGTCATCAGAAGCTAGGAGAGAGGCATGGAACAGATTCTCCCTCAGAGCCTCCAGAAGCAACCAAGCCTGCTGGACATTCTGATTTTGAACATCTGGCTTCCAAAACTTGACAGAAATAAATTTCTGTTTAAGCTACCCAGTTTGTGGTAATTTGTGGCAGAAATCCCAGGAAACTAATGCAGGGTTATATCTGAGAACTCCTGGTGATCTATTGGTCTGTGTTCCTTCTGGCATGGTTAATGGGGGGACACTTTGAACCTAAACTCTAATATTTATCCCGAGTTTCTATAGGTCTTGTGAGGTGACTCTTACTCTCTCTGGCACAGCTCTAGGAAGACTTAAAAAGGTAAGTATCCTGTTGGCTGACCCTAATACCCCAGGATAGGTAGGCTCCCAGATGCGGCTCCTAGCATGCCTGCTACAGTCAATAAGGTACACTTTACAGTTTTCAAAGTATTCTCACATATATTATTTTACTCTCAGAAAAACTCAATGAGGAGGGAAGCCAAGGACAGCTATCTGTTTTACTCAGGAGAAAATAGAAGCTTAGAGAATGCAGGACTATTATACCTGTTCCATTATTTGTTAATACATTTATGATGAAATCAGAGGGGATCATGTTATTTCTTCCTCTTGCATCAACTAGGAATGTATTTGGTAAAAAGTACCAAAAATATTGACTAATGGTGGCTTTAAGAACTAAGGATTTGTTCATCTCATCAAATAATAGTCTGAAGAGGCCAGGCCAGGGCTGGCCGTGCCCCCAAGACCGGGACCTTCTGTGGCATACTTAACACATAAGGCCCTTCCTCATACTTGCCCTCTCTTGTTTTCCAATATGGCGGCCACATCGTCAGGTTGTCGAGTAGGGAGAAGGGGAAGGGAGAAGAAGAGAAGGTAAAAGGGACCATAGAATGAAGAGCCTCCTGTTAGCAAGGCTCTGCCCTTTGGTTTTTAGAAGAGGCCTCCTCCCCAGTAATATCACCAGCCAGAACTGTGTCACATGGCAGATTGTTTCCTTAGGGAGGCAAGGTGGGGAGGGAGGGATAGATTTTGCTAAATAGTTAGCCACCTGCCTTGGGCTGAATATAGAAGAGGAAGTGCTTCATGATCTAGAATATCAGGGGAGGCTTCACGGATAAGGATTAGGAGTGAAAAACTCAACAGACCCAGTATTTTTTTTTCCCTAAGCTCTGCTTGGGTTGGTATTTTCTGAATTTGTTCATTTTTCATTTCGCTAGTGAAATCTTAGGGAGAGCTGGTTACTATGGCTGTTAATTAGTATTAGTAAGAGTCACTGTATCAATAATAAAGATGCTGATAGAGTTATCAATATCCATCTGCTCATTGGACTCTTTGTCTTAATCTTTAGCAACACTGTGTTGAATCAAAACAAAATCAGTAAATATGTTGCTGCCATTCATGTGAAATGTTTGAACTTTGGACCTTATAACCCCCCCCAAACAATAAATAAATAAGAAAAGCAATAAATGCAAATATTTTTTTAAAGTTTTTATTTATTTATTTGAGAAAGAGAGTGAGCAAGAGAGAGAGAGAGCACGAGCAGGGGGAGAAGCAGACTCCCCACTGAGCAGGGAGCCTGATGCGGGGCTTGATCCCAGGACCCAGGATCATGACTTGAGCCAAAGGCAGATGCTCAACCAACTGAGCCATCCAGGCACCCCTACTGCAAATATTTTTTATATGTTGCTTAAAAATTAATATCTTCTGCCCTTGGTTCATTAGACTAACAACAACAAAAAGCAATAGGAAAGCTATTTTTTTTTTCCACCCAGTATCGCAATTTGCTTTGCTATGAAAATGTCAGAGGCTAAACTGAAATGCTAAAGAAAGTTTGTGCTCCTAAAAATAACCTCGAATCTTCCTGGAGACCCACAGGAACAGGCGGAGGAAGCCCTGTTTGGGCACATGTTCCTCTCTTTCGGTGGTAAACTGTCACTCTGCCTTTGCAGTTCAAGGATGAAAAGTTATAGGAGGTCGTTGGGGATCCTGATTCTTTCCTTCAGAGAAAGACAAACATTTCTTTGCCTTTCAGCAAAGGTGGGTTTGCCAGGAAGTCCATGAAACTCAGGCTTTAGGACCCCTCACCTATGGGGGTCCGCTTTCTGCACAGAATCCTAGCAATGTGTTCATAAGTCACACGTCTTTGATGATTTTCAGAAGGAATCTTTCCAAATTCTTTTTTTACGAGAATGTCCATCCAATTATCTGAACTCCAGGGTCCACAAAACCTGGATCTGCCCTTGCCTCTGGGATGACATTGTTGACAAACATTTCCTGAGAGGCAGCAAACATTCGCCTTTTTTTTCCTCCACATGGCATTTCTCTCTTTCATGGGCCTGAAGCTCACTGGGCCGAGCTGGACTGGCAGTTAGTCCTCCATGGCGCTTTCCAGCTGGAGTGGCATGCCTAGACAGTGGGCTCTACGAAGAGTGTCGATGGAGAGAAACCAGGTGGAGGAAATCAGCACCACTCTATTGGAAACCAGGACAAAGACACAGCTTTTTTTTTTCTTTTTTTTTTTTTAATTCTTATGTTAATCCCCTACATTACATCATTAGTTTTAGATGTAGTGTTCCATGATTCATTGCTTGTGCTCTGGGAAAATTTCTTTGAAACCCCAGGCTAGAGGTGGATTATCCTGTGCCTGTGTTCCTTGATTCTACTGGTTTCATAAGACCTGGTACATTATGTTGACAGTATCTGCCTCTATATTTCATGTCCTATGCTAGACCATGGGCTACTTGAGAACATTTATCTCTAATCATCTCTGTGCCCGGGACCAGGGCTCAACAAAGTGACTGGTAAACAGTAGGCCCAGAACGATTTGCTGAACAACCCGCCTCCCTTCTCCAGTGGGCAGTTTATAACAAAGGGTTTTGGCACATCTGGTAGCCCTCTGGTGAGGCTGTTGTAATAGGCACCTCTTTGTACAATCCTCCTAGGGTGTGGGGGAGCCATCAGCCTTTTGAGGAACTGCTCTAAGTAATTACAGCCAGTGTGTGAGTTTTAGGAAAGTCAGACAAGGATTCCTGCTTGCAACTATCCCATCTTCACCGATTATTTCCATCAGAGCTGTCTTCCTTTGGGCGTGAGAGTTTTCCAGATTCGAGTCCTGCTTCTAAATTGTAAATATTCTTATTTAATATTATCATCCATCAATGCCTTCATGGGATATTTAAAGGACACTGGACACCAAGAAGATTAGAGACAGAGAGGAGGGGAGGCAGCAGCAAAGGTCAATGCCTATTCGGTGAATGTCCAGGGTCAGTGTCTTCTAGGCTTTGGGGGGCTCAGGCTCATACCCCAAAAATATCCAATTCGGGCATAGCAGCCTTTAGTCCTACTTGCCTGAGATCGGGCTTGGGGTTGGGAAAAGCCAGGGAAGATTTGGCTTTTCTTGTGGACCCAGCTGGAGCTGAAAGCTCGCTCAGTCAACCATTTGACATGCACGAGTCCATGGGTGTGCCTCTTTGAAAAAGCCCAGCTCAGGACCACGGAGGGCTGGAGTGGGGTTGCTCTCACCTGCCCACTGAGAGTCTCTGGCAAAGACTGGTAATTCAGCAAGTATTTGTTGAGCGTTGATGATACATGAGGCGTATGCTAGGTGCTAGTGAATCCCACTGTAAATGTCACTTTCTTTGGGTCTTAGTGCCCAGGATGCCTTGGAGTCAGCCCAGATAAGCTGGCTTTGGGAAAGTTGCTGAGAAGTGAGAGGCCAGAGGTCAGAAAGGGCTAAAGTGTAAGTGGGGGCCATTGATGTGTGGCCATTCACCTCCCAGGCAGTCCACACTTGGTGACCTTGCAGCCAAGCTCTGGTTGCGACCGGCTGTGGAAAGTGTCCAAGTAACCTGGTTTCTCAAGTTTCTGTGACGGTGACGTGATGGTGTACTCCAGGTCTGTGCAGGTAGGTCTTATTTTCTGCTCACATAGCATGACTATCTTTCAACAATCACAACATTTGCATTACTTAGGTCATTAATGCAACCAACAACGTGGATTTGTTACTCTATTTTGGGTGCTGCCTATACGCCTTATTTTTATTTCTTTTTTTTTTTTAATAACAGTGATGTTCTTCTTTTTTTTTTTTTAAAGACTTTATTTATTTATTTGAGAGAGAATGAGATAGAGAGAGAGAGAGCATGAGAGGGGGGAGGGTCAATGGGAGAGGCAGACTCCCTGCTGAGCAAGGAGCCCGATGCGGGACTCGATCCTGGGACTCCAGGATCATGACCTGAGCCGAAGGCAGTCGCTTAATCAACTGAGCCACCCAGGCGCCCCTTATTTTTATTTCTATAAAATTGGAATACACCCCATTTTTATGAGGATCAAATGAGATAATTGACTTTCAGCACTTGGTATATTGTAAGCTCTAATAGAATAAAGCCAATAATATACTTAATAATTTGATTTGGTTTAATTACTAACACAAATCACAATATACCCAAGGGAGGGCATAGTGAAGGAGAGGCCAGGAATTTCTGAATTGAGGGAAGAATGTTTGGATGGGGCCAGATATGACTGGCTTGCCCATTTCAGGGATTTCCAGGGGCACAAAAATCAGCTGGCTACTGAATGACACACTCGCAGGCCATTGTTTTCTTTTAAGGTGTGTGCACTTTGAATGGAAGAAAGAATTCTTTTTCATGTTCCGGGAAAACTGAAATATAGCCGCAGATCTTGATTGTCTGGATAAAGCTCACCCTCTTATCCATTCTCGACACTCCTCACCCCACCCCAGGGAGGACTATCTTCTGAAATCGCTTTTGTTTTAGAGAAAAAGCTGGAGAGAACCATCATTCCCTATGAGCCCTGGCCAGCGGCCCTCGTCTGGAGAGCAGTGAACTCCAGAGACCCCTGGCAGACACAGGACCCAGAGAGGTTTCCATGGGCCTTGGCTAAATGCAAGGAACCTCAGGCCCTTCAGGCTCAGGCAGGAGCAAAGCCGAGCTCCCCCACCCCCCATAGACAGGTGTCTGCTTTGCCCAGCAGGCAGGGCTGCCACACCATGACCTGCCTGTCACTGGCTGATGCACCCTCTCAAAGCCCTGACCCTGAACAAGGGGGCAGGCATGAAAGGCAGGGCCAGCAAGGCCTCCGGCCACCACGAGAGCCTGTCTGGACTCGAGGGCTTTGACCTGAGTGTTGAGAATGAGGACTGTGGCTTTGGACCTGTCTGCCTTCGGCTGTTAGGACGATGCTGGCATCCCTTTGCCTTCGTGTCAGATACACGGTCATAAACATCGAGGGCGAGAATGTTCTTACTTAAAACCTAACCCTGGGCCTTTGTTAGGAATGCAAATGAGAAGAGAAAAAAGGGACGTAAAAACCCCCTTTTCCCTTGACTCTCGGTGGTGGCAGCTCCCCTCTGTGGGTAAAAAGGTCTGGCTGGTGAGCGTGGCATGCCAGGATTGCCGACCTGACCACAATGCTGCCTCATTTTTTCCTTCCCTCCATTAATTTTTCTTTCAACCTGTATCGATCAATGGCCGACTGTATGCCAGGCCCTGTGCTAGGCCCTGGGAGATGCCAGGCACTGTTGTCGCTCTCAGAGAACTGGCAATCTGGGCTTGTTACTTCCACTATCCTCGGCATCTTTTGTGTCCTGATTCTTCCAGTGACACTCCCCGTGCCTCATTTCCTCCCTTTCTTTTTTTAATATAATGCTAAGGTGGACTATTTAAAAAAAAAAAATGACTGATTTTCCCATGTGGTGGTAAACTGATTATCAACAACATTTTGATAGAACAGTTCCAAAAATAACCTGAACAATGACACTATGGTTAGAATGATTGCCTTCCATGTGATTCCATTGAAGGACACCATCTGTTTGGAGACTGGAGTTCTGGTGTGTTTGTGAATAAACAAAATGAAAACCGAGCCTCATTATCTTATTAGTCACACCTTGTACAGGTCAAACCACATTACCTGTGTTCCCTGAGGGATCCTTTGGTTGAACTAGCAACTTACTTTGTGGGATAGTATTTCCATTTGTAACACACGGATCATTAACCAGTGCTGAGAAATTTTTGTAATCGTGTATTAATATCGGGATTGGGTTTACACTATGTGTATTTAACCGATGTCTTCAGTGTATTCTTTCCTTGATAAGTGACAGGTTGGAACAGAAACAGTCTATCAGTCCTCTTCTTATCCTTAGCATTAAGTGCAGTCTTTGTCTGGCAAGGAGGTGAAAACCAACATTTGTTGAGTGAGTGAGTGAATGAAGCATATATGAAGGAGAGACTATGCCTATTTAATGCACTTTTCATACACATTTTATTTATTTTTTATTTTTTAAAAGATTTCTTTATTTTAGAGAGCGAGAGAATGGAGGGAGGGACAGAGGGAGAGGGATAGAGAATCTTAAGCAGGCTTCATGCTCAGCATGGAGACCAACACCGGGCTTGATCTCACAACCCTGAGATGACGACCTGCGCCAAAACCAAGAGTCAGATGCTTAACTGACTGTACCACCTAGCTGCCCCTTCATAGACATTTTAAAAATAACATATTTATTTTTGGTTTTCGATGTCCAAACTGAATTAGTAATTCAAATGAACTTGAGAAAAATTTAGGAGAGATAAAGAGAAAGAAGAAAATAAACGCCCTCTGTAAAGCAATCCCTCCCATTGTTTTCCAGGTTTCTCTGTGATGTGTGTGTGCCTATATGTCTATGTGCACATTTTTCTTGGGTCTCAGACTGAGTTTGAGAGGACTGACCCAGCTAGGTGAGAGAGGTTTGCCACGTGCCAGTCTGCATGGGGGACAAAATAGGTGTGGGCTCAGAACTGATCCGAAGGATGGGCACAGGTGTGTGTTGGACCCACCATGGGACTGGTGGTTGTGGGAGAGAGGAGCCCAGAGAATAAGAGTATGGAGCTGTCTGCTGTGCTGGTGAACACTTTTTCTACCCAGGAAGATTCCCCATCTCCTTTTGCACTGGACCGGCAGCCCTGGAGAGCTCTGAGCAGCCCAACTGAGAGAGATGAAGAACAGCCTCGTAGGAAGATGGGGCTGCATCTACCAAAGAGGCTTGACCCACTAAATGCTTTCAAATTTAAGACATGAGCTGGAGTTTCCAGAAAATTCTGGATGCTGTTGCTGCCACATTTCACTTGGGAAAGTATAAGAAGTTCAGGTCACCACCTAAGCCAACCATGGACAGTGTCAGCTTCATTCCCACCCCACCTCCAGCTTTTATAGTTTGATATCCCCCTAGTCCCCACGATGGCAATCTTGGGCAAGTTGCTTTAGGTCTCGGCTTTCTCATTTGTGAAATGGGGCTTGCCATCAATGTTTTTTGAGCCCCTCTCCAATACCTCCTCATCATCTCAGTCTCATTCTTCATGCAGCTGTCCTAGACGCCCTCAGCCGACCATCTAAAATTCTTCCCTGGGTCCTCAGTCAAAGGGAGAGTTGCCAAAAGCTTGGAGGTCTGCCACCCCCACAAGGAATGAGAATAGCATGTTGTTTGGAAATGAAGAGAGGAGGAGGAGAGTCATTAAAGCTAATTATGGAAATAACAAGTTAGAAAGATACCCTAAGAAGAGGGGGGCGGAGCAAGATGGCGGAGGAGTAGGAGACCTGGATTTCGTCTCCTCTCAGGAATTCAGCTGGATAGGGATCAAACCATTCTGAACACCTACAAACTCAACAGGAGATCGAAGAAGAGAATAGCAACAACTCTCTGAACAGAAAAGCGACCACTTTCTGGAAGGTAGGACATGCGGAGAAGTGAATCCGAGGCGATATTCGGGAGGATAGACGGTGGGGGAGGGGCCTCTGTAGACCACTTCTGGCAAGTGATAGAGCCGCGGAGCACAAAATCGGAACTTTTAGAAGTCAGCTCCGCTGAGGGATGCCACTCCAGTGGCTAAGCGGGGGGTGGAACCCTCGTGGGACAGTGTGGTCTCAGGACCCTCAGGCTCACAGAAAGACTGGGGGTGCCTGAGTGCAGCAGAGCTCCCAGGTATCGGAGTGGGGAAGCCAGCTGCAGAGACAGAGCTGAGGCGCGAGCTCTCAGCTCGGGGTTGCCATACACCGTGATCTGCAGCACGGTTGGGCCCCTGCTCCTCCAGCGGGGACCCAACAAGCGGCAGATCCGGGGAGACTCCCCTTCCTCCCCCGGGAGGAGAGGTGCGGGAGCACACCACAGGGATCTGCTGGGTTTGGAGACTCCACATGGGGTCGGGTGCCGGAGATAGAAACGTGCGGTCACAAGAAACAAGAAAGGTCTCAAGTACACAACCTAACCCTACACCTAAAGGAGCTGGAGAAAGAACAGCAAATAAAGCCTAAACCCAGCAGGAGAAGAGAAATCATAAAGATCATAGCAGAAATCAATGAAATAGAAACCAAAAGAACAGTAGAACAGAATAACGAAACTAGGAGCTGGTTCTTTGAAAGAATTAACAAGATTGATAAACCCCTGGCCAGACTTATCAAAAAGAAAAGAGAAATGACCCAAATCAACAAAATCATGAATGAAAGAGGAGAGATCACAACCAACACCAAAGAAATACAAACAATTATAAGAACATATTATGAGCAACTCTATGCCAGCAAATTAGATAACCTGGAAGAGATGGATGCATTCCTAGAGATGTATCAACTACCAAAACTGAACCAGGAAGAAATAGAAAACCTGAACAGACCTATAACCACTAAGGAAATTGAAGCAGTCATCAAAAATCTCCCAAAAAACAAAAGCCCAGGGCCAGATGGCTTCCCAGGGGAATTCTACCAAACATTTCAAGAAGAATTAATACCTATTCTTCTGAAACTGCTCCAAAAAATAGAAATGGAAGGAAAACTTCCAAACTCATTTTATGAGGCCAGCGTTACCTTGATCCCAAAACCAGACAAAGACCCCATCAAAAAGGAGAACTACAGACCAATATCCCTGATGAGCATGGATGCAAAAATTCTCACCAAAATACTAGCCAATAGGATCCAACAGTACATTAAAAGGGTTATTCACCACAACCAAGTGGGATTTATCCCTGGGCTGCAAGGTTGGTTCAACATCCTCAAATCAATCAACATGATACAATACATTAACAAAAGAAAGAACAAGAATCATATGATCCTCTCGAAAGATGCAGAAAAAGCATTTGACAAAGTACAGCATCCTTTCTTGATCAAAACTCTTCAGAGTATAGGGATAGAGGGTACATACCTCAATATCATAAAAGCCATCTATGAAAAACCTACAGCAAATATCATTCTCAATGGGGAAAAACTGAGAGCTTTCCCCCTAAGGTCCGGAATGCTGCAGGGATGTCCACTATCACCACTGCTATTCAACATAGTATTGGAAGTCCTAGCCACAGCAATCAGACAACAAAAAGAAATCAAAGGCATCCAAATTGGCAAAGAAGAAGTCAAACTCTCACTCTTTGCAGATGATATGATACTTTATGTGGAAAACCCCAAAGACCCCACCCCAAAACTGCTAGAACTCATACAGGAATTCAGTAAAGTGGCAGGATATAAAATCAATGCACAGAAATCAGTGGCATTCCTATACACCAACAACAAGACAGAAGAAAGAGAAATTAAGGAGTCGATCCCATTTACAATTGCACCCCAAACCATAAGATACCTAGGCATAAATCTAACCAAAGAGGCAAAGAATCTGTACTCAAAAAACTATAAAATACTCATGAAAGAAATTGAGGAAGACAAAAAGAAATGGAAAAAGGTTCCATGCTCATGGATTGGAAGAACAAATACTGTGAAGATGTCAATGCTACCTAGAGCAATCTACACATTCAATGCAATCCCCATCAAAATACCATCCACTTTTTTCAAAGAAATGGAACAAATAATCCTAAAATTTGTATGGAACCAGAAAAGACTCCGCATAGCCAGAGGAATGTTGAAAAAGAAAAGCAAAGCTGGTGGCATCACAATTCCGGACTTCCAGCTCTATTACAAAGCTGTCATCATCAAGACAGTATGGTATTGGCACAAAAACAGGCACATAGATCAATGGAACAGAATAGAGAGCCCAGAAATGGACCCTCAACTCTATGGTCAACTAATCTTTGACAAAGCAGGAAAGAATGTCCAATGGAAAAAAGACAGTCTCTTCAACAAATGGTGCTGGGAAAATTGGATAGCCACATGCATACAAAAATAGACTCCAAATGGTTGAAAGACCTCAGTGTGAGACAGGAGTCCATCAACATCCTAAAGGAGAACACAGGCGGCAACCTCTTCGAACTCAACCGCAGCAACTTCTTCCTAATAACATCGCCAAAGGCAAGGGAAGCAAGGGCAAAAAAGAACTATTAGGACTTCATCAAGATAAAAAGCTTTTGCAAAGCAAAGGAAACAGTCAACAAAACCAAAAGACAACCAACGGAATGGGAGAAGATATTTGCAAATGACATATCAGATAAAGGGCTAGTATCCAAAATCTATAAAGAACTCATCAAACTCAACACCCAAAGAACAAAGAATCCAATCAAGAAATGGGCAGAAGACATGAACAGACATTTTTCCAAAGAAGACATCCAAATGGCCAACAGACACATGAAAAAGTGCTCAACATTGCTCGGCATCAGGGAAATCCAAATCAAAACCTCAATGAGATACCACCTCCCACCAGTCAGAATGGCTAAAATTAACAAGTCAGGAAACGACAGATGTTGGCGGGGATGCGGAGAAAGGGGAACCCTCCTACACTGTTGGTGGGAATGCAAGCTGGTGCAGCCACTCTGGAAAACAGTATGGAGGTTCCTCAAAAAGTTGAAAATAGAGCTACCATATGATCCAGCAACTGCACTACTGGGTATTTACCCCAAAGATACAAAAGTAGGGATCTGAAAGGGTACGTGCACCTCGATGTTTATAGCAGCAATGTCCACAATAGCCAAACTGTGGAAAGAGCCAAGATGTCCATCAACAGATGAATGGATAAAGAAGAGGTGGTATATATATACAATGGAATATTATGCAGCCATTGAAAGGAATGAGATCTTGCCATTTGCAACGACGTGGATGGAACTGGAGGGTATTATGTTGAGCGAAATAAGTCAAACAGAGAAAGACATGTATCATATGACCTCACTGATATGAGGAAACAAACTGAGGGTTGCTGGAGAGGGGGGTGGGGTGGGAGGGATGAGGTGACTGGGTGATAGACACTGGGGAGGGTATGTGCTCTGGTAAACGCTGTGAATTGTGCAAGACTGTTGAATCTCAGATCTGTACCTCTGAAACAAATAATGCAATATATGTTAAGGAAAAAAAGAAGAAGAAGAAGAAGAAGGTAGCAGGAGGGGAAGAATGAAGGGGGGGAAATCAGAGGGGTAGACGAACCATGAGAGACGATGGACTCTGAAAAGCAAACTGAAGGTTCTAGAGGGGAGGGGGGTGGGAGGATGGGTTAGCCTGGTGGTGGGTATTGAGGAGGGCACACTCTGCATGGAGCACTGGGTGTTATGCACAAACAATGAATCATGGAACACTTCATCTAAAACTAATGATGTAATGTATGGGGATTAACATAAGAATAAAAAAAAAAAAAAAAAAAGAAAGCAAGGGGCAATATTTCAAGAGAGAAGACACCCGAGGTAAGGTTTACCTATTTGCCACCTGCAGAGGGCAGTCCTTGTCTGGTTCTGATGAAACAGGAGAGTGTGAGCAGACTCGCAGCCAGGGCACATCCTGTGTGTCCAGGGAAAGGCAGAGGGGACAGAGGCCTGTGTTCACTGCAGGTTGTCATTTCATTAATATGACCACCATGCATTCACATGGTCATCCATACTTTACAAGGTGCCACCTTATAGCAGGGGGATGCAGTAGGATGGAGCAAGAGGGAACGCTGTGACAACCGATTTCAGGGAAGATGATGCTCTGTAGCTCAGAGAAGTTCATTGGTTTTCCTGAAGTTGTAAGGTCAGAGCTGGGGTAACACCTTGGTGGATTCCCAGGAGATTAAGGTTGCAACTGGTGGTGGTGGTGGTGGAGAGGTCCATAAACTCTCTGACATGGTGTTTACAGCTAATGTTTTGCATGTGCAAACAAGTATTTTTATTGCAGAGAATTTCACCACATTCTCCAGGTGCTCCTCAAACCACAAGAGTTGAAGACCTACAGGCTCTTCAGCGTGTTGCTGGCATGGTAGTGGAAAAAATCCACAACCCTTCTGGGGAGAGATTGGGGCCCACAAGTGAAGCGGGGAGCCCAGTTTGGCAGGCCCAGGACCTCAGAGTCCCTCTGCTCCCAACCTTGCTTAAGGGACCTACAGAGGCCAAGGGCTGACCACCCCCAAAATGTGCCCCTTTGGCATATTGGTTATCTTAAGTGAAAGTCACTGAAGACAAGGCTGCTGCAGGAACACTTGTACCCCATGTTTGTCCTCCTGAAAGCAGGAAACAAATCTCCCATATGGAAAACACCCTCCTTGCACTAAGAAGACAACCTTATCACCAAGAAAGCTGTAGAAACAACCTTGTTATTTTTTTCTAATCTACTTGCTCAGCCTAAATTCTGCTTAGAATTCCCTACTAATTAAAGTTCCCAAACACCTGTTTTCTTTGTCCTATCAATTCCTCACAAATTTATTGTCTCTTCATCTAAAATGTATGAACACTACCTGCCTTGGTCATTTCTTTAGGTCTCAGTTTCATTATTGGGCCTCCATGAGTGCATTATAGAACATTTTTTTCCTGCTGTTAATCTGTCTCATGTCAATTTAATTCTTAATCATCTGGAAGACTTCAAAGGGTAGAGAAAGAATTTCTTCTTCCATGCAGAAATCTCCTCAGGGATCAGCGGCGTCACTGGGTGGACATCAGCTTTCAATTTCATTACTTATTCAGAAGATCCTCCAAATGCTCACAGGTACTGTGAGACTGATACAATAAAAACATTTTGCCCCATGTAAGCCTAACTTTAAGAAAACCAGATTTTTAAAAAATCACTTAAAAGATAAATATGGGGATAGAAAAAATTCTTTACAAAATGATGCAAAGTATTTTTTTCAAAGAGGTTCAATTTATAAAATGTTAATTTCCAGGCTTGTTGTGATGCCTGTAAGTTACTTAAAAATATTTGAGTATAAATAGTCTGATAGTCTATGTGTGTTATGTTAGCTTAGGTCAGTGCCAGGTGCTAATCAAGAATGCCTAGTTAGGATGTGGTCAGCCAAGGTTGTATCAGAAAAGCCAGATACATCTTTTACAAAGCCTCCTTGTTAAATCTTACATTAGGTATCAACAGTGGGTTTTTATTAATTCTTTTTAATTAGTTCTCATTGACGCAGTTAAAAAGATTCAAGATGTGTAGATTAAAGCTTGGAGGTGTTCCTTCTTTCTGACTGAACAAGACCTAAGAATTCACTCAACCATGGACCCATTCCCCTTGGGGATACTTTCTTAGCTTGAACCCCACTTGGTCCTAAGTCCAGTCATTGGTTAAACAGATGTGATAATATTTATTACAATGTTTTGAGTCTTGCTCAGGAATATTACCATGGCTGTCGTGAGCAAACATTTTACAGGACATGTTTGGAATATTTAAAGGAACGGAGAGCTGGGACTTGATCAAGTTTAGAGAACCAGTTGATGAACTGTACTGAGCCTACTTTGTTAACAAATGTTTATCAGATGGATGTGTGTGTATGAGAATTTAGCATGAGACTGGCTTCCATTATGACTTGCTGGCAAGGTTGCAGAGGAAAGCTTATTATTGCCCACTTACATGCTCTTGAAACCTACTGTGACCTGCCAAACCAAATTCCAAAAGTTGCCCATAATCAAATTGGTTGAAGTAATTTGCAATAATCCTATTTTGCAGAAGATTGCTAATTGTATATGAATATAGAATTGATCTACATGGATTTCAAATATTTTTATTATTCCAAAAATAGTGTGAGGACAAAAGGCTACTGTTGAAGAGGATTTAGTGAGATGAGAAAGAAGAGGTAAAAAAGACAAGTATAAGGAGGAAGGTTTGGGGAGGTCTTCAGAGTATAGATGAAGATCTGCTCTAAAGCACCAGGGAGGGGAACATGGAGGGATGGAGACCTCATCTCTGGGCAGAATGAATGTAAACATCAGACAGAAGGACTACTTCTCCCCCAGCCCCAACCCTGCCAATAGAAAAGTTAGAGAAAGTGATATCATTATTTCCAGAACTGCTTAAATGTATCCTGAGAAAAGTTCTAACTGGATTATAAGTAGGGTGTGACCACAATGTTTTGCAAAATTTTCTACTTCTGTTTTCCGCATTTTGCTTGTCTTACAACGTCAACATTGGACCACATCTTTGTAGGCATTCTCTGAATTCCAGTTTTCACAAAGCCCGTTAGTAAAGGGGGATAGGAGAGAGACGTTAGACTGAATTCTGACCTCAACAACTGGTTAAAGATGCCAACTTCACAGTCATTAAATAACTAGCAACCCATTCCATGTATTTTATGCTCATGGCCATTATCATAATGGAATTTAGAGAAAGAAGATATTGTGGTCTACCACAGTATGGTGTAGGTAGATAAGAAGACTTTAAGGAAAGGATAGGGTTTGAGCTAAAGCTTTAGTTTAAAAGCATTAATGTTTTTTTTTTTTTTTTTTTGATGGGGAAAAGAGAATCTTCAGAACAATGTCAAAGGGCTGGGCAGAAGAGGGAGAGCAAACAGTCTCTGCATCAGAACAGCCATGGCACCTGGAAACATGAGGGTTTGGGAGACAGGGGGCCCTGTTCTGCATTCTCTGTGGCCAGGCTTGGGTGCATTACACTGTGTCAAGCAGACATCTGGCCAATGATTTATGTGTCAGCTTGGCGGGGAGAGCACCCTGTGCCCATCACCATTAAGTAAAAAAAAGTCAAAATTATAACAACAAAACTCATGTCTCAAAAATGTTAGGCCATGATTGATGGGCCCACAGGCCAGGATTAATCTGCAAGTTTATGTGGTGCTGGGCTAGCAACCCGACAGTCTCAAAATCATCCAGAAGGACACTGAAAAATGAGAACTAGCACAGGAAGGACCATGGGTCCTACTTAGAGCGAGTAGGAGGGGGTTTCCTAGGTCCTTGGCTGCCCGTCTCTCCCTGCCTCAGCCTGGTCCTAAGTAAGTAGGTTCCACTAGCTCCCCCCAACCACGTTGCCCAACTCAGCACACAGAAAACAGCTGTTATCAGCATGTAAACAAAACATGCTAATTTAAAACCCTGCTTTCATTGAAATCAAACACAATTAACTTATTATTTTAACTACCCAGTGGATTCCATGGTGGAATTTTAAAAACCAAAGAAAAGAATATGATAACTTTAGAGACTTCAAAGAACAATCAGGCCAATTTATCAGCACAATTGTTTGGGAGGTCACTGTTTTTTAAAAGAATTAGGGGTGGGAAGGTCTTCAGAGAGCATCTATACACCCTCCTCATTTATAGGTGAGGACACAGACGTCGAGACTAAAGAGAATTGCCCTGGTTACTTAGTTTAGAGTGGGGTCAATGTTAGGACAAGACTGCAAAGATTCTGGGTTTAAGTCCCATGTTCTTTCAATGAAACTTGATAACAAATTATGAACATTTAATTAACCTCACAGGTTTTTTTTAAGTTTTGTTGAGATTCAATTCACTTGAGATCCAATTCAATCATTTAAAGTATACAGATCGATGACTTTTAATATATTCACGGAGCTGTGCATCTGTCACCACCCTTAATCATCAGCCCCAAATACTCCATTTGGCCATATCCACATTTTCTTTGGGGAAATTTCTATTTAGCTACTTTGTCCCCTCAGCCCTAGGCAACCACCAATCTATTTTCTGTCTCTATCATTTGCCAATGCTGAATGTTTCATAAAATGAAATCATAGAATGTGTCGTCTTTTGCCACTGGCTTCTTTCACTCAGTATATTTTCAAGGTTCATCCACATTGTAGCTTGTATCTGTGCTTCATTTCTTTTTATTGCTGAATACTATTCCACTGTATGGCTATATAACATTTCATTTATTGTTTCATTAATTGTTGGACGTTGGGCTATTTTTGTTTTTTGGCTATTATGAATAATGCTGCTATACACATTCATGTACAAGTTTTTGTGTGGACAAATGTTTTCATGTCTCTTGGGTACATACCTCGGAGTAGGATTGCCAAATGATATGATAACTCTATGTTTAACTATTTGAGGAAGTGCCACACTGGTTCCCAAAAACATTGGTACCATTTTACATTCCCATTAGCAGCATATGAGCATTCTGGGTTCTTCACATTCTCACCAACACTTGTTATTATCTTTTTTTTTAGAGCCATCCTAGTGGGTATGCAGTAGAATCTCATTGTGGTTCAATTTGCATTTCTCTGATGACTAACGATGTTGAGCATCTTTGATGTGCTTGCTGGTCATTTGTACATCTTCTTTGGAGAAATGTCTATTCAGATTCTTGTCGACTTTTACTTGGGTTACTTATCTTTGAGTTGTAATAGTTCCCTATGTATTCTAGATACAAGACCCTTGTGAGATTTGCAAAATTTTTCTCCCATTCCGTGTGTTGTCTTTTAACTCTCTCGAGGGTGCCTTTTGAAGGACATAAGTTTTAAATATTGATAACCTCACAGGTTTTTAAATGGTGCATTATTTTTTTTCTCTACCTTGGGTCATTTATAAATGGATTTTAGTATAAATGTGATCATAAAATATTTGCTATAGAACACATGGTGAATTGATCTATACGAGGTAGGTTCAGCTTGCTATAAAGGGCAATAAAAATGGGTAGAAGTGGTAGCATTATTCCTACATGCTTGTGCATGTAGGAATCACCCCAATTGCCTAACACCAAAAAGCCCCTAGTCAATGTCACCATGAGAAGAAATAATATCCTGAAGAAACTTATGTAAATAAGGACAATCACAAGAGGTTATAATTGTATGTGTCCTCCTATTGAGCATAAACAGACCCCTCATAGCAATGCCTGTTTATTAATGAAGCCAGGTGTGCTTGCTCATTTCCAGTCCAGTGACTTTACTGCACGCATAACACAGGATTTCTGATAGATGTCTGTGTATTTATGTACAGGAGAGCATTTTATTACACTTGTGGATGGAGCCAGAGCTCCAGGTTGTTATCATTACAGCATGAATAGAATAAAGTTGTTTTTTTTTTTTCCTTGTTATTTTCCTTCTCTTTCTCCCTTTACCTCCCCCAATCTTGCCACTTCCCACCTAAACACAGGAATATACTAATCAGGGAAATATGCACTGCTGTTTAGTAAAGGGTCAAATCCATTTGGATGGAATTCCAGGCTCAACGTGCTAACAATGGCAGGAAACTGGGTCCTCGAGCTGGCTTAAGCACAGAGCTGTGAGCGATAGATTGTTGAAAGAGCCGGCCCTGGGGTATGCTAATTTGGCTCACTTTGTGTTTGGAATGCTGCGATTGTTCCAGACACAATGAGGGATCTGTCTGTCCACACAGGAGAAGTTGTAATTACAGGAACAGGAGCTAAATTACCGCTCTTAATTGCAAATGATTCCATAGCGGTCTGTACACAATGCTGGTAATTTGTCCTCTGGACTGTATAGGGATGGGCAGGAGTGTTAATTTAATGTTTTTGGTGATTAGGGGAGTAGACCTTATACCTTATATCCACTTCATCCACAACCAGGTGATGCCAGGATCCCCTCTGGTTTACCTGTCTTGTTGGTTGGGATGACTCGGGCCAGGACATGATTATTATCTCTACTGAGAAGACAGGGTGTTGAAAGTCTCACTGTCTTTGGTATCCTAAAACCTTGATTTGTTGTGATCATAACATCCTGTACAGAAGTCTCCTTGTGTATATCATTGAGAAGCCATTTCCTAATTGGGAAAGAAGGTTGAAATCTGCCCCAGCGTCATGTTCTGGAAAAAGCAGCTGTGGCAGATGATAGTTTGTAGCTAAACGTAATCACCAAGTGGATACTCTTCAGTAAGGTCTTTGTCTTTTTGTCTATTAGGAAGCGCAGTAGGAAAATTCACTCCTTTGGATGGCTTATAATGTTATTCATTCATTCATTTATTCATTCAACAAATGTTATTTGAGGACCTGCCATAGGCCAAGTATTGTATAGGAATGGGATGAAGAGTAGCATAAGAAAAGTTCTACTCTGAGCCAACAGTTTCAGTAGGGACCAAACGATGTCAAGGAATAAGGCAGCATGATAGTATCATGACAGAATGATGCATACTTTATGGTCTACAGATAAGATTGATGAAGAATATTCCAAGAAATAACCAGAAACCTTTTCTCACATAGAATTGAGATGCAGACCATTACTAAACCAGGCGCTGGCAAGGTGAGTGGACTGACTCTTAGATCAATCAGACCCATGCAAGGAAAAGGGGATATGGACAGTTTTCCTTGAGGCCCAGGCGAAGGAGGGAGCTGCAGATACCTGAATAAAACGGCTGCGGTATGGGAGGAGAGGCCATGAGATGTAGACCCCTTTAGTGACAGTCACCAAGAAGAGAGAGCTTCTGGGAGCTGTGAGAGAGAAGAATTTATACCGATGATTCTTAAATGTTTGGGAGGAAACGGACCCTTCACGAATCTGATGCAAGCAGTTTTATATCAAATGTCAAGCTTGTGGATTTGCTCCATTTTAGCACCAGTGTGACCTTGACGGCAGGGGAGCTGGGCTGGTAAACACTTTGCATGGGCCACAGTTCTTGGTTCCAGTGGACCCCAGTGATTTCTGACCACATCTTGGGGTTGGAGACAGAAAGAACAAGAAGCAGCATTTACCAGGGACTGACCACTTGCATCATGCTCTGAGGCCCACCAAGCAGATGGGAAAACTGAGATGCTAAGCCTGTCATTCGATGTCCTGCCTCCGGAAAATGGCAGCCGCTGGGTCGAGCTTGCGTTTGCCTGAATCACAATTCCAAGCAGCCTCCTCTCATCAGCTGCCCTATTCGGTCCAAGTGTGAATTACTGTGATTACCAACTTTTTTTTTTTTTCCTGGAATTTGGTGGCCTTGGTTTGTGCAGTTGAAGGGGACACTCACTCTACCTCATTCCTGACAGTTTTAGGAGCTGACAACAGAACATTCGAGGAATGACATCAAGTGACTTTCCTCAAGGTCATTTCCTGTCCGTGATCTCTGCAAAGATCACATTCCCTAGAGATGTGTGGAGGTTGGAAACAGACCCTATTCTGTCAGAAAAGAGATGTCTGAGGCAGCTGTAATAGGCGGACGAGGGTTATGTGTGTGTGTCAACATCCTCCGTGACATGCTTTGCTGGTGAACACACACCCCACACTTGGCTAAAAACAAACCAGGTCTGCTAGGCGGATGACTCATGCTTGAGACTGAAGTCTTCACCCTGAGTCAATAATTCTCATTTTCAAGGCAAATGCTGAGCTCTACAGCTACCAAGGTGACACTGCCTGGGGCAGCTCTGCATATTAATGTGGATTATTAGAAACGGCACCCCCTTAGGTTCTTGAGGCAGGATGTTCTTCAGTGGACTTTCAGAGTCTCTGCCCCTTGTCCTGTTCACATGTCATGCACGAATGGGCGCAGTTGTAGGTGCTCAGGGAGGGCAGCCTGGTGAAGGGAACAGATGATCGGGTTTGGAGACGGGGAGTCCTGATGTCACAGGCGGGTTTCTGCACGATGGTAGGTCATTTACCATCTGTTCACCTATGAAATAGACATAATCACGCTCTATTGAAGAGCGTTACTAGACCTGAAGATAAAGTGTGTAGGGTGCCTGGGCACATAGTAGGGGCTTGAGCATCAGGATTCACTTTGCTGTGTGCCCTCTGCTTAGCTGAGTTGTCATTTTCCCCCTTTCCCCTTTATTTTATCTTAAGGCCTTGATTTATTTCTCTAAAGGGAAAGACATCCAGCTGAATGATATAGATTATAGGCCCTCACAGGTGGTTTTGCCACCTCTCCCGTCACCTCTGTGTTCTGCATCACATAGGAGGACATTGGTTAGAACAAGCGTGATGATGAGGGAGAAGCGGAACATGCAGAATTGGGAGACTTTCCGGTTGTCTCTGGCTCTGCCCTAACGTTTTAAGGGCCCATGGAAAAGTCACCTGAACTCTTGGGCCTCCATTTACTTGTCTATAAAAAAGAGGGGCTTGAATGAAAAGATATTTCAGAGACTTCAAGCTCTTGATGGGCTGTTTCTGGGCTGACTCTTCTCCCTGAAGTACAGACTTAAATTCCGGTGCATGAAACCCTACCACTTTGCTAAGTCTGCAGATGCTTTTCTGTACTGGCTGATGCTTAGGACCAGATTTCCTTCGGTCAGCACAAATGGGGCCAGCAAGCTAAGTAACGCCCTCACTATGAATGTTCTTCTGTAGTAAGCGAGGCAGACGGGGCTTGTCTCTGCTAATCAACCTATACATTTCCAGGAAAATTACTTTTTTTCTCCTTACTAGTCATACACACAGCTTGTGCATGTGGGGATTTATAAACACAGTTGATTTATAAGGGGGTGGATTTCTCTAAAACATCATTTGTGTTAATTATGTCAGCTAGTTAAAATAATAAGTCTGCTAATTATGTCAGCTATCCTAACATGAGCTTGTTAAGGCGCTAAATATCACTCTTCTTGTTTTTCTCATATTCAGGAATGAATGGTAGGTGAAGAAGTACAATTCCAATTCATAAAGCATCAGAGTGACTAACTGGGTTTATTTATGTTTTACCCAAGGGAGTGGAATGTGAGACTTTTCTCAAAGGGAAAGTTAGCCAACTGGAGTAGTGTGTTTGGGCCAAATGTTAGCACCAGACACATTCTCAAACCTTCTCAGAATCCTGGTATGTTAGAGATGGAAGAAGCCTCTAGGATTTCTGGGCAATTCCTCTCCTTCTATCAATTGCCCTTTTAGCTCAATAACGAGCTATGTATAAAGTATATTCCTTTAAAGAAACTTTTCAGTTAAACACTTCTGCGGGAACAGAAATTGCCCCACGTGGTGGAGTATCTCAGATGGGATTTTTTTTTCCAATAAGAAAATAAGGAACTTAAGTTCTCTATATTCTTAAAAATTTCCCAATTAGTTGTAGTAGGGTTTTTCAGATCTAGCTAGCTCTTGTGGGAGACATTTAGGCTCCATGAACGCTAAGCAGTCAGTACGAGATCTGCCAGCAGGTGGCGCCAAACGTTTTCATTAGAAAAGTAACCCTGCCGGCAGACCTCTTTTGCATCCTCCTCCTAGTAAAAAAGCCTTTTAAGTGAGCAGTGCGGGCTCATTCACCCAAATACAGGAAACATGTGCCTCTCTTATTTGGTAGCTCTTTGGCAGTACGCTGCCGTAGCTCGGGGTGAGTTATTTCCTTGAAGTTTGTTAAAAGGGAAGTATGGTGAAATTAAAGACTTGAAACAAAGCTTTATTAGAGTTTTGCAGACCAATTAAAATCCAGTCTCAGGGCTGCAAACCCCTTCCATCAGCCCCTTCTCCGGGACGCCGAAAAACAAAGGACAACTAGATGGTAGATCGCTCCATATCCCCCCTTTTTATCCTTGCACAGAATTTTACTATTTTTTTTTCAGATCTCAAGCCAGCTTTTGTAGTCTGGTTAAAATTTTGTTCCGTGTAGGAAAGAGTATCATACTGTGACCTTATTGATCCAGGCCCTGTTCTGGAGGGGGGCACACTGATAGCCTCAGATGTAGGGTAGTGAGGAGAATAGTAGGTTTCTACCTCTGGTCACAGTTACCAGAAAAAGTGCTGCCAGTACTCAAGGTCCTGAAAAATCATGGCCAATGTATGCCAAATTTTAGTTCTTACAAGACTTTTTTGAAACAATGTAGGTACATTCATTTATTCACTCATTCATTGGACAAATGTATTTTGAGTGTCCACCATGCCAAGCATTGTCCTTGGGAGACAGGGATCCAGAGATGAAGAAAAACATGCGGTTCCAACTCTTAAGATGCTTTTCATCTAATGGAAGAACCAGATACTGATCAAGTCACCCTCATACCCATACAGCAATGAACGGAGGACAGTGCTTTGAAGGAAATGAACGCTGTCCCATGATGCTGTTGAACCAGGAAAGTTGACCTAGATTCCTAGATCTGAGCAGAGATGGGCACAGGCAAGTTTCCGGATGGAAGTGTCCTAGCTGGATTGGACATGTGAAGGGTGAGGAAGAATTAATTAGGCGAGGGGGTAGGGAGAGGTGGGAAGAAAGTGCAGACCAAGGGCAAACAAGTTCAAAGACCCTGGGGTGGGAGGGAGATTGGAGAGTGTGAGACACCGAGATGCAGTGGGAAGGAACTCAGCAAGGAAGGGGAGAATAGATGCTATTACATGAGCGAAAACTCATCATGAGTGTTACACTCTTCTCCATGTTGATTACATTTACATACACACACACACAAAATCGAACACACACACTCTAAAATTCTATTAATCACCTGATCTCTACTAGTCTCCTGCTTTTATAACACTGTTGGCTTGAAACCAGTGTCCAAATATTTCTGAAAAGTTTAGGCATTTTCCTTTCCTCAGTATAGTGACCCATGGGAATGGACACAAGTACCTTTGGGCAAGGCTAGGAGGGAAATTCACAGAATACACCTGCAATAGTAGAAAATAGGTTCTTCAGCCTTCATTAAAGGGAGTGTGGATCTGTGAACTGATTGGGACTTAGATATGACCCTGACTTTCTTTCTTTCTTTTTTTTTTAATATTTTATTTATTTATTTGAGAGAGAAAGTGACAGAGATAGTGAGAGAGAGCACAGGTGGGGAGGAGAGGGAGAAGCAGACTCCCTGCTGAGCAAGGAGCCCAATGTGGGGCTCCATCCCAGGACCCTGGGATCATGACCTGAGCCGAAGGCAGATGCTTGACAAACTGAGCCACCCAGGCACCCTGACCCTGAATTTCTGATATGGTGGTAACCTTGATTCTCCAGACCTGGATATTTTCAGTTATATACATTAAGTGGGACCAGGAACCCTATGATCAATTGACCATTACCTAAGACCTAAGGCAGGTCAGTCTCTTCTGATGAGTCCTAATGTCCCCCAAGGTGACATACCATATTTGTATCTGTCTGTTCTAGTATAACTACGTGCCCTTTGCCACCTTGGGGCTTTCCCATGGTCATCCCATTCAAAGAGCCCTTTGCAATGGCAGCATCTCCCACAGTATCCCCAGCCCACAGAGAAGAGCCACTATGCTGCTTTTCAAAGATGTTGGTGTTTCCCTCACCAGTGGATATTTCAGGCCTTAGTGATGAGATCATCTATAGGGCGAAATCTACAACTGCATTCCTATCTCTTGACATCTTTGGATTCTTTTCTTCTCTATCAAATTCACCATTTCTGACCTCTTAACTTCCCCCAGACTTCACTCCAATGAAGCCCAAGGCTTCTTCAGCTGACAAGCCCTTTATCAGAACCACTCACAGCTGCTCAGCCTAGCACTAGTAGATCGAGAATCATGGGTTATAGTACCCATATTTATCCTGATCAAGATGATGTTTATTCCTCCTGCCTGGCTCAAAAGGCCTCAGGATCCCTTTTCTCACACATTCCCAGATCTTTGTCAATATAATTTACAAGGAGTAAAGTCCTATAAGTCTTTTGGTGGGTTAATCTCCTACTGGGTTTGACTTTGTAAATCTTCCCCTCCCCCTTCCCCTAGGAAATGCTGGGCTCTGACTTTAGTTACAGGTCTGGGAATATCAAGGATCAGTGTGTAAGGGTGGTTAGGGGCATAGAGCACGAAGAGAATCTACTCTTCTTCAGGGAGAAGGTCAGAATCTTCAGGCCATACACGAAGACCCTAATCAGTCAGGCAAGGAGGCGATGGCAAGGGGGTGCTAAGAGTAGGTTGAGGGTTGGGAAAACTGGAGGTCTCTAAATCCTCCCATACATCCCCATTCCAGTTCTCTTCTGATCCTTACATGGAAAAAAATCCAAACAAACAAACAAAACACATGAAGATAGGAATTCAGCTGATAATGTAATTTGGGAACTTCATATCAAACTTTGCCTTTGATTTCCAGTTACCTCAGTACCATCCTTTTTATATAGTCCTCAAAATCCTTGGTGAAAATCCATGATTTATGCTTTTCATCTGTTTTTCATTGTCAGTGCCTTGAACACATCCCTTGACCTTTTTTACTTCAGGGCACACAGGCTGGACTTCTAGCTGCCAGCATTGATGTCTCTTTACCTAGAGGCTTTCTCTGGCCTCCAGAGCTGCTCTGCTCATGTGCAGCAGACTAGAAGGGTGGGTTGCCTAACACCCCAGGCAGCAGCACTCAGACAATGACTGCTGGGAATTGGTGTACAAACTCTCCAGCCATCTTGACCCTTGGGCGGGATGATTCTGGCAAATGTCTTACTCTCTGACCTAGAGCACCCCAATGGGCTTGAGCTCCAGTTGCGCATGGTGTTTACTGGGATCCCCTCCCAACTAAATGATGTGAACTTGAATCCTTGTCTCAGAGTCTGCTTCCAGGCAAGTCCGAAGTAAGATAGGACCTTATTGGAAAAATCCTAGGTAACTCACAGATGGATAAAGATCCAGGCTGTAAAAATGGGTAGCAGACTAGAGATGGCTAGGGAACAAGATATATGGCCATTATTAATTCAACAGGAACATCTGGGTGGAATGCCCCTGTTAGATACCACATGCATTCTCAATTAGGGTGATATCACCCCCTAAGGAGCAGAATACACAAATCCTACTTTTATGTATAAAGCATGGATATACATGCAGTACATAAGCTGATATATAGCCTATCTACTGTCTTAAAATTTCATGGAAGGGCAATTTAGCAAAAAATGTCTAAAAAGTCTCATTAGGAGGCTGACAGTGAAAAAAAAGGTTGAGAAACACAGCTCTAGACATTACTGCCTTGAATGCTATATTGCTGCCCCTGATGCTGCTGTCTTGAATTCTAATCTTAGCACCATTCACTTCGGGATCACGGGCTGATGAGGACAGCTGATTGGCAGAGTACCTATCACCTGACCCAGTTCTAGTTCTAGGGGTAGGGGAGGGAACATCTATCCTCTTCTCCTTCTGTGGTAGCTGGTAGAGTCCAGCATTCCCCTGAGGCTCACAAAATAGGGAGCTTTCTTCTCAAGTATGAAGGAAGTCTAGGTGTAGGGCAACCCCCAAATGGTAGCTGTTCACCTCTGAGAAACTGTGGACTTTGAAGAGTTTGAGGGCTCCATCTTGGGAATTCCCGGTACTGCCTCCATTCAGAAAGTAGAATAGGAGATATCAAATATGTCTTGGGTTATGAAAGTCTACCAGAGGTTTACAAACTATTCATCAGAGCAGCTTTTAAAATAGGAGGTACTTTAGTTTGGGGTTCCTGAGTGAAAAATGTGAGGTAATTCCTTTCTGATGGCTCCTTGGATTTGGACCCTTAACCACATACACATAGAGCATTAGAATTACCAAGTCCCCAACTAGATGTGCCCCACAGCATGATGGAAAGATCACACTGGTCAGGAGATTTCAGGATTGCCAAGGGCCGGTGGTGGGATCACAAGCAAATGCTTCTCTTACCTGTATGAGAAGGGTGTCGAATTAAAAGACTTTAGGGTCTCTTCTATTTTTACCATCTTATTTACTATAAAAAATTATCATGACCTTTTCATGTGTCATGAGCCATTAATTCTTCTAATAATACCAAGGGAAGATTTTACTAATTTCACCACATGGTGTGGACGTGGAAGTTCAGAGATGTTAAGTCCCTTGCTCACGTTCACTCAGAAATGAAACAGCACTCAAGCCGAGATCTGTTTGGCTCTGAAAGCCACCAAACCACACCTTCCCATGCTCTAGGGGAAGTCTTAGATTCAGCCATGGTTGGCTTTCAGTGTTTTTCTTTCCCCTGATGTGATACCCTCTCCTGGCTGCCTGGGTGTCTGCCATGTTGCTCAGATCCTGGCTTGCATGTCCTTGCCTAGGCTCTACATTCACTCTCCTCCTCTGTTTTCAGCTTTCCAAGCTCCTTCTGAAATGCAGTCAGGAGACTGAAATGCACTGAATTAACTATCCAGGCTCTCGGGACTGAGTGCTGATAGCTTGCTAATGGAGTAAATAGATATGTTAATGGGAGAAAGATAAAACAGCAGAAGGTCTGCCTTGAAGCTGTGGAGTGAATTAGATGTCCCTTTCAATCCACTGTCTCTAAATAATAGCCCCACGTAAACTATTAAGCACGGAGCTGGACACCACTCACTCACAGTACATATTGCTTCTAGAATAGCAGCAAAAGCCCTAGACCATGAGCTGGAAGAGCAGATTCTTAGCGTCGACTGTGGCAGGAAAGAAAGCGTGGTGCAGAGCAGTAAGGACAAGAGAAGCAGAGGGTCTGAACAGGCTCCTCCCTTTGGCACAAGTCACCCTCATGAGCGGCCACCAGGTCACTCGCCAGGCTTATGCTTGTGTTGCCCTGAGTGGAAAGCAGAATGCAGATGGAATTAACCCTTTCTGATTAGAAACAGAGGACCAGTGGCAATTTCTGAAAACATGTGATTGCATTTTCTCAACATTCAAAAAGTGTAATGATTAAATTTCCCCCATGGTAATCCAGAGGCAATATGGTCTCAGGGGAAAACAGTGTATTGAGAATCAGAGGACTTGGGTTTGGGCTCTGGTTTTCAGCAAATCAAGTAAATCCTCCTAGCTCCCTCCTGAGCTCCCTCCCTTCTTCCTTCTTTCTTTCTTTTCTTCCTTCTAAAGCAATTTTATTGAGGTATAATTGACATGCAATGAAATGCACCCATTTTAAGTATACAGTTGGTAAATTTTGATACAGGTGTACATCCACCATAATCAATATATATGACTTTTCTATTGGTCCTAAAATTTCACTCTTGCCCCTTGCCGTTAATCCTTCCCCCTCTCCTTAGCCCCAGGCAACTGCTGACTGACCTGCTTTCTATCACTCTAGATTAGTCTGTTTTAGTGCTTTATATAAATAGAATTACACAGTATGTATTCTTTTGTATCTGGCTCATTTCACTCAGCATGCTTTTGAAATTCATTCATATTGTTGTATATAGCAATAGTTCCTCCTTTTGCTTGTTCCTTTTTATTGCTGTGTAATATTTCATTATGCAGCTTTGCTTCTGTTTGTCCATTCACCCGTTGGTGGGCATTTGGTGTTTGTCTCTTAAAAATAAATATGAACATGTGTTTGTTAGCCATTTGTATGTCTTCTTCAGAGAAGTGTCTTTTCATATCTTCTGCCCACTTTTTGACTTGATTATTTGTTTTTTGGGTGTTGAGTTTGAGAAGTTCTTTATAGATTTTGGATACCAGCTCTTTATCTGCAGTGTCATTTGCAAATATCTTCTCCCATTCTGTGGGTTGCCTCTTTGTTTTGTTGACTGTTTCCTTTGCTGTGCAGAAGCTTTGTATCTTGATGAAGTCCCAAAAGTTCATTTTTGCTTTTGTTTCACTAGCTTTTGGAGATGTAGCTTGAAAGAAGTTGCGGTGGGTGATGTTAAAGAGGTTACTGCCTATGTTCTCCTTTAGGATTTTGATGCATTCCTCTCACATTGAGGTCTTTCATCCACTTTGATTTTATCTTTGTGAATGGTGTTAGAGAATGGTTGAGTTTCATTCTTCTGCATGTAGCTGTCCAATTTTCCTGGCATAACCACATTGAGATACCACGTTACACCAGTTAGAATGGCAAAAATGGACAGGGAAAGAAACAACAAATGTTGGAGAGGTTGTGGAGAAAGGGGAACCGTCCTACACTGTTGGTGGGAATGCAAGTTGGTACAGCCACTTTGGAAAACAGTGTGGAGGTTCCTCAAAAATTTAAAAATAGAGCTACCCTATGGCCCAGCAATTGCACTACTGGGTATTTACCCCAAAGACACAGATGTAGTGAAAAGAAGGGCCATATGCACCCCAATATTCATAGCAGCAATGTCCACAATAGCCAAACTGTGGAAAGAGCCAAGATGCCCTTCAACAGATGAATGGATAAAGAAGATGTGGTCCATATATACAATGGAATATTACTCAGCCATCAGAAAGGATGAATACCCAACTTTTACAACAACATGGATGGGACTGGAGGAGATTATGCTAAGTGAAATAAGTCAAGCAGAGAAAGTCAATTATCATATGGTTTCACTTATTTGTGGAACATAAGGAATAGCATGGAGGACATTAGGAGAAGGAACGGAAAAATGGAGGGGGGGAATTGGAGGGAGAGATGAACCATGAGAGACTATGGAGTCTGAGAAACAAACAGGGTTTTAGAGGGGAGGGGGGAGGGGGGATTGGTTAGCCTGGTGATGGGTATTAAGGAGGGCACATACTGCATGGAGCACTGGGTGTTATACGAAAACAATGGATTGTGGATCACTACATCAAAAACTAATGATGTATTGTATGGTGACTAACATAACATAATAAAATTTAAAAAAAGAAAAAGAAATAAATATGAACATTCATGTAACAGTGTTTTGCTGACATGTGTGTTCAGTTCTCTTGAGCAAAACTTGGGAGGGGAATTGCTGGGTCTTATGGTAAGGGTATATTTACATTTATTTTAAAAGTACTCAACTTTCCCAAACTTCACCATTTTACATGCATGTTCCGGTTGTTTCATATCCTAGCCGACAATGGTTATTGTCAATAGTTCAAACGTTAGCCATTCTAGTGTGTATGAAGGGCATTGTGAATTTGATTTTAATTTTAATATTCCAATAACTAATATTTTCTTTTTTAAAAATTTAATTTAGTTTATTTATTTGTCAGAGAGAGAGAGAGAGAGCACAAGCAGGGAGAGCGGCAGGCAGAGGGAGAAGCAGGCTCCCCACTGAGCAAGGAGCCCGATGCTGGACTCGATCCCAGGACCCTGGGATCATGACCTGAGTCAAAGGCAGATGCTTAACCGACTGAGCCCCCCAGGCACCCCCATTCATATGTTTTCATTTTTGAAGTGTCTGCTCATATATTTTGACCATTTAAAAAATTGTCATTTAGGTGTAAGAGTTCTTTATATATTCTAGACATAAGTCTTTTGTCAGATATATAGAATGCAAATATTTTGTTCAGCCTGATATACTTTTCAAGTAGTTGAAATTCTAAATTTTGATAAAGTCAACTCACAATTTTATTATTTTATACTTCATGCTTCTTGTTGTTTTGTCTAAAAAGCTTTTGGCCTCTTTCATTACAAGGTTATGAAAGTAAAATGTGATCAGGTATGTATGTAAGAACTTTGTAAACTATAAAGTATTGTACAACCCTGAGGTATAATAATAAATAGAGCAGCAAAAATAAAAATCTTAATAAGTAAATCAACAAGCCCTTTAGTAAAGCACAACTCTCAGTGATTAAAGAATTACAAAGAAACACCTCCAATCTAGAGAGTTACAAAATATATACTAAAAGTCTGCAACAAAATAAGATGGCAAATGCTATGTGCCATGTAATAACATTAGAGCTACTCTTAAGTGAATATTTAAGGCATACTAGCTAAGTTTTTAATAAACATTATTTCACTTAATCCTTAAAAGAATCTTGAGAAATAAAGGTTAGTGTGTCTTCTCCATAGATCAGGAAATCAGGGTTCAAGAAGGTTAAATAGCTGAGAAAGTTTACATAGAATGCTATAGAACTAAAATTAGACACACATATTGTATCCTGATTATCCATTAGGAGGTTAGACCATGCACTTTAAGAATTCAGAGGACAGACAGAGACGTGTTGACTTGAAGGCTGAGGGAATGTTTTCGATAGGAGGTGGGGGTTGAGATAGACCTTGAAGAACATTTAAATAAGAGTAAATAGGAATCCAATTTTGTCAAGAAGGGGATTAATTACAGAAGCAAAGAAATAAAGATAATATGTTCCAGGGACATTGACTAGACTGATTTTACTAGTTTGTAGGAGTAGCAGTTAAGGTTGCAGCTATATGGTGATAAATGATGTTTAAAGTATTAATATATTACTTTAATGTCAACATATCTTTAAGCGTAGTACAAATGTTAGTTTTTATTTTATTTTATTTTTTACTAATAGTACTTTTTACATAAATCGTAACCCATACCAATATTTTCGACCATTAAGTGCTTTCCACATAATCTCATAATCTTGCATAATGTCCATTCATTTCTTTTTTTTAAGATTTTATTTATTTATTTGACAGAGAGAGAGATAGCGAGAAAGGGAACACAAGCAGGGGGAGTGGGAGAGGGAGAAGCAGGCTTCCCACCGAGCAGGGAGCACCCTGGGATCATGACCTGAGCTGAAGGCAGACGCTTAACGACTGAGCCACCCAGGTGCCCCTGTCCATTCATTTCTTTAATGTTTGTGAGTGTTTGCTCTGTGCTGGGCATTGTACTAGGCACAGAGAATATAAAGGTAAATCCAATATTGTCTTTGCTTTCAAGGAATTCACAGTTAATGTTTAAGTGAAAGGGTCTGTTGAACAGAAAAAAAATTGAGGGTTGAGTTCTAGAGAGACAAGGCTAAAAATGTAAATTTTGTAGTTGCTGATGTGTGCACAAGGCACATATGCATTTTCTAGAAAGAAAAACAAAGATAAGATTCCAAACAGCAGGAGTGGCAGGGTAGCTCAGTGGGTTAAATGTCTGACTCTTCGTTTTGGCTCATGTCATGATCTCAGGGTTATGGGATCTAGTCTAGCATAGGGCTCCACACTTAGTGGGGAATCTGCTTCAGATTCTCCCTCCTTCTCCTTCTGCCTCTCTCCCTGCTTACATACTCTCTCTCTCTCTAAAATAAATTAATTAAAACCTTGAAAAAAAGAAAGATTTCAAAGAGCAGCCCAAAGCAGATGGAAACTTTTTAAAAATTTCTGAATTATATACATGTATGAACACACACACACACACACACAACTATTTTAGCTTATCTTGCAACAAGGAAGTAATAAGAAATGTTACCTTGAGGTCACAAAGTAGTTTTTATTATAATATGCACATTCCCTTGAATCAGTGGAGTACTGGGTAACTAGAGAAATGAATGTCAGTATTAGATAGGAGGTCAATATCTTTTTAATGCTTATGACAAGCCTATAGTTAAATATTTCTGGGCTTGAACCAAGTTTTATCTTTTAAGGGAAATGTGGATCAATTTCTCAGGACCTCCAGTCTTAAGATAGAAGAAAATAGCTCGTTCCCAGAGGTAGAGCTGAATTGTACTCAATATGTTTGGGACTCATCTCCATTCCTTTAAGGAGACAAAGATTTTATGAGGAATTTATAGCAATATAATATTACAATCCACATACTACATAGCCCAGGGAATTCTTTATCCGAGCCTATATTGCAATAGAGCTGACTGTGGAAGGTTTCTGAGTAAAAGGAGATTCTGGAGTCTTGGAAGCAGCAGCATAACATGACCTCCAGCCAGAGGTTCTGAAGGTCATTGTCATTAAGAGCATCTGGTGAGGGAGTGATCCCTACAGAGATGCTGGGTGAAGAGATGCTCAGTGGGGAGGAGAAAGGGAGGAGAGGAAAGGCTGGGACCAGAACCTTGCAGAAGGCCTGTGATTAGGGAGTGGGAGAGACAGAGAAGATGGAATAGAACAAAAGATGAGCACAGTCTCAGGAAAACATCGAGTCACAGAAGGCAAAGAAAAGAGTTTTCATCAGAATCAAATAGAGCTAAGTGAGAGAACATGACAGATTTTAAAAAGGTCTTAGATTTGGCTTTTCAGTCATTAGCAAAATTTTGGAATACGGTTTCTGATCTTAACTTTCTGAGATCACCAAGTTGTTTTGTTAGCTGACTTTCCTGTTTCTGGAAGATTCTGAAGAACAAATCAATCTATATATTCAAATAAATGAGAAATAGACATATTTATTACTTAAAGATCATCTTGCAGAGATAGACATTGGAGAAAAGAGATGAAATATGAAGGCATACATACAAATACAACAATTGATAACAAGTTCAGGTGCTCTCTCTACCCAGAAGCCAATGACTCCCCTTTGTCTACAAACCATAGCACTCCTTTTTCTATCTGGAAATCATAGCCTTGACTTGTGAGGGCTGTCTCCCAGGATTCTATACCTTCCCAAACTGGGCAACCACCTTGAACCCACTTATCTTCCCCACCCAGGTACCTTTGCATACCCTCCACTTAGACTTTCTTTGATGCATTTATTCAACAAGTATTTAGATACCTTCTTTTGGCCTTGTAAGGGAGTTACCATGGAAACTAAGGTGGCCCTGGCCCTTGTCCATGTGAAACTTTGCATCCATGGGACAGTAAGACATTAAATAATAGCACATCTAATCATGTAACTATGAGCTGTGTGCAGAGGAAATTTATGTAATAACATGAAGGTTAAATAAAAGGGCTGAACGCTAACTGGCGGATATCCCCAAGATCCAAAGAGTATGCAGGAGTTAATTTGGTAAAAGATAGGGGAAGTGTCTGAGGCAGAGCGAACAGTGTGAAGGTAGGAAGGGAGCCTGAAACACAGAAAATGAGACAACAGCACAAGATGAGGTAGTGAGGAAGGCAGGGACCAGACTGGGCCATAAGCTGGGCCCGAATAAGGCTTCAGACTATTTCCTACAGGTAATTGAAAGCAACGGAAGGATATAAACAGAGAAATTATGCAGTCAAATTTATATTTTAAAGACCATTCTGGGAAAATAGACATGAATAGACATTAATTTTATATAACAACAATAGTAAATGAAATTAAAAGTAATTATACACCCTGACTAACTGGGGTTTATTCTAGGGATGTAAGTCGGTTTAATATGTTAAAATCAGTCAATGGAATCCACCATATTAACAGGTTTAAGACAGGAGAAAAATCATATGGTTGTATGAATCAATTCAGGAAAAGCACTTGACAAAATCCAACACCCATTCATGATAAAAACTATCAGAAAAATAGGAATAAAAGGGAACTTCTTCAAATTAGTAAAGAATGCAATATAATTTGCATCAGTAAATCAGACTTAATGGTGGCTGATGTTTTTTCACTAACATTGAGAGTAAGGTCATAATTGCTATTCAGCATAGAACTGGAAATTCTAGCCAGTGCAGTAATGAAGAAAAGGAACTAAATGCATACAGATTGAAAGGGAAGTAATAAAACTGTGCCTATTTGCATATTACATGATGTCTGCGTAGAAATCCTAAGGAATCTACAGAACAACTCCTACAACTATTGAGTTCACTGCTACTACAAGATCAACATACAAAAATAAGTTGTATTTATATACACTATCAATTAACATGGGGAAACTAAAATTAAATAAATACTACTTACAATCACTAAAGAGATGAAATACTTAGGTATAAGTCTAACAAAACACATATAGGATTTATGTGCTTAAAAATACCAAAGAAATCAAAGATTTAAATAAGCGGAGAGATATTTCATGTTCATGAATAGGAAGACTCAATATAGTAATGATGTCAATTCTCCCCAAATTGATATACAAATTTAATATAATTCTTATTAAAATCCCAACAAGGTTTTTTGAAGACGACAAGATTATTTGAAAATATGTATGGGAGAGGTACCTGGGTGGCTCAGTCGGTTAAGTGTCTGACTCTTGGTTTCGGCTCAGGTCATGATCTCAGGGTCGTGGGATCAAGCCCCTCATTGGGCTCCGTGCTGAATGGGGAGTCTGCTTGAGGATTCTCTCCCTCTGTTTCTGCCCCTCCCCCCTCTAAAATAAATAAATCTTTAAAAAAAGATATGAAGAGACACTGCACCGAAGAAGATACACAAATGGCACATAAGCACATTAAAAATGTTCCACACCACTAGCCGTTAGCTAAATGCAGATGAAGAAATGAAGAACAAGGTGAGAGAACACTATACACCCATTAGAGCAGCTTAAAAAATGATGACAAGGACGCAGGGAAGGGGATGCAGAGAGAGTGGATCTCTCCTACATTGCTGGTAAAATCGTACAGCCATCTGGAAAATGATTTGCTAGTTTCTTACAAAACCAAATATACAATTGCACTCCTGGGCTTTCCAGAGAAATGAAGACTCATGTCCACATTAACACCTGTACACAATTGTTCATTTCAGCTTTACTTGTAAGAGCCAAAACTGGAAACAGCCAAAATGAATTCATAGGAATTCACTCATCTGTAACACGAGTACTACTTAGCAAAAAAAAAAAAAAAAAAAGGAACAAACAATTGATATGCAACAACTTAGATCTCAAGGGCGTTATCTTGAGTGAAAAAAAGCCAATCCTAGAAAGTCACATACTTTATGATTTTAAGGGGTTTGGCATTCTTGAAAAGACAAAATTATAGAGATGGAAAACAGATTGAAAGTTGCATGGGTTAGAAATGGTGGGGAAGACAGTGGAGAGAAGTAGGTGTGACTACAAAGGGGTAGCATGAGGGAGGTCTCTGTGGTGATGGAATAATAGTTCTGTACCTTGATTGTTGTAGTGGTGGTGACATCAATCTACACATGTAATAAAATGAAACAGGACTATACTCACACATTGCACCAATGTCAAATTCCTGGCTTTGACCTTGTACTATAATTATTCAAAATGTAACCACTGAGGAAACTAGGTGCAGAATATGTGGGTCCTCTCTCTCCTATCTTTATACCTTCCTGTGAATCTATAAATACTTCAAAATTAAAGATAAGAAAAGGAGGTTGCTTTGGTTGTGGTATGAAAAGACTAAGGAAAGAAATGGTAGAATGGTTTTGGGCTCAGGGAAATGACAAGCAACCATTGGGAAGTTTCCTATAGTCATCGCTCTGATGAGGCTAGTAGTGAGAGAAATGGAGAAAAGTGAACAGATATGAGAGATTTTTAGGTCATAAGATGGAAAGTTTTCCTTTGGTGTTGTACATAGGATGAAGGAGAGGACATTGTCAATAATAACATTCAGGTTTCTGGACAACACAATTGCCATGATGGTGGTGCTATTCAGTGAACGAGGAAATGGCAAGAAGAACAGGATAAGGGTGCAGGGGTTTGGATGTGGAGATTGACTTAGTTTTAGACTCACTGAAATTTGAGTGCTTTTGAGAGCAAGGAAGAACTGTTGACAGTCAGAAACTCAGAGTTGAGTATATGGGAATCCAGAACATAGGATATTTAAAGCCACATTGAATGAGATTACTTTAGGAAAGTACAGTAAGTAGAAGAGTGAAGACCTACTAGTCCTACCTAGGATCTAGTTTTGAGAAATTCCAATAGGTTGGGTAGAGAAGTACAAGCAGACAAAGGATACTGAGGAGGAGTTGCCAGAGAAACAGGAGAAAAACCAGGAGCAGATAGTATCAGGGAAACTGAGGACAGAACGTCTTTCAGAAAGAGAACGACTCACAGTACCGGATGGTCTGGGAAGTTCTGGTAGATTAGAACATATGTCCCTTGGGTTCATGACATAGAGGTGGCCTTATTGAGTGTCTCTTTCCTTCCCTAAGCATGGTGGAGTTGACTAAGGAGGCAGTGGAAGGGAAGACAATGGATATGGCAAAGTATATATAATTTTTCCTGAAGTTTGGCTGTGAAGAGACAGAGAGAGCCATGGAGGGAGGTTTTCATTTGTTTGTGGTTAGCTGGTTTCAGAGACATGTCAATGGAGGAGGATTGAAAATACACACAAGTAAAAGTACATGATAGAGTACCTGAGAGGCCACAGGTTCCAGAGCACAGAGGTGGAGACATCATGGACCATTTTTCGAAACCAGAGAGAGAAGTACCTCTCACTCAGCAGTGCCAGGCTTTGGGTTGGAATGGTAATCATGGCACTTGGGTTTAGTCTGTATTCTTCATCTGAATAAATATTCTTTCCTTAAGTTACAGGTTAGAAGGTTAGACATGTCAAAGAAAAGTGAGAAGGGACATTGGAATCGACCCAGCTTAGAGGCTGAGAGGAGTTGCTCCTCCCAACGGTGTGTGGGACTTGGACGGAAGCCACTGGACTTGCTTTCATCCCTTGCATTCTCTATCAGGTCAGCACCCTTCTCTGAGCCTAGGCTTCTTCAGGTACAACATGAACCATATGGTTTTGGAGAGGAGAGGTCTTTGGGATGATCTACTTTTTTGTTGATATTACTTTGAAAAAAGTTGTACTTTCTCTGCTCCCAGCTTCTCTTAGGAGCTGATGGGCCTTACAGGTAAATCTGGCCAAACCCCCTGATTACAGTGCACCAGTCCGTACCGTGGCACCCAGTGTTATACTGGAAATATAAAGAACTGATTGGTTTTTAGGTGTCTATTTAAGAAGGAGTGGTGGCTCACTTGCATTTGGGCAGAGAAGCCCTGATTTCTTGTTACACCCAGCAGGCCTCATGAAAAGTCAGGTTCTCAGGCCCGACTGTGCTGTTTTATCTGCTGAGACCACAGGTGGTGGTTCTGTCCTTCTTCTATGGTACAAAGAAGAACTCTGTTTTCTTGAAGGGCCATAGGCTCAATAGAATCAATTCTCTTTCTGCATGCTTTTGTTGGTGCTTGGAACCCTGCCAATTTAAAATCTTTTATAATATTCTCTGCACAGAAATGTCTCCCTCTCTATTATGCTAAGCGAAATAAGCCAGTCAGAGAAAGACAGATGCCATATGATCTCACTCATATGTGGAATTTAAGAAACAAAACAGATGAACATAGGGGAAGGGAAGGAAAAATAAAATAAGACGAAATCAGAGAGGGAGACAAACCATAAGAGACTCTTAACTCTAGGAAACAAACTGAGGGTTGCTGGAGGGGAAGTGGGTAGGAGGATGGGGTAACTGGGTGAAGAGCATTAAGGAGGGTACGTGAGGTAATGAGCACTGGGTGTTATATGCAACCAATGAATCACTGAACTCTACCTCTGAAACTAACAATACACTATGTATCAATTAAATTGAATTTAAATAAAAACAATTAAAAAAAGAAATGTCTCCCTCTCTTTTTATGTGTATATCTGTTGGGGCTTTTTGTTTGTTTATTAATTTAGTTTAGGGATATTTTAAACAATATATTATGAATTATTTTAGTCTTATAACCAAGTTGTAAAAATAGTCCCAAAAGTTTTCATATACTCTTCTAGCTTCCACAAATGAAACCATTATACAACTATCAAAACCAGGGAAGTAAAAATAGTACAGACAATACCATTACTTAATCAACAGACCTTATTCAAATTTTGCCAGTTGTCATATCTATGTTCTTTCTATAATCTAGGATCCGAGCCAGCATTTCACAATTAATTGCATTTCGTAGTCATGACTCTCATCTGGGACAGGTCCTCACTGTCTTTTTGTCTTTCATAACCTTGATATTTTGAGCTTGTCTCTTAGTCTGGGTCTATCTGATGTTTCCTCACAGTTGAATTCAAGTTTGTGTGCTTTTCCCTTTTAAGCACTAGGTCTTGGAGTTTGGGAGCCGGAATTTGTATACTACCCATTCATCATGAGCCTGTGTTCTTAGTGAAAGGCACATTCATTTAGAGAAAAAAGAATCTGCTCCTGGCTCTACCTCTGGAGCTATAAAATTAATCCTTAATGCAACTAATACAGCACTTACGGTTCACCTCCTGGGTTTTCACGAAATATTTTTTTAAGGAACATGAACTTTAAGTGTTATATTGTTTAATGTGCTATTTAAAACAGCTAAGTACCTGAGGGTATCAGTTCTTAAATCCCTATCATTAGTCATCATTAATTCACAAGGAACACAGCTAAATCATCAAAAAACTAATGCTTAGCCCAATTACTGGATCAACAGAAATTCTTCAAGACTAAAGTCACCCAGAAATAACTTCACAGCATAAAAATGCCTAGGCCAAATGCACCAGCCACCAATCATGCGGCATGAAGGGGCTGACTTCCCAAGAGATTTGCAGGCTGGGTACCATTATGACACCTCTAAAATGAATATGGGGAGCTGACAGTGGTCAAGAAGCTCTTTTAAGTTTTTAACTCAAATGCCACATGAAAACTCTGACTGGGCTAGGAATCAGATCAGGTCTTTGGCCAAAAGGGATAAGGAATAGTGTTCTGGGGGTGGGGGGTGGGTGGAGGGCAAGTGTGAACAGAGCCGTTTGGAAGACGAGAGCAAGGGTTTTGCAAAGAGGTCACTGTAGAGAGATGGCAAGCAAAAAGGGCAAGCAGCATAGGAGCTAACTCTGTAGGGTAAGGAATGGTGAGGCTTTGGGGAGCACTGCAGGGAAAAATTAACTCAAAATGGATCCTAGAGCTAAATGTAAAAGCTAAGATTATACAACTTTTAGAAGGAAATATGGGAGAATTTAAGTTGAGATCCTGAGTTAAGCAAAGATTTCTGGGATGTGATACTAAAAGCAATTTCACACAGAAAAAAAAAATGATAAAGTGGACATCATCAAAATTTAAAACTTCTGCCTTTTATTTTTTTTTTAAGATTTTATTTATTTATCTGAGAGAGAGAGAGAGTATGAGTAGGGAGGAAGGAGAAGCAGAAGGAGAAGCAGCAGACTTCCCGTTGAGCAGGGAGCTGGATGTGGGACTTGATCTCAGGACAAAGGCAGACACTCAACCAACTGAGCCATCCAGGCATCCCAAAACTTCTGCCTTTTAAAAGATACTCTTAAGAGAATAAAATGACAAGTCCCAGGATAGCAGAAAATGTGAAAATATTTGTAACCTGAATATGTAAAGAGCTCTCATAACTCAATAATAAAAAAACAAACAACCCAATTAAAAACTGAGCAAAAGACTTGAACAGATACTTCAGCAAAGAATATATACAGGTGAAAAAAAAAAGCAGATGAAATGATACCTCAACATCATCAGCCATTAGGGAAAAACAAATTAAACCACAATGAGATAACTTCATGCCTATTAGAAAGGCTAAAATTTAAGACTTATCATACCAAATGTGGCAGAAGATGTGAAGGAACTGGAACTCTCCCATTACTGGTGGGAATGTAAAATGTTGCAATCACTTCGGAAAATTCTTAGTAGGTTTTTTTTTTTTTTTTTTTTTTGAGAGAGCTTGAGCACGTGAGGAGGGGGAGGGGCACAGAGAGAGGGAGAGAGAGAATCTTAAGCAGACTCTGTGCTGAGCCTGGAGCCCAATGCCGGGCTCTATCTCACGACCCTGAGATCATGACCTGAGCTGAAATCAAGAGTCAGACGTTTAACTGACTGAGCAACCCAGGCGCCCTTTGGCAATTTCTTAAATTAAAATATTACCCATCATATTATCCAGATATTCCACCCTAGGCATTTACTCAGAAGAAACGAAAGCACATGTCCATACAAAGACTTATACATGGATCTTCATAGAAGTGCTATTGGTAATACCCCAAACCTGGAAACAACCCAAATGCCCATCAGCAAATGAATACATTGTGGTATATCTTTTTAAAGGAATGCTACTTAGCAGTAGAAAGGATTGCTAAACCATTGATACTTGTAACAAGCTGAATGTCAAAATAATTATGCTGGGTGAAAGAAGCCAGACGAAAGGTGTGTACTCTGTATGATTCTATTTCTGTAACATTTCTGGAAAATCATTTTCTGTAATGACAGAAAACAGATCAGTAGCTGCCTGGGAAGAGGCGGGGGTGGGAACGAGTGGGAAAGAAGGATTACAAAGGAGCATAAAAAAAAAACTCTTGGCAGTGATGAATATTATCATTATTGTGCTGTTGGTGATGATTCTGCAGGTGTAGATGTACATCAAAAATCATCAAATTATATACTTTAAATATGTGCAGCTTATTGTATGTCAATTCTGTTTTATTCAATTATATGTCAATTCTATTTTATTCAATTGTGTGTCAATCTAATTTTATTCTATTGCATGTCAATTCTATTCTATTCTATTTTTTTTAAGGTGGGGGGCGAGGCTGAACTATCCATGTCTCAGATAATCTCCCAGAGGGCTAGAGGACTTTATCTGGAGGCTGCACAACAGGGAACAGAGTTCAAAATTGTCTTGCAAACTTGCCTGGCAATCACCCCACTGCTAGGTTCTAGATGTGGGGTCTGGTACTACCAGCTCCGGAGTAGGATTGGGCTAGAGATGCTCCCACTTGAATTGCTGTCCCTGCTGCCTCCTGAACAAAGATGTAGCTGCCCCCTTTCAAGTCCAGCATGGATCCCGAGTCCTCATTTCTCTAACTTCGGATTCAGAGTCTGAATCCAACTTCTGAGTCGGAGCTGCGTCATAGGTGGGTCCTGGGCCGAGTGCCTATGTGGTGTCTGCAACAGAGGCTGGGAGCATACATGCTTGCCCTGGGAGACTGGAGGGTTCCCCAAATACTGCAAGGGTAACCGTTTGCTGGGTAGCCAAGAACAGCCAACATCAGGAGTCAGGGCCACTTTTGAGCTTACCCTTCATGCCCTTCACTTTGCTAAGAAAGGAGTTTTGTTTTTGTTTTTTTTTTTATAATTTTTTTTTAAAGATTTATTTATTTATTTGAGAGAGCGAGAAGGAGACAGAGTACATGAGAGGGGGGAGGGTCAGAGGGAGAAGCGGGCTCCCTGCCGAGCAGGGAGCCCGATGCGGGACTCGATCCAGGGACTCCAGGATCATGACCTGAGCCGAAGGCAGTTGCTTAACCAACTGAGCCACCCAGGCGCCCTAAGAAAGGAGTTTTTAATGAAGATTTCTGTGAGAATCCAATGAGATCATATACGTGGAAGTACTTTGCAATTTTCAGTATAAACGCAAGCTGTTATTTTTCAAACCCATAAAACTTTGGAACTGAAATTTTTTTTGGCCAACTAGCGTCTTAAAAGAATACGCTAAACAGCAGAGGGAGAAGGCCCCGTGAGCAGACAGTGGGAGATGCCAGAAGACAGAGAAAGGCCTGGATTCCAGGTTGTGAAGCAACCAGCAGAGGGCCCAGAGAGCACAGCCCAGAAAAGACGACTCCTTGAAGGAAATTCTTTCTATAGCTATTTCTGGAACTTAAAATATAATAAAGATGGGTGTCTGAGGAAAAGCAGGACAGTTCATAAATGTATACACTTTGAAATCTTACATATACCTGTTATAAATAATTTGAATAAGAATACCCTTACAGGTGTCAGAAAATATTTTTGTATGAATGTGTTTGTATCTGTATAACACATATTACCAATTCAAAATCTGGGGAAATGCTATCCTATCCATTCTAATTTAACTGTTTGTTCTATGTTGTCTGATGGCATCATTTTGCATCCCCATCCTTAAAAAAATAAAACATGCCACACATACAGAGTTTGTTAATGCCAATTGAACGGACTAGATGTTTTAATTCCACGCATAACTCCTATGACTTGACTTTCCTTTCAGTTTGTACTACCATGGTCAACAATGAAAGTAAGAGCCTTTAGTCTACAGAGACACACAGACAAAGACCTCACAATTGCATTTAGGAGGTTAAATATCTAACAGCACCCGCGATATAATAACGAAGCAACATTAATTCCTTCAGGTATTAGTTGCTATATGTTTTTAAATAAACTTTTGTATTTTAGAACAGGTTTAGAATTACAGAACAGTTGTGAAGACAGAACAGAGAGTTCCTGGATATTCCACACCCAATTTCTCCTATTGTTAACACCTTGAGTTAGTGTGGTGCATTTGCTGAAATGGGTAATCAGTATTGTTAACTAAGGTCCATATTTTATATTCTCTTCAGTTTTCACCTAATGTCTCTTTCTGCCCCAGGATGCCATCTAGGGATCCACATTACCTCTAAGTCACTGTATCTCCTTAGGTTCCTCTTAGCTGTGATGGTTTCTCTGACGTTCCTTGTTTTCAGATGACTTTGACAGTTTTAAGGTTTACTGTTTGGGTATTTCTTAGATAGTCCCTCAGTTGGGATTTATCTCATTTTTTGTCATGATTAGACCGGGGTTATCTGTTTGTGAGAGGAAAATCATAGAGGTGAAGTGCTCATGAGTGAAGACACTCATCATGTCATATCAAGACACATGCTATCGACAGGACTTCATCACCATTGTTGTTGACCTTGGTCACCTGAGTTGGATGTGCTCTGTACTGTGGTCACTCTGTGCTCTAGAAACTCCATCTGCCATTTGCATTTTCATTGTTTTTCCAACATTTTCTCATGAGAACTTGAAAACACACAGCAAAATCGAAGTTGTAAACAAGTTTTTATAATATTTACATATATCCCCAACATAGATTCTACAACTGATCTTTTACTTCACTTCCTTTATCACATACCTGTCTATCCATTCTGCCATTCAGCACGTCAAATCATCTTTTTTTAAAAAAGGTACCAAGTTGCCATTTACTTTAGATTCTGCCAATTTTGCCCCACGATACAAGAGGAAGTAGGATAGACTTGTTGCAAAGAAACAAAAGAGAATCATATTGGATTTTAAAGTCCAGGTTCTAGAGATATGGGAGCAGGGGCACATCAAAGAGAACCGTAGAGGGTAAAAATTAGCCTGCAATTTAGAAACTAGTGGAATGTCCTTTGACATTAGAAAGTGTGTCAAAAATACCACTGCAACTCCAAAGATTGCCGAGCATCCCAGGGAAAGACGCTAAAGAAAACTATGTCCCAAGGCATGTGTGACATCAGGGCATTTGAAGAAAATGGAAGAGCACTTGCCAGTTTGGGATAGCAGGAGCAGATCTCCAAAGGCACTGTGTCAGAAAGATCTGGAATTGCATTCCCATTTCCTGGATCCCATTCCCAGCACTAAATGGGAAATGCTGGGGTACCAGATTTTATTTTATTTTATTTTATTTTAAAGATTTTATTTATTTATTTGAGAGAGAGAGAATGAGAGAGAGCACATGAGAGGGGGGAGGGTCAGAGGGAGAAGCAGACTCCCTGCCGAGCAGGGAGCCTGATGCTGGACTCGATCCAGGGACTCCAGGATCATGACCTGAGCCGAAGGCAGTCGCTCAACCAACTGAGCCACCCAGGCACCCGGGGGTACCAGATTTTAATGATCTATTCCCCTAAGGCAAAGAACAACACAGTGAATGTCCCTTTACACTTCTCCTTGTCCATCAGTGTGAGGTTTTCTCCAAGAGAATGGTCTTTGTATTAGTTCTCTAGAGATGCTGTAAAAAGGTACCTCAGACAGGGTCTTAACAGAAATGTATTTCTCACAGTTCTGGAGGCTCAAAGTCTGAAATGGATGTCTGCAGGAATGGTTCCTTCTAAATGTTGTGAGGATCTGTTCCTGGCCTCTCTCCTTGGCTTTAAGATGGCCACCTTCTCCCTATGTCTCTTCGCCCTGTATTTCCTCTGTCTCCGCGTCCAAACTTACCTTTTTATAAGGACACACCAGTCATATTGATTAGGGCCCACCCTAATGACCTCATTTTAACTTGATTATTTTTATAAAGGTCCTATCTCCAAATAAGGTCATATTCTGAACAACTGGGCTTAGAACTTCAATGCATGAATGGAATGGAGGTGGGGGGCAGCGGGCACAATTCAACCTATAAGTCTTCAAATTCATTTCTTTTATAAACCTTAAAAGAATTTGGAGAAACTATGTACCCCTCACACAGTTTAACACTGACATTTGAGAATTTAAATCATAGGTTTAAAACAGTTCCGAAGGATAAAATTGCTGGCATTTTGTAAATATTAACATTTTTAAATAAATGATTACTCTTTCAAGTATATCCAAAAGAATCTAAATCCCTTAACAATTTGATTCAATGATCATAATCATTAAAAATACATGCATAATTTCCTATGGAAATTTTAAATCTTTCCATTTTGCCCTTCCCATTCCAATTCTCCCAGAGTTTTATCTTTGTGTAATATATTTCCATGCCAGGAAGTCCCATTTTTGATCATCCTATTATATTTCCTTTTGATGAAATTATGAATGGAAATTAAAAATTTTAAATGTTTTATTTCCTGGAATCATAAGTCTATTATAAGTGTTTAAACTTTCTTTTTGGTATTGTTATGCAATTGATCAAGAAAACAAAGTGATGTTATAAAATAATTATCCTTTTGTAATTTATTGAACAGAAAAAATAAAATATCATTGAAAATGCTTCTCTAGAAATAATATAAATAGTGCTTCTCCCTCCAATTAATTCATGTATCCATTGATGAATGGCTTTATACTAGAACAATACAGATTTCTGCACTGATTTTACTCCTGTCCGCCACCCTATTTTTACAGAAGTAACTGCTCAGAAAACATATTCATTGTAATAAATAAATAGGAATGAAAAGTGTTTGTTATAGCGATTTTATCCAATTCTTTGAAATTCATTCAAATTACATGCCAAATACTAACTAGTCATTTACCATCAAAAATTATTTTTAGTATTCCTCTTGCTAAAAATTCTATTCAATTCTTCTTCAAATTGGTGAAAATTTAAAACCACCTGACATGCGAATGAGAGTTATTCACACGTTCAAGTTCTCAGTGGGACATCTAGATTTATCAAATAGCTCTTGGTTATACCTGTTGCTCTTTTACTTACAGCACCTTGTCTAGAATAGATCGCTGTCTTAGTTAGAGTTCTTCAAAAAGGCAAAGCAAACTCTAAAATGAAGTCTTGGGTTCAAGTGGTTTATCTGAGCGTCGATCCCAGAAAATATATCACAGTGGGGACTTTCTGAGTACCATGTAGAAGACACATCAGAACTGTCCCATCAAGCATGCCCTTTCATTACTTGCCCCTGTACCTGGGAGAACCAGAGAGAACCTTCCTTAGGCAAACACTCGGGCACTTACCACGAGAAGGTGCAGTGAACTCAGAGGTGGGCTGGAGGATACGCTGTGGAAAATCAGCGTAGTCTGTAATACTGAAAAAAAAGGGAAACATTGTAATTTTTGTGACTAATAAAAATATGTATCTTATCACATTTTTTTAAAGATTTTATTTATTTATTCAAGAGAGAAAGAGAGAGAGTGAGCACGAGCAGAGGAGGGGTGAGTAGAGGGGGAGAAGCAGACTCCCCACTGAGCAGGGAGCCAGATATGGGGCTCCATCCCAGGACCCTGGGATCATGACCTGAGCCGAAGGCAGCCGTTTAACCTACTGAGCCACCTGGGCACCCCTCTTATCACATTTTAAAATATATTTTCATCAAAACCTTGAAGCTGCATTTAATTTATAAAGAATATTCTCCCTATATTGACAAAACCAATAACCTTTGTCAAACCTATCAGCAAAATAAAACATTTTCTGACAACAATAGTTTAACTTCATTTTTGATTCAAATAAATGTTAATATAGGATTCAAAAATCTCTTTAGCTATTCCTTGAATTGAATTTGAATTTAAGATAGTAAACATGAAACACTACCAAACTACTGAGAAATAAATTTCAAGATGCATGTTGTAAAGAGATGATTTAAATGGTGTAGAGGTAATTTATTTATTCACTTTATAATAAGTCATCCAAACAAGAAAATGAATTGACATGTTGTTTCTCATTATTTAATTTATAATAATGTAACATACTATTTAGCTAAAATTGTAAATTATTTTTGAAATGAGGTATATGATAAAAAAGCATGGTATTCCTTTGGTAAGTGTGTTTGTGTGCATATATGGATTATTGGTATTCTGCTCTGGGGAATAATTAACTTAGAACCCAGTAAAGATGTCATAAATAATGTCATTAATTTCTAGACCTCAGGATAAAACATGTCCTCATCTTCAAAGGAAGAGAAAGATACAGCTGAAACTCTATCTGTGTAGAAGAAACATATGATATTATTTTTTTGTTGTTAACAGTAATAAAAAACATTAAGTGTTTTATAAATAAAATAAGATGGAAATTAATTTCAACTAGAATAGATTTTTAATGATATGCTCTTATAATGTGCATTTTAGCTGCTTTATTTAAGAGCACACACCAAGAAATAATGAACACATTTTAGTTGTGGATTTTTATCCAATTTACTTCGGGCAGTTTGAAGTTTCTAGAAAAACATGCTGGATCCATTTAAAAAAATCAGAGTCACTAACATATACTTCTCTGACTATTTAAAGGTGTTTTACTTTCCTACTAATGAAACATTTTAGGCATAAATATTGAGGATGGCTTAACAGAATTGCCTGCACCTAAACACATGAGAAAAGTCAGGTATTAAAATAATTTTAAAATTTTAAATAATTGAAAAATTTAGCCACGATTTGCTCATGAACTCCCTCCACCCCACCACTACAAATAGAGTTGCCATTTTTGACATTAGTCGAGGAATAACAGAGGCAAAATGGTTCAATGAACATGATCATCTCTTCCACCTCTCTCTACAATGTAACCCATTATCTCATTTTATTTTATTATTTTTTTAAGATTTTACTTATTTATTTGTCAGAGAAGGAGAGAGCACAAGCAGGGGGAGTGGCAGGCAGACAGAAAAGAAGGCAGAGGGAGAAGCAGACTCGATCCCAGGACTCTGGGATCATGACCTGAGCCGAAGGCAGATGCTTAACCAACTGAGCCACCCAGACGTCCCCCATTATCTCATTTTAGACCAAGGCTTCACTCTTAACAGAAATGTGTACACAGAGACTAGAAGACCAAAAACTCCATGGTGTTTTAAGGAGTCCTTAAAGGAGGCTGCCTTTTTGTTTGGTTACCCATAGGTTTTTGAACTCAGGAGCCATGCACTGAAGTAGGATTTGGGATGGATGTGGGAAGGGCTTTTGTGAACACAGGTAGGCTCTTAGGTCAGTCTGGTAAAAACCTCCGAACTGATGAAACCTTTGAATAGCCCTGATGTAAAGACCACCAGAATGCTGGACACGCATGTATTCAATGTTAAAAAATACTGCCAAATTGCCCCCCACGGTGTTGGTGCCAATTTTTACTTTCACCACCTGTGTGTGAGAGTTCCCATCACTCTAGCTACCTGCCGACACTTGAAACCATTGGACTTTGAAAGTTGTGCTAACCAGCTTGGCAGGTGGGTTTTGCTTTACGAAATTTACAAATAATTACAATGATTTCATGGATTTTGCTTTCCATGTTCCAAATTATTAGTGAGTTTTGGCTTATAGGGTTGTCAGCTGAATTTCTACGGAAGTAAATCGTCCTTATTTCTTTGCCTTATTTTTTGATTTTTAAAATTGAATTTTGAAGTTCTTTATATATTCTATATGCTACTCCTTTGTCTGGTTTAGTGTTGAAAATGTGGTCTCTGGGCGCCTGGGTGGCTCAGTTGGTTAAGCGACTGCCTTCGGCTCAGGTCATGATCCTGGAGTCCCGGTATCGAGTCCCGCATCGGGCTCCCTGCTCAGTAGGGAGTCTGCTCCTCCCTCTCCTGCTCCCCTCTCTTGTGCTCTCTCACTTTCTCTCTCTCTCAAATAAATAAATAAATAAAATCTTAAAAAAAAAAAAAAAAAGGAAAATGTGGTCTCTAATCTGTCCCTGTGTTGTGACTTTAATTCATTGTCCTCATTGTTATCATCATTTTTATGCCTCGACTACCACTAACATTAAAATACATTGAGTGCTTACCTTGTGCCAGGCCGGTTTAAATAACTCACGTGTATTATCTCATTTAATTCTCACAATAGGCCTATGAAGTAGGGTTTATTATATCCCTGTTTTGTAGACAGAGAAACTGAGGTATACCAAGGCCTAAGGAAATCAATCAAGGTTCTCCAGCCAGTCAGGGACAGAGCGCTCATCCTTAATCACTAGACTGTCTCATACAACTTCATCATAATACCATACAAAGATTATTGCAGTGTTCAAGACTTAACTTTGGTATAGCATAAATGGTACTGAGTTTTATAGTCAAAGATATAGTCCGTTTCAATTCGATTGACATTAAGTTCAATGGGTTATACATTATAGGAGACCTTCGGACTACAAAAAGGAAAAGGAAAAAGAAAAAGGCAGAGTCCCTGCCCTCAGACTGCTTACAATGCAGAAAGAAAGACAGACAATTTTAATACTGCATGATGAGGCCTATAATAAGATACGGCAAAAGTTGCTAAAAGAATATCTAGGAGGGGGCCCTAACATGCAATCATGTGTGGTTCTATAAATAATCATAAGAATGATTTATAGGGGGGGCGGAGCAAGATGGCGGAGGAGTAGGAGACCTGGATTTCGTCTCCTCTCAGGAATTCAGCTGGAGAGGGATCAAACCATTCTGAACACCTACAAACCCAACAGGAGATCGAAGAAAAGAAGAGCAACAACTCTCTGAACAGAAAAATGACCACTTTCTGGAAGGTAGGACGTGCGGAGAAGTGAATCCCCGGCGATATTCGGGAGGATAGACGGCGGGGGAGGGGCCTCCGTCGGCCGCTTCTGGCAAGTGATAGAACCACGGAGCACAAAATCGGAACTTTTAAAAGTCTGCTCCGCTAAGGGATGTCACTCTGGTGGCTAAGCGGGGGGTGGAACCCTCCGGGACAGTGTGGTCTCGGGACCCTTGGGGTCACAGAGAGACCGGGGGTGCCTGAGTGTGGCCGAGCTCCCAGGTAACGGAGCCGGGAAGCCGGCTGCAGAGGCGGAGCCCAGGCGCGGGCTCTCAGCTCGGGGTGGCCATAAACCGGGATCCGCGGCCCAGTCGGGCCACTGCTCCTCCAGCAGGGACCCCACAAGCGGCAGATCCGGGGAGACTCACCTTCCTCCCTGGGAGGAGCGGCGCGGGAGTGCACTGCAGGGATCTGCTGGGTTTGGAGACTCCACCCGGGGTCGGGTGCCAGAGATAGAAACGCGCGGTCACAGGCCGGGTGAGCACGGAGTGACCAGGGAGACCGGGGAGACGGGAGTAACTGACGGCTTTTCTCTGGGGGCTCACTGAGGAGCGGGCCCCGAGTTCTCGGCTCCTCCGGGGCGGAGATTGGGAGGCCGCCATTTTCACTCTCCGCCTCCAAGGCTGTACGGAAAGCTCGCAGGGAACAAAAGCCCCGGAGAGCAAACCCGAGCAGATGACTTAGCCGGGAGGGGGCAAGGGCGGGGCAATTCCGCCTCCGGCAAAGACATTTGGAAACCACGGCAACAGGCCCCTCCCCAGAAGATCAGTGAGAACAGCCAGCCAAGACCAAGTTTACCGATCAATGAGAACGGCAGAACTCCAGCGCTAGGGGAATACTGCACACAGAATTCATGGCTTTTTTATCATGATTCTTTAGTCTTTTAAAGTTAATTTTTTTTAACTGTCTTTTTTGTCTTTTTATTTCTTTTTGAATTTTTCTTTTTCCCTTTTTCAACCAACATCTTATCAATCCCTTTTTTAAAAAAAAACATTTTTATTTTTCATTTTTAAAGTCATATTCTATCCCTTCATAGTAGTTACCCATATTTTTGGCTTATATATATAAGTTGTTCTCTCTTTAAAATTTTGAGATAGTTTTTTCTAACAGATTAAAATATACCCTAAATCTCTATTATATGGTGTTTTCTATTCCCCTGCCTGATCACATCCTCTCCTTTTTTTTTTCTTTTTCTTTTTTCTTTTTTTAAATCCTCCTCTTTCTTTTTTCAAACAACTTCTTATCAATTCCTTTTATAAAATTTTTTATAATTTCCATTTTTACAGTCATATTCCATCCCTTCATCATATCAACCGTTATTTTTGTACATATATAAGTTTTTCTTTCTTTAAAATTTTGGGAGGCACTTTCTTCTAAAAGACCAAAATACACCCCAAATCTAGTGTGTGGCACTGATCTATATACCATATAGATCATATTTGATCACATTCTGGTTTTTCTTTTGTTGTTGTTGTTTTGTTTTGTTTGTTTTTGTTTTTATCTTTATCTTTTTCTTTTTCTTTTTTTTTCTTTCTTTTTTCTCTCTGTCCCTTTCTTATCCGACTGCTTCAGGTCTTTTCTGATTTGTTTAAAGTATATTTTCTGGGGACGTGGTTACTCTGCTAGCATTTTGTTCTCTCATTAATCTATTCTCCTCTGCACAAAATGACAAGACGGAAAAAATCACCTCAACAAAAAGAACAAGAGGTAGTACCGACTGCCAGGGACCTACACAATACGGACATTAGTACGATGTCAGATCTAGAGTTTAGAATCATCACTTTAAAGATACTAGCTGGGCTTGAAAAAAATATGGAAGTTATTAGAGAAACCCTTTCTGGAGAAGTAAAAGAGCTAAAATCCAACCAAGTAGATATCAAAAAGGCTATTAATGAGGTGCAATCAAAAATGGGGGCGCTAAGTGCTAGAATAAATGAGGCAGAAGAGAGAATCAGTAATATAGAAGATGAAATGATGGAAAATAAAGAAGCTGAGAAAAAGAGAGATAAACAACTACTGGATCACGAGGGCAGAATTCGAGAGATAAGCGATACCATAAGACGAAACAACATTAGAATAATTGGGATCCCAGAAGAAGAAGAAAGAGAGAGAGGGCCAGAAGGTATAATGGAGCAAATTAAGCAGAGAACTTCCCTAATTTGGGGAAAGAAACAGGCATGAAAATCCAGGAAGCACAGAGAACCCCTCTCAAAATCAATAAAAATAGGTCAACTCCCCGACATCTAATAGTAAAACTTACGAGTCTCATAGACAAAGAGAAAATCCTGAAAGCAGCTCGGGAGAAAAGATATGTAACCTACAAGGGTAGAAACATTAGATTGGCAACAGACCTATCCACAGAGACCTGGCCGGCCAGAAAGGACTGGCAGGATATATTCAGAGCACTAAATGAGAAAAATATGCAGCCAAGAATACTCTATCCAGCTAGGCTGTCATTGAAAATTGAAGGAGAGATAAAAAGCTTCCAGGACAAACAAAAACTAAAGGAATTTGCAAACACAAAACCAGCCCTACAGGAAATCCTGAAAGGGGTCCTCTAAGCAAAGAGAGAGCCTAAAAGCAACATAGACCAGAAAGGAACACAGACAATATACGGCAACAGTCACCTTACAGGCAATACAATGGCACTAAATTCCTATCTTTCAATAGTTACCCTGAATGTAAATGGGCTCAATGCCCGAATCAAAAGACACAGGCTAACAGACTGGATTAAAAAACAAGACCCATCGATATGCTGTCTGCAAGAGACTCATTTTAGAACCAAAGACACCCCCAGATTAAAAGTGAGGGGATGGAAAACCATTTACCATGCTAATGGACACCAAAAGAAAGCTGGGGTGGCAATCCTTATATCAGACAAATTAGATTTTAAACCAAAGACTGTAATAAGAGATGATGAAGGACACTATATCATACTTAAAGGATCTATCCAACAAGAAGATTTAACAATTGTAAATATCTATGCCCCTAACATGGGAGCAGCCAATTATATAAGGCAATTAATCACAAAAGCAAAGAAACACATCGACAACAATACAATAATAGTGGGGGACTTTAACATCCCCCTCACTGAAATGGACAGATCGTCTAAGCAAAAGATCAACAAGGAAATAAAGACTTTAAATGACACACTGGACCAAATGGACTTCACAGACATATTCAGAACATTCCACCCCAAAGCAACAGAATACACATTCTTCTCTAGTGCCCATGGAACATTCTCCAGAATAGATCACATCCTAGGTCATAAATCAGGTCTCAACCAGTACCAAAAGATTGGGATCATTCCCTGCCTATTTTCAGACCACAATGCTTTGAAACTAGAACTCAATCACAAGGGGAAAGTCGGAAAGAACTCAAATACATGGAGGCTAAAGAGCATCCTACTGAAGAATGAATGGGTCAACCAGGAAATTAAAGAAGAATTAAAAATATACATGGAAACCAATGAAAATGATAACACAACTATTCACAATTTTTGGGATGCAGCAAAGGCAGTCCTAAGAGGAAAGTATATAGCAATACAAGCCTTTCTCAAGAAACAAGAAAGGTCTCAAGTACACAACCTAACCCTACACCTAAAGGAGCTGGAGAAAGAACAGCAAATAAAGCCTAAACCCAGCAGGAGAAGAGAAATCATAAAGATCAGAGCAGAAATCAATGAAAAGAAACTAAAAGAACAGTAGAACAGATCAACGAAACTAGGAGCTGGTTCTTTGAAAGAATTAACAAGATTGATAAACCCCTGGCCAGACTTATCAAAAAGAGAAGAGAAATGACCCAAATCAACAAAATCATGAATGAAAGAGGAGAGATCACAACCAACACCAAAGAAATACAAACAATTATAAGAACATATTATGAGCAACTCTATGCCAGCAAATTAGATAACCTGGAAGAGATGGATGCATTCCTAGAGATGTATCAACTACCAAAACTGAACCAGGATGAAATAGAAAACCTGAACAGACCTATAACCACTAAGGAAATTGAAGCAGTCATCAAAAATCTCCCAAAAAACAAAAGCCCAGGGCCAGATGGCTTCCCAGGGGAATTCTACCAAACATTTCAAGAAGAATTAATACCTATTCTTCTGAAACTGCTCCAAAAAATAGAAATGGAAGGAAAACTTCCAAACTCATTTTATGAGGCCAGCGTTACCTTGATCCCAAAACCAGACAAAGACCCCATCAAAAAGGAGAACTACAGACCAATATCCCTGATGAGCATGGATGCAAAAATTCTCACCAAAATACTAGCCAATAGGATCCAACAGTACATTAAAAGGGTTATTCACCACAACCAAGTGGGATTTATCCCTGGGCTGCAAGGTTGGTTCAACATCCTCAAATCAATCAACATGATACAATACATTAACAAAAGAAAGAACAAGAATCATATGATCCTCTCGAAAGATGCAGAAAAAGCATTTGACAAAGTACAGCATCCTTTCTTGATCAAAACTCTTCAGAGTATAGGGATAGAGGGTACATACCTCAATATCATAAAAGCCATCTATGAAAAACCTACAGCAAATATTATTCTCAATGGGGAAAAACTGAGAGCTTTCCCCCTAAGGTCAGGAACACGGCAGGGATGTCCACTATCACCACTGCTATTCAACATAGTATTGGAAGTCCTAGCCACAGCAATCAGACAACAAAAAGAAATCAAAGGCATCCAAATTGGCAAAGAAGAAGTCAAACTCTCACTCTTTGCAGATGATATGATACTTTATGTGGAAAACCCAAAAGACTCCACCCCAAAACTGCTAGAACTCATACAGGAATTCAGTAAAGTGGCAGGATATAAAATCAATGCACAGAAATCAGTGGCATTCCTATACACCAACAACAAGACAGAAGAAAGAGAAATTAAGGAGGTGATCCCATTTACAATTGCACCCCAAACCATAAGATACCTAGGCATAAATCTAACCAAAGAGGCAAAGAATCTGTACTCAAAAAACTATAAAATACTCATGAAAGAAATTGAGGAAGACAAAAAGAAATGGAAAAAGGTTCCATGCTCATGGATTGGAAGAACAAATACTGTGAAGATGTCAATGCTACCTAGAGCAATCTACACATTCAATGCAATCCCCATCAAAATACCATCCACTTTTTTCAAAGAAATGGAACAAATAATCCTAAAATTTGTATGGAACCAGAAAAGACTCCGCATAGCCAGAGGAATGTTGAAAAAGAAAAGCAAAGCTGGTGGCATCACAATTCCGGACTTCCAGCTCTATTACAAAGCTGTCATCATCAAGACAGCATGGTACTGGCACAAAAACAGACACATAGATCAATGGAACAGAATAGAGAGCCCAGAAATGGACCCTCAACTCTATGGTCAACTAATCTTTGACAAAGCAGGAAAGAATGTCCAATGGAAAAAAGACAGTCTCTTCAACAAATGGTGCTGGGAAAATTGGATAGCCACATGCATACAAAAATAGACTCCAAATGGTTGAAAGACCTCAGTGTGAGACAGGAGTCCATCAACATCCTAAAGGAGAACACAGGCGGCAACCTCTTCGAACTCAACCGCAGCAACTTCTTCCTAATAACATCGCCAAAGGCAAGGGAAGCAAGGGCAAAAAAGAACTATTAGGACTTCATCAAGATAAAAAGCTTTTGCAAAGCAAAGGAAACAGTCAACAAAACCAAAAGACAACCAACGGAATGGGAGAAGATATTTGCAAATGACATATCAGATAAAGGGCTAGT